>NC_051176.1:144940353-145256603 GCF_013339695.2 Rhipicephalus sanguineus
CTGTCGTGGCCGCCGTTCAACGCGCTGGGGAACCTGGCCTTCATGGCGTACCTGATGCATCCGCTGGTCATCCTCTACCACTCCAGCAGGACCAGAGACCTCATCTATTACAGTCAGTACGAGAAGGTACGCGCTCTCCCACCTGCGCAAACATTCATGATGTGAACGCGCTTTATTAACTTAAGCTGCCCCGTCACTCCAAGAAAGCACTCTAACGGATACAACGCGTACTTGTGCGCTTTAGGAGAGTGTGTTTGAAGTATTATTCCGCAGGGTGCGCGATTGGTGTTGTTCGTGGTACCTGCTGTACGGGCAAGCAGCGCTATAGCGGGCATTTCGAAGCTATTCATTTTGCTAACGACGGGGCACATGAAAACGCTCAGCATGAGCTCGATCGCTCTAAAGAGTACTGTCTTTCAATTTTTATCTGCACACTTATTGCAAACGCTCCCCGCAAGCTCCATCCTCAAGCGACATTTGTGGTGCTGATGGATGAAGCATACTGGAGAGTTTCTGAATGGTGCCTGAATTATTTCGGACTTCACTTTGTCATCATACATTTGCTCTGCTAGCAGGTGCTGAAGTCTCGTATGTCGACTGAGGCTGCGTTCAAATACACGCCGTAGAGAGCTAAATAGACAGCTTAGCGACAATCTTACAGGGGCACTTTAGAGCGAAAGAAAAATACGTTGACGCGCATTGATCAATTACATTTTCGCAATACCAAAAACACCGCCACTCTTACGATGTGGCCTAATTTATGTTATGTCCACTTCTAAACAATGTCTGGATAGACATATTTCTTCCTAATGCAATCAGTAGAAGAAAACAGCTTTAGGCGACTTCAATCGTTCATTTAAGAGTGTTTAATGGCGCTCGCCCCTAACACACAATCCACTGAGACCGGCTTGTTCATCGTCGTCCACCTCAAAGATTCAAATGATGAATGAAATAAGACTGTTCTGTAGCTGATATGTGCCATCTTGATGGCACGCACCCACAAGAAAACCGTGCGCTTTTTTAATGAACTCATTTCAATTAATTTTCGTTAAGTATCCTGACAGTTAATCGACCCTTATCGTTACTAAACTGATGCTCCGATATGATATATATCCTATACGACGCTTCACTTGAGCCATTACCTCCTTTTTATATGAGCTTTTATTCTTCATTGGTGTTTCATAACATTGTAGCTAACGCTCAACTTCCGGTTAGCTGAGGGCGAATTCCGGTGTTCCTTGAGAAACATAAAGTCGCTAGGTGCTCGCGCCAGAAAAAAATAAACCTTTAGAAAGCTCGCAATATGTTGCACTTCAGTTGATGCATGACCCTTCGGCATCAGTAAGCTGACGTGTAGCTTCAAATCTGGGCTTCACAAGCTCGCCTGCAATGCGTTGTAATTCCCGGAGTCCACGCATGCATGAGCGTTTTCTTTCTGATTTCACACAAATTAATTATAGTTGTTCGAAGACTTGCACGCCAAGTGATCTGAAAGACAATCCGTCATCTTAGTGTCTGAGGGTTGATGCCACATTTCCTGCTAGCTTCGAGGCAGTGGTGATCGAGGATACTCCAGAAGGCTGCAGATTAGCCACCTACCAAATGTACTCAAAGTCGAACGTACTATTTTTAATCAAACTTTTTGAATGACACGTACAGCTACTTATGAACAATTACTGCATCAGACGTTTATAAAAAAGTACCTTGCCTTCTTCATGTGTTTTAGATTAATAAGATTAATAAAAAAAAAGTAATATTTCTGGCTCTCTAAGAGTGGCCACACCCATTTCTAGCGATAGAATTATGTTGCACGTTCTAGAGAGTGCCCTATCCGCGCGATTTTGCCTTGAATGCGCGTTCTCTATTTCCGTCCCGACCAGAGGAAGATATGTTCTTTTTTCCGCTTTAACTACTTTCTTTCGGCTTCAGGGCATATTTCAAGATAGCCCGCTGCCTCAGTCACTTTAATGATTGCAGGCGGCTAACCAAATGTTATATCGCCTTTTCGGCTTCGAGTTGTTCGTGCTGCAGTAATATTTCCCGACATGCGAAGTAGCGTTATGCGCATGTCTGTTGTTGCAGGGAACCAAATAGTCACGCAAAAGGTTGATGTCAGAAGTGACACGCTATATTTTCCGGTGCTAAGCACTGATGCCTGTAATTGACATACGTATTTTCGTTTGCTATTTGACCAGGTAACTGCTGACCACTCTTGTGTAGTAATCAGCGGTTCATCGTTGTCGGTACCACGCTTGTCGCTTTAGCAAATCAAGCATCCTTTGTGTTTCCCCGTGGCGCTTACTTCCTGAGGATTTGTTCTGGTTAACCAGCCCATATCCGCCTCCCCCTTCTTTGTTCTTTCTCAACTTTCCTGTACCTCTTTATAGTGCAATAAAGAAAGCCTTCCCAGAGGCTGGTCTGTTTTGAGGAAGATCTAACAAAACGTGAGGCACGTACACTTTGCACGTCGAGTTTGGCTTTGCTACCGTGTTCGCGGCAGTGGTTGGAGGTATAGTGGCAAATTCGCTCGGTCGAGGGACGCAAGTTGTTAAAGGCGCGGCAGGAACCACAGTTCGAGGAAAATGTTACACCTTTTAGCGCACTGAACCGTCTCGCTGCTCCACATGCAATACGGCAACGAACCGCGTCCGCGCATTCGGCGCTGAATTCACGCCGCTTAAGTGCCGCGCCTCGCCGCTATATACGCAAGCGAAACCATCACGCTTGTGTTCCCGGCCGTGCTCGCGTTTGAATGCATTTGTATCTGTGTATCGTGGTTCGATACACATTCCCACGGTTCTGTTCTGTCCATGGGATCTGACGGGCTATCTTTCTTTTCCTCTTCCTTTCCCAGCTTCATCGTCTTAGTCACGAACCGATCGTGCGCTTTAAGACTCGCTGCACGAGGCTGCAAGCAAGCAGATGGAATCGCCATTCACGACCATCCAGAGCAATTAAACCCGATATGCCCAATGTAGTGCACACCAGAGAATGAAATGGCAACATACTTCCTTTGAATTTGTCAAGCTTGTGTTTAGAGCCCGAAAACTGTGTATTAGAAGTTGAATACCGTCCCAGTGCATCTATACGTTATACCGCACATATCCGCATATACCTTACAGGCAGTCAGTGGACTACGTCTTGCCGGCAGCAAGTTATTTCGCAATATCGCTGGAATTTTTTCATTATAAGTATCTTTCAGTTAATGCTATGCTTATGTATACCTATGAAGTTGCGCTTCAAACTGTGTGTGCCAAGTACCGCGGCAACATCAGGAGCATGTCTAACGCGAGTCAGTATTTGGTGGGTTTCCAGTGAACATAATTGGCTCTTTCCAATCTAGGCCCAATTATTCTCGTTGGAGCAGCTATTCGTGCTTGGTCCTACGAATGCTTATTTTTAGGAGCACTCAGTAATACGTACAACTATAAGCCTGCCGCTCGCTACACATCTGCGAATACTGCGAGGTTGCCTTACCCGGTAGAAAAGACGCGCATTGGCTTTCGATCGTCTATAACACGCCCTGTGTGGGCACTAGTTCTGCTGACGGGTGCTGCGTCAAAAATAACTGGGTGAGCAAGTGCTCACTCTTCCTCTGCATGATTTTCTTGGTGACAGGAGTGAACGGCAAAACGTGAACGGGCTAAGCGAGAGTCTTGGCTTGGTGTGTAGACGTGTACTTGTCGTGGTCCCTGTAGCATCATCTCTCGGCCACTTTCTATTTTCCGGCCCGCACGCTTTGCGCAGGTGTACGCCTTCTGCGGCCATTTCCTCATCACGCTGGTGCTGTCAACGTTCTTCTACGTGATCGTCGAGATGCCGTTCACGCGGGTAGGAGCGATGCTGCTCCGGACGCGCCTCTTCCGCAAGCCATCGCGGCGCCCGGGCGCCGTCAGCGGTGGCGGGACCGAGAGCGGCCCGGGAGTGCGGAAGCCGTCCAGACCGGCCTCGGCCATTGTAGCCGACATTGCTCGCGGCGTGACGCCGTTGGCCTTCATCAAGGCCAGGGCCCACGGCACCGCGAGGCGCAGCGGTTCCGCGCAGGCCGCCGAGCTGAGTGCCACCCCCGACTGCGGCAGGCCCACCAACGGACGCTTCCGGAAGACCGGAGACTCGAGCCACCTATGATGAGGGTGAAGTGGGCCGGGGCAAGACACGCCTATGCGCCCTCTTTGTGACGTCACATAGGGTAATCGGTGCCTTTGTACGCGCCTTTCTGCAAATGAGGGACACGAGTACCGCTTTGCCTTCACGCTCCACGAAGCTGACGCAAGAACCTAACCTTACGCTCAGTTTAATGCTCAAATGGCTTAAGCCATTGGGTTGGTTGCTTCATGGCGGGTAAAAGAAAATCAATGATATGCTTTACATCCTTTAACTCCAAGAAAGAGAAGTGAAATTGAATGCAAATATGATTAGACGTGAATTAAGCTTTATGGCAATGGCAGGCCTTACAGATGCAAATACATGCTTAGCGGTCGTTTCTCTGCGAGAAAGCGTGACATATTACTCTAGGGCATTTGTTTAACAAAGATGCCCTGTATCGCAGGCTTGTTTGCTAGACATTGGATGCGCGCATTATGCCTTGCTTTATTATTTTTTTTCTTTACGTGCTGAAGTTTATCTTTCTCTCGGCGGCATTGTTTTAGTGGAAAGGAAACTGGAGGCTTCTCCCCATAGCTGCACGGGTATGCTAATTCTAGGTATTCATCAAGCTGTCCGTGACCTTGTTACTAACCGTCGTGGCGGGTTTCACCGACGAAAGGGGCCGCAAACGAGAAGATGGCTAGCATTCGACAATGACCTTTTTTTACGGAAGAAATGTTTTGCGAACCCGGTGCCATGCATTTTAAGGAGCTTACAGAATTCATATAGTGCATCCCTCCCTCCGCCCTCCCCCCTTTTTTTTTGCCTGTCACACGGATGATCTAGGTGATTACACCGTGAGCAGCAATATTTGTGATCGACGGCTTAAGTAGTTGCTACACTTCTTTTTTTTACATACGTGGGGGCATATTCGGCAGAGGTAAAACGGATTTTCTTCTTATATTGAATGGTTTCTCGACAGTGTCAAACAACTTTTCCAACCTAATGCGGTGGAATTCAAAAGTGATCATCTTTTACTCGGCGAGCCTTCCGTTCAGTATTTTTTCATACATGATTACTGTCATTGAAAGCCCTTCTATCTAGAACACAGGGTAATTTCGCAGGAAAAATACGACCGCGCACTTGTGTGGTATCACTCATTCTGTTTGTTAGAAATATTTAGCATGCATGCACTTGCCACCGACTGCACATGCTTTGTCCATAGTGCACGAATAGGTGTCAAATCTTCGTAGTTAGCCCTCAGAGCAAAAGTTGCCCAGTCGCTCTTTCGTCCTAACGTAACCGAAAGCGGTGCGTACTGTCAATAAGCCTGGGCTTTAATCTGACACGGAACTTCACTGCGTGAGATGTTCCGTGATAGTGTCTTTGGCACTGATTGCAACACAGGGTCTGTAACGTTATTACCGAATTCGATGAATTCCTTTTTAGTATCATTTATCTTTGACGTTGTTCTCTTACATTTAGTTCGGTGTGTGTTTATCTGACGGCGTTCCAAGAGTGGTGGAGTGTGCGTATGGACAATTTCCGATGTTTATTCTGATGTGTGCTACTTTGACAGCACTTCCAAAACATTAACATTTCTCGTTAACAGCTTTACTAAGCAGTGTATACTTCCCTATATGACAGCTGTTATTATCGGGTTCAAAAATCAAAGCACTTTCCGCACATTCATACTAAAGAACACCCATGTTTCCTTTGCTTCATTAATACCGTATATTATGTATTTCACGTCTCTGTAAACTTGATGAAAAAAAAAAAGACTTTGGCGTTCTATTACGTGATGCTAGCCATGCATGATACAAGCTTCGAGGTCTTTAGCGAAAGATGGTACGGCAGTATTTCTTTTTTATCTTATTTTTTTTTCTTTTTCTCGTAGAAAGATATATGCTCGTTTTATGTTGGCGATCTTTCTGTGAATAAATGTTTTGTTCATCAGCGTTGATTCGCCTCTTTCTTTCTTGCCAACTGCGAAGACCAACTACGAATTGCTTTACGAGTGCTAGTCAAGTCGCCAGCGCGTAGCAATCGCGCAGAGCTACGGTTCTGCCGGGAGTTCAGCAACGATGCTATGCATAGGGTGTCATCCTTAACTGGGGCCGGCAACGCGTTTCGACGAAGCCGGTGGACGCCGTGACTCTTCTAGTTGTAGCCTTACAAAACTATGCGCATATGTTCCGCGCAATAAATACAAGTCATTCTCGTTTGATACCTGGCGGGCGTGACTCAATAAAGACAATTCGATGATTTTGATATTTGGAAAACCAACTCGCTTAAGTAAGCCCAGCAGGCCCGTAGCCAGAAATTTTTTTCGGGGGGGGGGGGGGGGGGCTACTTGCTGAAAACCTTTACTTTTTGAGAAAAAAACCCTATTTTTATTATTTATTTTAAAACACATACTTCACCAAAATTTCGGGGGGCGCCCGGGCCCCTAGCCCCCCCCCCCCCCCCTGGCTGCAGGCCTGAAGTCCAGTATGCTGTGCGGGTGCGTTGTAATGACTTCAAATTTATTCCACTTGTTCATATGAAAGGAAAGCTCGCGGGCATCAGCAGAACGACTTAAGCACTCCTTCCCTCCAGCCATAAAGAGCATCCACGTGGCTGTCGGGACTGCCGCAACAGGCACGCGTATTTTATGACTGACGCGATGTCACAAAATTCTAACTACAAGTTATATTATCACCAGAATAACTCGCATACCGCGCAGCAGACTGACACCGGTCATTTATACCTGCCAGCGTTTGGCCACAATGAGGAATGGGCTTCCTATAACGTCGTGCTTCTGTTTCTGACGATTGCTAAGCAACGACATCGCGCGTTTATTGTTTGTTCCATGCAGGAAGTAGTATAGTATACTCGCCCATTGAGGAAGTAACGTCTTGTTATCAAGCGAAATTCAACAAGGCATTCACGCTCACCCGTAAGTATACCCTCTTCAGGCACGTAGGCAAGGGGGGGGGGGCGGGGGGCCCGGCCCCCCCCCCCCCCCCGAAATTCGTCCAGCTTTCTATATTCCCGGGCAACATTTTTTTTCTTTTTGCCATGGAAAGACTTTCTTTCGAACAATTAGGCCTTGCCCCCCCCCCCCCCCCCCCCGAAATAAAATCCTGGCTACGTGCCTGACCCTCTTGGTGCTTTTACACAGGTAGACTGTATACCTTCTAATTTCGCTACAGCACGCACAGTACACTTGGATTAGAAAACACTACTGCGTCTACTTTTGACGCGTGCATTTCCGCGGTTTTGAGTGTTTTCGCAACTAAGACAGAGGTTTAAGGAAAGATGGATGCTGAAGGGATGAAAAGTGATTAAACAGAGAATGTCGCTGGAGCCACACACGTTTCGGCAAGTGGACTTGTCCACGTCACGGCAAGTCCACTGGTCGAAACCTTGGCTCCAGCGACATTCCCTGTTCAATGACTTTTCGTCCCTTCTCAGCTAAGTAGCTCATAGACCACACTAAGATGAGAGAGAAAAGGACATAGCGATAGGAGAGGCGGGGGTGATGTACAGACGGGTCCACTGTTAAAGGGAACACTTGCGTGGAGGGCGTGTCCTGATTTCGCTCTCTTGCAAAAGCACAGTGGCTTAGATTTCTATAAGGCTGCTGGCGGTTGATATAGCTTTGACTCCTTTTCACAGACATAGTGCCGCGCACGGGCAAAGTTTCCATATCCACTTGAAGTTAGAGGGCAAGCAACATGAGCGATGCTCATTCGAGTGTTCCCTTTAACAGTGGACCGTACTGTACGTACATGGCTAGTTAACCTGAGCTGTGGAAAGAAAGAGGTGTACAGAAAACATGCGAAAAGAAAAACCAAAGATCAGCCTGCATCAGATAGCGGTAGAAACCATCACTTCAACATTTGCGGTTGCATCTGGGGCTTTGTACACTGTCGACAACCGCAACGTGCGTCTAGGTTATGGATAGGGCTCCGTGTATTCGGGGCGTATTTTTCTTGAAATTCGGAGGGTGTTTTTTGGAGTTTATTTTTCTGGCGGAAATACGGCGTTTATCGTGGTTTATTTCTCGTAAATTTCCAATTCTCATGAAATTCGGAGTTTAATCCCGCATTATTCTCAATACTCCAATATCTTAGATGAAATTATATCTGAACAGAAAACTTCAGAACACACGAAGCGTATTTTAGTTGTCTGGAAGGTGTGAACGCGCAAGCACATATACACACAAACCTAAATACTTGAATACAAAGCATATGTTTGTGCATACTACAACCTTGAACCTGGTTGTAATAGACGCAAGCATACTTTAAGAGGTTCGTATGTTCGGTGTCGTCTGGTGCGCCCCAGTGTCGCCAGGGAACCATATATCAAGATGTCGTCTCGCGCTCCCGGGGGCCCTACATACGTTTCGTTCTCTATAGTTCCGGGCTCGATGTGCCCTTCGTTAAATCACGGCAGGACAGGAGAAGCGCGCGGGTGTTCGCGCGCTTCTGCACGTATACGCTGAATCGCAAGAACACGACCCTTCTTTTTATTGAGATTGTTTTTGGTGTTCGCTTTTTTTTTTCTCTTGCTATTGTATAGCATGCATACTAAAGCGAATATGCTGACGCACATCTGGTCGACCTTTATACATGTCATCCCACCTCTTCTTCCTCCCTTCACGTATTCGGGGAACAGCGATGGTTGAACAGCGATGGTTGAAGTGATGGTTGACATATCTGAGCTATAATAGCCCGTAGCAGCCATGCGAATTTTGCTCAAGGCGCATGCATGACGACAACACAGATATTGACCAATTAATAATGATATACATGCAATGAATATTCCAGGAGGAAATGGCTGTATCATGGGGGAATTCGCGCACGAATCGTAACCTCGCTTGTATCCATGGTTCCGTAGTTTGAAGGGTCACTGTATATGCAACGACGTCTTGGACCTGACTGGTTGGTTGGCTATAGCACTGCATAGGGAAAGAGGAAATTGACGGGTACGTAACTATGCCTGGAAAAATCCCCGCTGTGGGTATTCACCTTCTCGGCAAATATATTTTTAGCACTTTTACTCAGTCTGTATCGTCACTGTATCGCCACTAGCAATCGTTCGCACGAGGAATCGCGACAAGTCATCGGCGTTATAGAGGTGCTGAGACGGCACCTCGCACGCGAATTTCGACCACTTCGGGCGAGCTCAGTGCCCACGGCTAGCTTTGCGTACCAGACTTGAAGGCGTACACTTTTCAGCGCGGGCAACGACCTCGCAGTCGGTGGCTGTTTTCACTCGACGCACAATCGACGCGCCTCTTCTTTTTGCGCGGGAATGGCTCGCGGCTTATCTCACTGGGGCGCACGAGTCGCGAGCGCCGTGCGATTCTCGCTCGCGCAGAGACCATATCGCTCCGGCTGTGCTCTGCATTATCCTATACTGCCCGTGTACACGTCCTGCATGCGCCGAAGCAGCACTAAGAGAAAACGGCCCTTTTGTGTACGCGGCGTTCCGCCGATTGGGAACAAGGACAGGCTGCTTGATCGCGAATGGATGAAGAGAGTCAAGTCAGCCACCGCGTGTTCTCGACCACATGGTGGCCCTTTGTGTGCCGAAAAGAGACATCAAGGAAGTGGACAGACGCCCGAAAAAAGTAGCACTTAAAACAGCAGGATCGAAAGTCAGCGAAGGTATAAGACACCGTGGGTGAACAGCATGTGCGCCGGCTAATATCAACCGACGTCACTGACACCGGGTGGAGTCCGGTCGACACAGAACACGACTCAGGAAATAGACACGGGCAGCACCGGCATTTCCTGTTTGTTACTTTCGACCACCACCCTATGGTGATCTCACCCTCCGCTGTTTTTTTTTTCTTCGCCCCCTCCCAAACGCACGCGTAGCTATTTGTATTCTTCTCTTTGTCTTTTAATTCACGCCATAATATTCTTGCGCAACGTTCGCCATAACGCATGGAAGAACAAAGATCTGATGGAATTGGACGCATGTGGAGTGAAATTTTCCTGACACCCATTTCTTCTTAAAAAAAAAGCATGCAAACATGGACACAAGAGAGAAGTCAAGACACCAGAAATGGTCGCTTGACTTCTCTCTTGCGTCCGTGTTTACACGCCCTGTCTTTTTAACATCAACACCTACCAACAAGCTCAGCTCTCTGTTAATCTAACCCTTTTCTTTTATGTAATTCTCCAATTGCGATGAAACGCGCACAGCACATTTCTAGAGATTTCCTAATAATCTTCTCGTCCGCTCAATAATGCAGGATAGCCTTTGGGCGGGCGCTCTTCCGGTTAACATCGCTGGTTTTGTTAAGGGTCATCCTCTTGCCTTTATTATACGTGCAGCAAGCTCTTCAAGCCAGGATACTTGAGAAGATCGGACGGGAGCAACACCCTGAGTGTGGCGCGTGTCACACTTGAAAGAATATACACCACCTCTTCCGCGTGTGCCCTCAGTATGCGGCTGAACGAACTTATGCGCCGGGTCGATTGCAAGGACTCCGGGCCCTTTTGGAAGGAGAAACTTGTCGGTGCATGGAATCATGTTTGCCATGCCCAACGCAAATGTATGTCCCTGTTGACGTTTCTGAGCCAGACAGGCTTACATGCTCGTCTCTAGAGCACGTGCTATGCGGTGAAGGCTCCTGCGCGTAGTGCGCATCCGCACACAGTGTGTAAAGTAGCCCATTGTACTGTAGACCACCGGTCATCATACTTCCCTCTTCCTTTTCCTGTTACCCCCGTGAGGAGTAGCAGGCTAGAGACACGCTCTCCGTGCCAACCTCTCCCCCTTTCTCTTCATAAGATATTATCTTCTTCTTCAATGCATCAGTCGAAAAAACGCACCAGAAATGGCCCATGTTTCGTGATTCCAAGGCAGTCCCTCCATAGCGTGCTCTCTACGTTGCGCCGTAGGCCGCGCGAATTTTCGAATCGGGCGCCAATACCCACGTTACGTCGTGACTTGGTGAACCAAATTCTCTTGCTATCGGATGCCAACGCTCGCCTGACGCAGGCCGGATTTTCCACTTCATGGGGTATATACTGCTTTCGCACTAAAACACCCTTGCACCTATCAAGAGAACACAGTGAGCAAGGGGGGCCGAAGTGGACGCAGATTACGTGGAAAATAATTTATGCAACAGAGATTACTCGATTAGGTATAAAGTGCATCCTGCAGTGCACTATTGCCCTGTCATCAAAATGTTTTAACTTTTTTGTCCCGAGCGCGTGGCCGACGCATGTAATGTAGATTCTCATATTATACGCACAGCATTTATTGCTGATGTTGTTTATTGCGTGTGTGACCATTTCCCAATATTGGCTCGAATTTCTGTAATGAACCTCAGTTGAAAGTTAGCGCTTCATCTTTCGTCTTTACTCGTCTGTGTTTCTTGCGCTGTTGTTATTATGTGACACGTTTATCCAGCTCGATTACATTATCGTTCAGATCCCCTCGAGCACCTTACGGAAATTCCTTCCGTGTATTTTTCATGATTGCGCTAAAATATGTCTGCAAACGTATTTCGACATTTCCGGGATTCAGTGTTTTCAATGAAGTGTAAATATTTCTTACAGTATGTCGTACCAGGTACTAGAAAAAAAAATTTCTACACGTAAACACACATGTATACAAAGGACAAAGAGGAAATAAGGTGGGAGCAGGCTGACAACTATACCACAACGCCTTCCCACACTTACGGAGGAGAGCACTAGAAACGAGCTTAGCACACAGCACGCTCATAAACGCATAAGGTCGTCGCAAGAGTTTCATTGTCAAAGAGCCAAGAGCCTTTGTTGTTACTCGTAAAAAATCAAATTCTTTTACATATTGAAATCACCACACTTTTCCCTCGTCGTGACTTCTATGTAACATTGGGAGTACTCTTCTGCAGATAGTTTAAGGAGCTTATTTTTAATGACTGAATTCCCAACCGGCGAGCTGAGTTGATCTTATTGCAGTCATCTTTACGTATTACATGCGCAATATTTGTGAAATCATTGAAACGGGAGTGCCGTTGGAGCCAACGTCTTCACAAGTGGAGTTACACTTGTTACTCTTGAATGTCGAAAAACACGAGAACGGAACCTCTTTACTAACCAGCATCTGCACAGTTACCAACTTGCCGTTAAAAAGGCATCTTTCTTAGGCCTTATAACAATTGGCTTAAGCGTCTTTACATATGCTTAAATGTTTGCTGCAGCTCTTCTCAAGCTATCTGATGGGCAAAAAGAAGTGAATTATGAGAAACTCACTATGTCTTTTTCTTTTTATCTTGTAAATATTGTAAGTACAGCAAAAGCTCGTTCATTCGGATTTGAGGGGACCAGAAAAAATGTCCGATTTAACCGAATGCCGAATTATCGAAAGCATTAGGAAAACAATAAACAAATGTCTGTTACATCAACACACTTTCGGTTTCTTGATGAATACGTAAATCCTGTACTTATTTTGCATAAGAGCAGCGTAAAACCCGCAATTTTCGTCATTCTGCGACTTCGTTATCAATGAGACCACGGCGCCAGACTCCCGTGTTTAATTAGCCCGGAAGGCGCTCTGACCCTTCCCTTGTTACGCACCGCCACCACCACCACGCGCACAGGACGATAGTTCTTTCGCAGGTAAAATAGCCGGCAACTGATAGTTCGTCCATCACGATGTAGCAAACGAGTCTTATGCCAGCATACCGACCGCAGCTGAAAACTCTTCATCATCAACTGCTTCTGCCTTGTTTGAGTTTTGTCGCATTGCACGCTTGCATCAAGTTAAAATGAAGCTGCTGAGTGCCGGATCCGCATATGAACAAAACCGTGGCCACTCACTAATGAAGATAGCGATGTGGACAGCGCCTCCTCGTATCGGTTGTCTGCCAACGCCGTTTTCGCTCTTTTGCCTCGCATATTTGCGCGGCGCATCGCGCTCGGCGCGCTCCGGGGATCGTCCGAATTAACCGGTTGCCGCCAAATGTGATCAAATTAACTAGAGTTTGATGCGATAAAACAACACATATGCTGGCCGGGACCAAGGAGCACGTCCGAATTGTCCCATTTTTCTAATTAACGAGGATCGAATTAACGAGCTTTTACTGCACATGCTTTCCCCGTAAAAGTATTCTTTACACTTGTCCATGTATCAGGAGGCTATCGAGAGTGCAGTCTCATAACGCTTTTACACTGTACGCGTGGCATCATGCTTAGACAGACCCCCCTGATAAATATGTATGCTATCTATTAAAACAAGAGTGTGGCGGCGACCTCAACAGCGAAAATTCGCTACGCAGCTGCTGAGTCGCCATTATGCAGAGACCCTCATTCCCATTAGCTCCTGACCTACACGCGAAGAGAACGGCAGCTGTAGAGGCTGCTTATATGTTTGCCGTTGTTGTAGACACACGAACATTTCCCGTTCTTGCATAACGCTAATGGAAAACAAGGTGCAGCTCATCAAGCTATAAGAGGTAAAAGCAAAGGCCACTGAGTACATGCGCGCAATCAGCGAGCCCGTCCTTTCGGGGTTAATCGCGTGGACGACGCGCCGGTGTACAGCATGCAGTGCCGTGACCATCGGCAAGCAACAAGTGCGCGACTCTGGTCCCGCGACTGGAAACCAGGCCTTCGCGGGGAAGGAAAACAAACTGCTTTGCGGAGGGAACACGCGTGGCGGCATTTCGAGCGTCGATTCTATAGGGAGATATCGTGGGGCTGTCCCGCGTGCGCGCAGACGCTTGCGTGCGTTACCCTGACCGCGCAACTTTTCGGATACGTCAGGCGCAAGAGTAAACACGATGAGGGGATAGAAGCTTGTGACAGATAAACTACAGGCTCGGATGTGATGGACAGCGCGGCAACTTGCAATCAAGGTATAAGAAACAAGAAAATAAGTAAAGGAAGAGACCTACGCACAATGTAGCGCCTAAAATATGCGCCCAAGGTATCTAACGCTGGCGGCAGCCGCCATCGATCGAGATTACAGGAGGTCGGTTGTGTACGTTGGCCTGGAGGCGTACTCCAACGGATGCAGGCCGAGGGTAAGCGAAAACCAGCGCTTTTAAGGTCAAATG
The DNA here is from genome assembly GCF_013339695.2 of Rhipicephalus sanguineus. NCBI lineage: Eukaryota > Metazoa > Arthropoda > Arachnida > Ixodida > Ixodidae > Rhipicephalus > Rhipicephalus sanguineus. The sequence goes on from NC_051176.1 coordinate 144,954,488, forward strand.
CCTGCGAGTCTCTCTGCCGCGGCTATTTGCGACGATCTTGTACTCGAATCGCGGCGGGCAACCCTGCCGGCGACCTAGCGCAAGTACAGCTTTTGGCTGCAAAATCAAACCTTCTGTACCAGTTAACTATTTTTGTTTCTTCTTTCTTTCGTTTTTTCTTGGTAATTCTTCCAGATGCTCATCTAAAACGGTAGCGGTTATTTGAATGCTGGTGAGTTTTTAGGCAGGTATTTTTCTGTCTAAACTACGACTGTACGGGAGCGACCCGACGAGATTCCCACGCGCGTAATAATGATGGTGGGAAACCATACGCGACACACCTGAAGCCACCGTGCTCCTATTCGCTATGTAGTTGTATGTGGCACAGACGTCGCTTAAATGAATCATTATGAAGAACATTGGTTGTAGCAGGGTTCGTCGCTGTTCCGATAAAAATTTTGTTTTCCCGTTGTTTTAAATGCGAGAACTCAGCTAGCCAGCCCCTGTTTTTTTCTCATAGTCACTCAAGGTTTCGGTCATCGTAACTCACTCATAATTTTTTATGAATGAAAGATTCGCTATAAATTATGTTAATGAAGTAAAAGCGAAGTTTATATCCCTCCTGAATCATTAGTGATCATAAACTTAAAAAATATATATATGCATATATCTGTGGAGTGTAGTTTACACGTTAAACATATGATACATATGTATGTTAATTTACCACATGTAATTGTGATCCAAGCCGTCTTCGTAAGTTTAGTACTTCTACAGAAATTAGTAACTCGCCTATTGTCACGGCGTCAAGGGCGTGGAAGATTACGACATCTGAAACTCCGCCCCCTCACAGCTTAGTGCAACAAGTGTGCGGGTGCCTCAATCCCACCTGTTTTGACGTCAGAGTATTGCAAGGCCGATTTTAATTGTTTTATTTATATTAAAGCTGAACTAGTTCAACGCCTCACATAATACACTGAATGCCAATCACAGCGCGCGATACTTCCCCTAAGTGAACTTTGGCGCCAAGTGTTTATCCGAGATTAAGGGCATATCGACAATAGAAGTTACCAAACGGATGTGAAAAGATACTGTAGTACATAGGCAAGGTTCGAATGAAGGATCCGCTCGAATCGTCTAAGCAGATTCGGCTGCCACCATGGACTGACGGACGAGAGACACCTGAAAGCGACTATTCTTTCCACATGGTCAAGTGGGTGTGACGGTGAAGAATGCAGTAATGGAACCGGTAATGACTGCAATCTTTATTTATTGGTTGGTTTACGTGGTTTAACGCCCCAGATCGACTCAGGCTGAGAGACTCCGTGGGGAGTGGAGAGCTCCGGATAATTCTGACCAGCTGGGGTTCTTGTGCACTGACATCGCACAGCACACGGTCCTCTAGCATTTGGTCTCCATCGAAATGCAACCGCCGCAGCCGAGCACCTTATAACTCTTTATTGGGCGCATCTATGTCCAGGAAAGCAAGTAAAACTCGCGGTAATTGCAAGAGAGAGAGAGAGAAATACTTTATACGAAGGCTGAGAGGTCGGCCTGAGCTAGTACGCTCGTATACCTGCGCAACTGAAGAAGGGAATGGACGAAAAGAGCGAAGTGGACAGGAAGAGGCGATGCGTATATTTTACAATAACCACGTAACACTGTGGTTCATCTAAGCTCGAGTGTCAAATACAGTACTCTTGAGAAGACATAGTACAAGTAAGCAGCACTCACCGCACAACCACAGCGGTGAGCGCGATCGTCGGTCATCGATAATCTCATCGGCGGGTGAAACGCGTCGGTATTTACACATGCGGCATCGTACATTCCAGCGTGATTGCTGGTGCTCAGGTTAGTAGTTGAGTTCAAGAATGAACTCTACTCGCATCGTGCACAAAATATTATTATAGAAGGTTCGAAATCACCCAACAAAGTTCCAGTACATTCTGGTGTGGCCTGCGCCAAGCGATAGCACTTGTAAGAGCTTTAGCCAGTGACACGCGCTTACAAAAATAAGGAAAAAACCGGTACGCGTGTCGATGCCCTCCCACCGTCTTCTCCATGCTACAAGTCCGGCTGTTGTAATTTCCTTTAAAGCCTGTATTGCCCTTAATACCTACTGCTTGAAACAGTGTGACAATGGCCTTAGGAGCTGCAATATTCCGTTTTTGTGGTCTTCTTAAGTAGTGCCTCTTAAAAGAAGTTGCGGTGCAGCGAAATCGGTGAACTTAAGGTATCAGTCACGTATTGTGTGCGTTTTCGCATGGCAGTTTCAGTTATTCTCGCTATTTTCTGCATGCCCCAGTTACGCTGGCCCAAAACAGCCTTATCGATCACGAAGTGAACGAAGCGCGCTTTGGGCAACGCTCTTGAAACAGTGGCAAGCTCCTGCCCTCTCTTCTGCTTGCCCTCCCCTCCGCTCTCGCCTCAGGAAGAAACATCCTCCGAGCACACAATCAGAGGAAAGCCATCGACATTCCATGGAATCGGGCCTCGTTTAGCCGGCATCGATAACGTCCGTGGCTCGACGCAAGAATGCATCGCAACACCTCGCGTCCGTTGCACCATGACACAGTACGAAGAAGCTGCTGCAGGGGCGGACCGACGGCACGTAATTTCGAAGCGCGTACGCACATTTAATGCAATTCGCGCCGGCGGCGGCAGAGAGCTTTGCCTCGGGGAGAGAGGCGGACCGCGTGTGACCCTGATTCTCCGCCAAAAAAACGTCCAACTCCGCCTGTCGCACCAATGCAGCCGCATCAGCTCGGGGGCGCTCGCGGCATCCGGCCCGTCGAGGAGATTCAAGAAGCATGCAGCGAGTTTCTGGCTGGGGAGAGAGAGAGCGGGGTGGTAGTTTGAGCGGCGTTTCTAGCGCGTCGTTTCCTCGTTAGCCTAGTAAAAAAAGGCCAGACAGGCCGGTGCTCTTCTTTCCCGTGGGTCGGGCCGATTCGGAACGATCGCCGTGGTCCTTTGGGCTGCGTGCGTGCCGCATCCTCCTCCGGGCGCCACGCGATTTCTAGTCTGCAGCTTCTTCTCCAAGGCGCGTCGCACCGAAAGATGGCCGCCGATTACACAAGCAGCGCGCGCGCGTGGGTTGCCGAGCGATGAGTGGGGAGAGAGAATCGGCGTTCGAGAGGAGGCAAGATCCGCAGCCAAGTGGTGCATCGCCGGTGGAGTCGACCGGTTCGCTCCTCGGGGTCCCGTTTCACACCGGAGGCCGTGAGCCGCCTTGGCCGTGAATGCGCGCGGCGTTGCAACGAGTCCAAGTTCAAGGGACCCAGATTAGACGGCCGCGAGGGCAAGCGCTCTTTCCTTTCCGTCATAGCTCTGGCGCGTCAGAGTAAACAAGCGGCCGGTTCCGCCGGGCTCTGACTCGACTCGCAACTGTTATATAGGGAAGAAGAAGATGACGCGTACTTGTGAAGCGACGTCGAGAGACTCTTTTGGTTGTGACATTATTGTTGTCAACCACAATGTGCCAGAGAACAAGAAGAAAGTTTTTTGTGAGCCCTGCATGGTGAGAATGGATTTCACGAAAGATCAAAGGCGTGCGCACGAGGGGAGGGGGGGTGCATGTGGGCGGCCGCCCCTCTTAATCTCCTAAGGGGGGCTACACATTTACTCAGACGGGCCATTCCTGTCATTGCTTTAAAATCACGGTTATGGCCTCGCAGGTACTTCATAATGGCGGCCGAAGGCCCCTGATATTAAATGCGAAGCATTTCATAGCGAACTTCTGCGACTTTGAGAGTATCTATCTATCTATCTATCTATCTATCTATCTATCTATCTATCTATCTATCTATCTATCTATCTATCTATCTATCTATCTATCTATCTATCTATCTATCTATCTATCTATCTATCTATCTAGCCGCCTACGACTTTGTACTCTCCTGGTCGCTTGGTTAATCGAATGTACACCAAAATTGGTATGGTGTAACATGACCGTATGACGAACATAAATAACAAGTCATAACATGAAAATCATGACACGCATGTCATGTACAGCATGATTTACATGCCACGCTCATGGTGGGCTGGCGGCCGTTTCGCTAGCTTGATATACACCAAAATTGGTATCTTGCGACGTGACTGTGTGACGAACATAAATGACACGAGTTAACATGAAAATCATGACACGCATGTCATGTACAGCATGACTTACGTGCCACGCTCATGGCGCGCTGGCGGCCATTTCGCTAGCTTTATATACACCAGAATTGGTATCTTACGACGTGACTGTGTACGAACATAAATAACACGAGTTAACATGAAAATCATGACATGGATGTCATGTACAGCATGACTTACGTGCCACGCTCATGGTGCGCTGGCGGCCGTTTCGCTAGCTTGATGTACACCAAAATTGGTATCTTGTGACGTGACTGTGTGGCGAACATAAATGACACGAGTTAACATGAAAATCATGACAGGCATGTCATGTACAGCATGACTTACGTGCCACGCTCATGGCGCGCTGGCGGCCGTTTCGCTAGCTTTATATACACCAAAATTGGTATCTTGCGAAGTGACTGTGTAGTGAACATAAATAACACGAGTTAACATGAAAATCATGACATGCATGTCACGTACAGCATGACGTACGTGCCACGCTCATGGGACGCTGGCGGCCGTTTCGCTAGCTTGATATACACCAAAATTGGTATCTTGCGACGTGACTATGTGACGAACATAAATGACACGAGTTAACATGAAAATCATGGCATGCATCTCATGTACAGCATGACTTACGTGCCACGCTCATGGGACGCTGGAGGCCGTTTCGCTATCTTGATCTACCCCGGAATTAGTATTGCGCGACGTCCCTGTGTGACGAACATAAAAACACGAGTTAACCTGAAAATCATGACATGCATGTCATGTACAGCATGATTTACATGCCACGCTCATGGTGCACTGGCGGCCGTTTCGCGAGCTTGATATACACCAAAATTGGTATCTTGCGCCATGACTGTGTGACGAACATAAATAACACACGAGTTAACATGAAAATCATGACACGCATGACATGTACAGCATGACTTACGTGCCACGCTCATGGCGCGCTGGCGGCCGTTTCGCTAGCTTTATATACACCAAAATTGGTATCTTGCGATGTGACTGTGTAACGAACATATATAACACGAGTTAACATGAAAACCATGACACGCATTTTCCTCAATGACATACAAGACGATGTATGCAGCTCTTTGCTGGCTGCTTCGCATTACATCGATTCCTACAATGCGTGGGATCTGCCGTCTTTTTTTCATTCCAAGCACTGTTACTTCCCAACTTTACCCCACGGTAAGCCGGGGACCAAAGGCAGGCCGTTTCGAGAAGCACGTCATCGCTTCATTTTCATTTATTCATCTATTGTGAAGTATGTTCTCTCTTAGACTCGATCAGCAACGGTGTGGGGGGCGGAGGGGGGGGGGCGCCGCGACGACCCCCCCCCCCCCCCCCTTTCAGTGGTGGACCCTGCGCACGCCTATGCGACACGCTACTATACGTAGGTGAATATCTTTCTCGTAATTTACCTCTGCAGAAGCACTCCGGCTTTTTTGACGAAGAGCTGAATGGAAGATAATATTGATTATTTCCGTCTTTTATTGCATGCAATCTGTCGAGGAACGCACAGAAAAGCTGGAATCACTGTGGCTGTAATTCTTGTTGTGCAGCCAGCGATTGAGTATTAAAGGGCAATATCCTGACCAGGCTTGAGTACCATTTGGACGGCAAATCACCATACTCATACTTGAAAAAAAATATCCACGTATAATCTCCTTTAGGTGCTAAGGGATGCGTAAGCGTATGGTTTTATTGTACGTGAAAAGCTGATATAAGGGGGTCATCAGTTAATTGCTGAATTAGTAACGAAAATTTCACAAAGGAGAGATAACCGGCCGAGCTTTCTTCCTAAACAAGGTTTCGCAGATTATATGGCCAGATTTGATGGCGCATATACTTGCATGTGAGAATAGGACAGTTCAGTGCTGCCTTTGGTGGCTGCTTTTCGCCAAACTGGCTAGCTTACGACCCCGTCTGCTGGCGAAAATTTCGTGTTTTCTCCCTGGCTCCTTCCTGGCTTTTGTAAAACAACGGGAAAGCTACTAAATGCGCCAAAATAAATGTTTTGGCCAATTTTCTTATTATTTGCTGATGAAATAACAAGCAAGCATAACGATTGCCCTTTACGAAACTTTGCTTTCGTGTTAGCCTCGGCGCGCGCGCACGTCCTTTCCCCGCCAGCAGGCTGGTTGCTCATCCGGGAACCCCAACGTAACGTGCGGCGCGCCTGCTAAGAAAGAATGGCGAAGTTGCGCGCGTGTTGGTAAACGCGCGGTTAGAACGCTGCGCACCAGTTTCTAATGCTGACGCACAGCTGATGTTGTGTAAACTTGACAAAAACAAATAACCGCAACAAAATCGAGCTGTACTGTTTTTCTTCAGCCAGATTTCACTACTTCGAGCTTCACTACTTCAAGGTGCTGTGGTAACTCTGCTAATTAATATCGATCTACAGCTTCAAGGAAAATTTCTTCAACGTTTAATTAATATTTTTACTGACTTGACGGAAATGTTCCAGAATTACTCCGTACATGGCAAGAACTTTCTCTACTCTACGTAAAGTATATGCATGGACACTGTATTCATTTATTTGCAACTTACCTGTGGCTTGAAGACTAAGCAAGACGGAAAAAAATTGTGCTTTTTATTTCTATGTTCACGCTTATTCAGAATGACATTTATTGTTCAATAATAAAAACTCTAATCATAATACCGCTTCTGTTTTATTTAGTCACGAATTTGGCGATAAAATTATATGACGAGGCGGCTTAGTGTTACCTTTAGCATGAGTTCTGGCTCTTTTTCAACTCTACCCAACGGCAACCCTGGAATAATTTCATGCAGTGAAACGTGCGGACAGGTTTTGAGTGGCTTCAAATATGTAAGCTGGCCGCGCTGTAGGAGGATCCCAAATAGATGAAGCGTAGTCAAGTTTGTGTCTTAAAAGTGTCTTACATAATATAAGTTTCAGGGACGATGGGACGCGAGAAAAATAGCGAGTAAAAAGCCAGTTGCTCGATATTTAGTGACGAATTCGACATGAACGTTGCCATTACAGATCGTTAGTAATGTGAACACCTAAATAGCTAACCCGCCGCGGTGGTCTACCGGTTATGGTGCTGACCCGAAGGACGCTGGGTCTAATCCCGGCCGTGGCAGCCGCATTTCGATGGAGGCGAAATACTTGAGGCCCGCGCAATCAGATTTAGGTGCACGCTAAGGAACGCCACATGGTCAAAATTTCGGAGCCCTTCACTACGGCGTCCCTCATAATGATATTGTGGTTTCGATACGTAAAACCCCAGCAATAATTATTACCTAAACAGTTATAGGACGTGACAGAGGAAAGGACAGGGTTGTTGATTTTGTGGGAAAATGTAGGAACAGCACAAAAGCAACAAAACGTCATCATTTTACATTTGTTGATTTTAGTTTCATTAAACATTGATCACACCACGAAGAGATGGTGTTAGGGTCAGATTGAAGTAAGCAGGAATCACACATGGGTTAGTCATTTCGCAATAAATAGCGTGGTCAATACTATAAAAATCGTTTTTTTACATGTCAATTTATGCTGTAGATAATTATTATAATTAATAATAAGAACCATGGGCTGAGGCTCGGGGCACACCAGAAATTGAAACGGAAATGTTAGAGATACGCACCGACTTCAATTGTGCAGAAAGCGTTCAATCCATATCAGTAATTAAGAGTCAGTGTTAAGTCTCCTTAACTTCAGGAGGAGGAGACGTTAGCACACTGTGTGAAAGGCTTTTTCAAAATATAAAAAGATGCAGCCATTGCAAGAACCTCGGTACAGAATTGAGAACAGGTCATTCATAATTGTATCTCACATGAGAAGTCCTTTCGGAAACCATGTTGATATTTACTAAAAAAAAAAGTTGTTAGATTTGAGGAAAAGAGCGATGTTGGGGTAAATGATGTGCTCTAGAAGCTTTCAGGAATGCTGCTTAACGAAATGGGTGTGTAGTTGATAACGTATGAAGGGTTGCCTTGTTTTGGGATAGGCACCACCTTCCCTGCCTTCTAGTTGTTAGGCGGCACATTCTAAAGACTGCTCGAAAAGGTTAGACAAAATGATGGATGAGTAGCATACGGTGCAATTCAAACACGAAGCAGTTATTCCATTAGTATACCAGGTGATGATATCTAAATTTTCTATGAGTTGTTATTACAACCCAGTTAATGAGCATGGAAGCCATTGCGGAAAACAATGGATTATTAAATACGGGTGGAGAGAAAAAAATGATCACTAGAAAACGAATGTTTAAGTGCGTTATGCACAGCAACATAACACATATCAGATGGTATGGCGTTCCCTGTTTCGTCAAATCGTTGAATATCTTTTTTTTTTTAGTTTGCCGCTAACCCTTTCCAAAAGTTCAAACGGCCTCCTTCGAAGTAGCGAAGAATGAATGCTTGAAGAGAGATGCGATTGGCAACTCTGAGCTCGCGCTTGTTCTCAGAGATGCAGTTTAGATAGGCTGCCAATAGCTCAGATTTAATTTGGCGCTGCTTTTTGTAAATTCCCCTTTTTTTTTGTTCGCGGACAGCTAAGCAGTGGAGTGAACCGAGGTACATATAACTGATTTTGCGCAGAGGCACGTATTTCTCGATGAGCGAAATATTCTTTGTTTTATAAATTGCCCACTTCTCTTCTACACTATTATTCCAGGATATGCGCACGAACGATACGCAAAAATGTAGCACTGCGAACCGTGCTAACGTTTCAATCATGTCGAACTTCTATTGTGATTCGGCCATCTAGGTAACCAGCAACAATGTAATGTCCTTGATACTCATTCTAGCAATAAAGGTGACGTGGTTCGACAACAGGGCAGAAGTAAACAACGACGTGATTCGTTTTGATTATTCTGAACGACAGTGGCGATCTTACAACGTTTATATAGAGCGAGTATAATTGTCACTGCATTTAACACTTGCGGGCGCGAGATTGAAAAATAAATAACAAAACTTTAAGGGCACTTGAACTTCGCCTTGAAGAGTAGAACGCGACAGCGCAGTCGAGTCCCACTCGCATCTTCTTCTCGTTCGCTTACCACGCTTCGCTTCTCAATGGACACCTCAACCGCGCCGCGAGGAAAGCGTAGCATTGATATTTTTAAACTATCCTAGAATGCCTTCTGAAGGTACGGTTATCAAGTGCCCACTGCGCCATATCTCATCATTTTGCGAATTAGCGAGTTACCCACGATATTTCGGCAAGGCAATACACGCGCCTGCGCATCTGGAAACTTCGTTGATGCTGTGGTTGATTATGATAATCAATTGTGCCTGCGCGCTTTGTAATGGCTAGGCCTTTAAACCACACCCTCGATGCGCCGTTCACGTGGTGTGACGCCTCGTGCGATTGTACGCTTCTGCCACGCGATATTACATTTTTTTAACGCGACTCCCGGCACTAATTCCCGCCTGTATAGGGTTTCTTCCTGAAGCACTAACAAACAATGGCATGGCTCTGTGGTGAAACACTGAACTGGCGCGCTGAATACGTGGATTCGACTCCGGCTCAAAGCCCCGATATTCATCATTTGCAACGTCGTGATTTTTTGCTCACGGAAAACGCCGGTTTTTCGTCCACAAACAATGCCCCCCGACGCCGACACCATGCCGGAATTTCTGCGAAACGAGCTCTTTAACACTCTGGCGTTAAAAGGAGGTTGTTTTACGTGCCACTCAACATGGTGGAGTAACAGACCACGTCTATAATCCGGTAAAGAGGAGGAGGAGGAGGAGAAAAACGGAAAGACAGGGAGGTTAGCCAGTTCTCAGACCGGCTGGCTACCCTGTGCTGGGGAAAGGGGAAGGGGGAGTGAAAGATGATAGAAAAGGGATGTTACAAAAAGAAAAAAAAAAGAACAATAGTACGATAAACGACACTGCTTAAAGTCTGTCTATGAGATTAGTTTTGCGCAAAAAGCGCAATAACGCTTTCAAAGCTTTCCGGTAAAGACATACTCAGTATACTAGTGTACGTCTCTAGTGTACGCTACAGAACCCACAGACGGGTACTCAGCATTGTAGCACGGCAATGCTTCGCACGACGATAATTCCCGCGAATTTCGGCATCATCATGTTACAATCAAAGTAACCAGATGACCTTGGGTTGATGCTCGATCCTCTTTTGGAAATCTGCTTTCGAGAATATACCAAAGTTGGTAGCTGTACACTGATGTGTCTGTACCATCGAAAACAAGGATCACGAATATATATATACCAGAGCGAAGAAAAACACGACCATTTCTACAGAATATCCACAGGAGTTGTTTAGTTATGCATAAGTATCGTGCCATTCGCTCATCTCCGTCGACTTTCATGCCGCTGCTGTTCTATTTTGTTGTTGCTACCTTTGTTTTGTTTGTCAAAACGACGCGAAGTATGTGTGGTGATGGGCAAGTGGCATAATTATTACGCATATTCCTCTGTGCGTCTAGTTATTCTCGTTACCACCGTAGTGGGCACACTCCCGCTGCCGTTCAACATACGCCGCCGCTCTTAGTTCTTGAGCGACTCTCGCCTATAGACGGCATCGAAGCACTGAGAATATGTCCGCTATCCATCACACCGCTCTGCGTGCTAAGACATCTTTGCCGTAACGTGAACGGACGCGCTTGCCACGTGGACGCCGACGTCACCGGTGCAAATGGTTCACACATGCTCGCGTTCTGCAAGTGCGGGTGTTTAGTACAGTGCGTTAGACACTCGACTTCTAAGCATGAGGTCATAGTCACAGGCTCGAAACTCACCCCCATTAACGTTTTCCTTTGTTTCTTTACTTGATTTATTTCTTTATGGCGCACTTGGTGTTGCGCGTTTCGGACGGACGGACGGACGGGCGGTCTGAAAACGTTTGTAGTCACAACCACCAGTAAACTGAAGGCGTGGTCGCGATATCCATCAGTGATCCAGCTCTGCCCCCAGGAAAGCTCAGTAATTTCATAGGGCTCTTATAACATATGAAGACGGATTTCAACAGACCGGAAGCTGGATCGTCCGTCCACAGGGAACCGGTTGGCCTAGCTGAGGAAATGCTATTTGCGTTTAACAAAAGGAAACTCTGAGAGAGAGAGAGAGAGAGCAGACACCCGCAATACATAAATGAGACCACTGAAGTGTCAGAGCCGTTCAACTTGGTCGCTTAACCAGAGGCACTTCAGTGGCGCCTTCGTCTACTTCTGTTGCGAGGACTGTATAAGTCAGCGTTAGAAGTCTGTCTGCACTGAAAGTGGCCGCTCGTCGAGGCGTGCCAGCACTGTCGCGAGTGACTGCCTCCGGGTGTTTTAGCTAAGACATGCACGCAGGAAATGTTCGTTGGTTTCCTCGCTACAGCAACCACTAACAGTACTGTCAGCCATGCGGCTAGTAAGGCGCGTACCGTTTCAACAATACAAACTGTTTCAAAGGGAGGTGGACGTTTGAATTGGTCAACAGTAGGCGGATGAGGAAAGTCTCGGGCTGGAACCAACGCTTCGACACGGAGACAACCACACTATTGCAACCCTTGTCGGAACTTTAATTAGAACTAACAGACGAGAAAGCCAAGGAAAAGTATAGGGGATGTTATTTGTAGTAATTATCATGTAAATCTGAAGAAAGTAAAGTGGACGAAAAGATGACTTGCCGTCGGCAGGAACCGAACCTTCGACCTTTGAAGGTCGTAGGTTTGGTCCCTGCCGACGGCTTCTTTCCGGTCCCTCCTTGGCTTTCTTGTCTGTTAATTCTAATTAATGTTATGTCTAGCAAAGAAAAAAACGAGCCCTTAAAATTCCCCCTCTGTCGGAACTTTGGCTCATGCCTGAGACCTTCCTTATGCATGCACTGATGATATCGTCCAGCCATTGGCTTACACTCCATGTCCACCTTCAGTACCCGTGAATCTGAGCTCATCACCTGGCTTGTCTTTCACCACGAAGACTATATACAGGTGACACTCGGTACTGTTGCCGCTGACCTCCAATGCCTCACTTCCAGTGGCGTGATATCTTATCTCGGAACAGCATATGCTTTACTCGACCTCAAAAAACTGCATTTGTATGTTCTTGAGAATCGCGATACCAGGATGCACTCTTCTTCTTCTACCAATCACATTCTGACCACAGTCATAAATGCATCGACGACTCCGTGGCGCAGCGATTTCCTCCAGCTGTGCTGCAGACCCTTCATAAAAGTCTGGTTTAGTTAATGTTAGTGTTAGCTTAAAACCAGACGTCCAGGAGACCACCCTGGGTTGGGCAGAGAGGGTTGCGGAGGACTACCGTGTGTAGCAACCTCCCTCTATCTCTATCCTTTTGGCCCTTTCATTTCAAAAGGAAAAATAAAGTTTTTACCTACATACCTCTCATGGAGCTACGGCTACGAAGCTGGTTGTTCAGAACTTGTTGTGCTGCTCATTGTCTTCGGACAACTGACTAACCGATGGGTTGCATTTTGGGATTCTACAGTGTGTTTTTAAACATCTGCGAACATCCCCGCGCCATAATGTTGAATTCACCTAGGATCTAGTTCTCGAAATTAGAAAAAGGAATGCTACAAGGGCACTGAAGTCTCCCTACCTTCATTGAATCCGAAAGCATCTCGGAGCCCACAGTCAATTTTGCGAGGAGCGAGCTTGGATTTGAGATGAGTGAACTCAATTTTCGAATTGGTTGTAAAACCTAGGTGGCGCCATCTCTTCGTCGCGTGAGTTTTCTTGCCATTGTCGCGCGAGTTTCTTTTTGCCATGGCATATTAACGCCACCCACCACGGTGATCTAGTGTTTGTGGCGCTCGACTGCTGACCCGCAGGTCACGGGATCGAATCCCGGCCGCGGTGGACGCATTTTCGATGGAGGCGAAAATACTTGAGGTCGGTGTACAAAGATTTAACTGCACATTAAAGGACCCCAGGTGGTCGAAATTTCCGGAGCCATCCACTGCAGCGTCCCTCATAATCATATCGTGGTGTTTGTACGTTAAACTCGAACAATTAATTTTATGTTAACGCCGATACCCGCCGTACGGACGCCGGGTTTTGCGCTTCACGGGGGATATAATGTTTTCCCATTTAAAAGCAGATATGTTGTAGTGCTGGTGACAGAACACTTACGCATAAAAGCGGTGACGCTCTTGGCAAGAAATCAAATTGGGAATGCCTCCCGGAACCACGTCAATGCAGCATGCTTTGTATAGGTACACGTAGTTAGCCGTGTACGAACGCCATTGTTTTCATATAGAGCAGGGGTTGTTCTTGTATTACAGGAAGTGGTCGTTGACTTATATGAGCATCGGTTTTATACTTATGACTTATACATATCAGGCCGAGCCGACATGCCATCGCGCAGTGGCTGCGTGGCCACTGATGCCAAATTGCTGTCGTTTGAGCCGCTGCCGACAATTACACATAGCACCCCTTTCTTGTTTTCCTGCCCAGGGTAGGACGTCGCTATTGCGCCACGAAACCCTCCCTCGACCTCTCGAGCACTAGCACAAACCAACACCTCATCACCGACGTCTCTCCTCCCACCCTCCTTTTTTTTTTATTTATCTAGCCTGTGGCTACCTCTCTCCTCTAAAACACTTGCACGGTTGGGACAATGGCAACGAGAAATTTCGCGGCGCAAGTGCGTGCAGCAGAGACAGGGAGTGAATGGTGGCGCCGTGCGCAGAGGCCATCAGGCCACCGCATGTTTCACAAGGTTGGAGGGCAGCGTTCTTATTTCTTTTTCTTTTTTTAATGCTCTCTTGTTCTTTGGTTCGCCTGCGCTGTATGCAGGACAACCACGTGAAAGCATGACCGTTAAAGTGAAACGCCAGCGGCTGCATCTCACGAGAAAAGGAGCACTGAGTCTTTAGGGCAGACGTGTGCATTAAGACCGTGTTGTTGAAGGAAGGACTAGCTGAAACTCTTTTTCACTGGAAGCAAAACTTGTCCAACCGAAGAAGATATTTCTGACTCTGGAGAAGCAAAACAAGGTCTCAGTAGACGGCGAAGTAAAAATAAATAGCGGATTTCTCAAAAACGTTCTTGTGTGAGTAGTGGTTTCGATCAACATATCGTAAGCTCTCTATCTGCCAAGGGAAACAAGGATGTGCAGAATAAAAATATCGGTATATATACATTGCCTGTCGCTGATTGTATACAACGACATTTCATAAAGGATGGAATATATAGTGACGGGTGTACGACGTATAGCGGGAGAAGATTTGCGTGGACGTTACGGTATAGCTTTCTTATAAATTACGTCTTATAACCTCCCTGGTCATTTGGAGTGGACTGATTGGAGTGAACGCAGAAAATCGCACCTATCTGTACACCAAAGGCATAGCCAAACTTGAAATATTAAGGCTCATATGATAGCATGTGACCATACTATACTGCGTTTCACGGATTAGGTGCAACGCGGTTGAAGCTATGCAAGAAGTTCGGTGAGCAAAATGTATAACTTCGCGCGTCTCGTGGTCGGCTCTCATGGTTGTAAGTACATGCTCATGCGAGCCGAGCCCGAGCCTGCGTGAGGCGTCGCGACAAGTATAATAAAATACCAGAAACCGAAAACAGCGAAATGCTAAGTGATCAGGAACAACAAATTCATATCCCTATAACGGAGTTTGTTTCTAAAGCACAACACATCTTCACGTTTTATTCAGCCAAAAAAATAGAAGGAATTAAACTATGGGTGGTAAAATCTCCAACTATTTCTTGATGCGAACGCATTTAGTGCAAGAAGTATCCCTAACCTCTACAGTGTTGCCCCTGATGTATAAAACGGAGTATAGCAATGCAGAAGCGTTGACTAGATTCATGGGCCAACGACAGCGCAGCCATGTTCGCCGTGCAGATCATATGCATACTGCGGGCATGTAACGCTTTACCGAATTAGTATTATATACCTTGAATTGTTTGCTCTGCTCATAGTTTACTTTGGTCTGTGTTTCCTGACAATTGGTCATTTATTTCCTCTTTACGTTCCTTCTTTCTATCTACAACTTGTATGGATATTTCCTCCGACTTAAAGAGTAGGCAGGCGTGGTGCCCCTCTCGGGGGCAGCTGTCAGACACCGAGAGGGGCCCCACACCTGCCTAGTGTTTAGAGAAGATTTTATATAATATACTACTACTACTACTACTACTACTACTACTACTACTACCAGGCACGCAGCCAAGATTTTTTTTCGGGGGGAGGGGGGGGGAGGGTCTCAAGGCCTAATTGTTCGAAAGACTTTCTTACTTGTACTTTTGCCTCTGTACTTGTGTTTCGGGGGGCCCGGGCCCCTCCTGCCCCCCACCCCCTTGCCGACGTGCCTGATTACTACTACTACTACTACTACTACTACTACTACTACTACTACTACTACTACTACTACTACTACTACTGCTTCTACTACTACTCTTGTTGCTGTTGAACGAAAGAAGGGGGGTTTTTCGAGGGGCTTGTTTCTTGGTTAGACACAACCAAATGAGCCCAACGGACAGGCCAGGAAAAGAGTAGGGGCCATTAATTGTTCTCATTAACGGAAGTATAGTAATAATACAGTATTGTTTTTGTTGTTGTCACTAATTCTTCACGCAGGACGCTTTGTTTCCTTCACGTTCGACATCCTGTGAGCCGTCCTTTCAATGAGCTCTTGGCCCAGTCGGGCAAGAGTGACAAGCGACTTTGTAAACCGTGACGTTGCGGGTTGGATAAGCAAATGTGAATGGTAGAGGTGCCTGTTTCTTACTTCTCGTGATTTATAGAGAAAAATGCCAGGAAAATATTGAAATGAGCAGGCTGACAGAATGACAGATTCAGGGATGGTTTCGTGAATTTGAAAGCGCGACCCTTAATGCCATAGCTGAAAGTACAGCGTGTTCTTCAACCATGATAACACGGCGCAGACTTCGTTGGTAACTCCACGTATTATTTGTGGACACTTGGAGCTTTTTTATTATTCTTCAAACAATATAATCTCATAGGCTGGATTTAGACATCGCAGACGTCTTAGAAAGGGCATCTTTGGGCAATGTTTAAGCCGATTTTAGAGCACGCCAGATCTCGCGCTAGAACAAAGGGGTCGCTAAAAGGTGTCATATTGCAAGAGTAACTGCTTTTTCAAATATATAACTCCATTCTTGAGGATTATCGTACTATCCTATGAAGAACGTTCTCTGAGGTTGGATGCAAACAAAACAAATGTAATTCACCTTGAAGTGTTCAAGTGTTAAAATATGTGAAAAAGGGAGAAAACTATGAGAAACATTTAGACACGCACAAAGGAGTTGCCGGCACTCCGTTTATATCGCAGTGTGGAAGTCGATAAATGTTCAAGCAACGTTAGTTTTGCAGGAGGCCCTCGTGATTATCACGTTGATTCCTAAAGTAATATTGTCATGTGTGCTTGCTGGGACGCCTGCTCCTTAAAACTTATACAAAGTTTAGGATTATGTCGAATCGTTTGCGGAAAGCGCCACCGCGTATGTGAACACCTGACTGTTCCAACGTCAGGTAGCTCGGCTGCCCTTGAGGAAATAGTAATGCTTACGCTTCTGAACCAAATAGCGATATTTCATCAAAGTTTTTGGGATTCGTATGATCTCACCCCGCCGTTAAAGAAAGGAAAGGTATGTAAATGTAACTGGGGACAAAGAAGTAGGGGCTTCAACATTGTTCAATACCAGGCATGCTCAAGCGGAATCGTCATTGTTACCATAACAAGCGCCAGCGATTCTTCCTCCCCGCTCTTAGAGGCGCCGGGAAACGTTT
Source organism: Rhipicephalus sanguineus (assembly GCF_013339695.2). Lineage (NCBI taxonomy): Eukaryota > Metazoa > Arthropoda > Arachnida > Ixodida > Ixodidae > Rhipicephalus > Rhipicephalus sanguineus. The sequence continues at coordinate 144,971,302 of NC_051176.1, forward strand.
TAAGCGACACGGCGGGAGCACTTTGAAACCTTCAGTGTGCAGAAATTCTTCCTTTATTTCCTTTTTGTGTAGTCAAGGAACGGAAGGAGAACCGGCCGTTCAACACCTATGCGGGGTCGCAGCCATCGTAGTCACAGCTTCCACGCTATGACGCGCTGCAACGGACGAAGTACAGGAAAGGGAGGCCGACGAAACATACAGTCACGCTCGTACCAGACGACGGCGGCCCCGTATTCCAAAAACGACGGCAACCGGCCAGCACACACGCGCACGCGCACACTCCCGGCATCCTGCGACTTGCGCCAGTCTGACCACAGGGAGGAAAGTCGCATCGCGAGCTGTATAAGAGCCTTCATCTAAAACACCATTAGATGAAGATCAACTCCGAGCCGCAGACTCTCTGCTCCGTGGCCAGCTTCGCGCAGTAAAAAAAAAAAGCCGTCGGAAAGAAACGAAGCAGAATACAAAACCAGAGAGCGAGCAGACACCGAGACGCAGTGCCAGAGACCAGCAACAGGCCGATGAACAAAAGTTACGGGAGAGAGAAAAAGAAAACTTTGGGCCATGAAAAAGGAGGAACCTTCTCGCATCTTGTTCGGAGGAGGAAAAGGAACACTTTTCGAGCCAGCGCGGCGGTTGGGGTAGCGGGGCGAGAGAGCGCGGCGGCGGTAGGCCTCACAGAGAAAGTACCTGCGCGCGGAGTGCGCGCGGCGAACCAGGTCAATAATTGGGGCCACGTAGCCCAGATGCAGCGGCTCCTCTGCGCCCCGCCAGAGGCACCTCCGGACGACCGCGGAGCGCTTCGAGATCGCCCTCTCCAGCTCTGCAGCGCTTAGTGGAGTTCTTCGAGCAGGTGGACCCTCTGAGGTGCCATGGAGCGGCGCGCCATCGTCTGCGCGGTCTTTGTCCTCTTCTTCCTGTGCATCGCCGTCTGTCATGGTGGTCATGCCCAAGGCCCATTTCAGGGTCTCCAGGACGTCATGACCAACACCTCGTGGGAAGATCAAGTTAACAAGTCCAAGGTCAACATCGACGCTGTCGCCAACGAGATCTTCCCCTACGTCGTGGAAGGCTCGTCGGAGCTCGACGTCTCGGTTGACTGCATGACGGCGCTGCTCAAGACCTTCAAGGCCTTCCGGGACCTCAAGGGATGGGCCGTGAGGCGTGAGTAGCTTCCGTTGTGTACACGGGATTTTGACGCCTAGTACGCAGCTGTTGAGAAGGAACTCACCGCTGCAGTACTTGCGCATCTTTACCTAGCGAGTTTAGTTCCTGCTGCATGAAAAATGTCGTTATAATTAATTACATCTGAAAAAACTCTAGAGGCTTTATTGACGTCGCCTCCATGTATCGCTGTTGCCTCGTAAAATAACAAAGACTGACGAGGCATAATGACTGCACTCGCGTTTTGGCCATATTGTAGACCTTGAGGTATCATTGAAGAATTGCGAACGCGCGCGTGTGTCAGTTACAATCAGTGCTTTCACTGGTCATCCACATGAAGGCATTGATGTTTGCTGAAACGCATGTGCCGATCGCTCTTACCCAACGCATCTCCAACTGGGACGTTAATCAGTCAATATTTGTTCTTATAGTGCGCCTACCGGTTACCTCACAAGTTCCGACGAGTATACTCCCCTCAATGCCGTGCCATGTCTTTCAGGCATATACGCCTAAGGAAGTGTGAACGCTTTCGGATACTTGACGCAAGCAACAATACTTTTTATGACTCACTATAGCGCGCTATACTGACGAGACTATCAGGTCCTTCTTCTCTGGAATACGAAATACCGGTATTAGAGGAATGGGGGGGGGGGGGGGTGGAGTTTTAAAACATGGTGTCAAACTCCTAAACTCCTAGATAGCTACCTTAGTGACTCATATTTATGCCCATGTAGTAAGGCTACTGTAATGGTATTGAAATTCCAGGGACTATCTGCCATTCCGTTTATGGAAGTGAACAGAGCGATGAGCAAGAGTATAGCAGGCTCGTAAATATCGCCGGTATTCAAGGGCTGGTGGGAAAAGTATTTTTGCAAAAGTATTGCTAAGTACCGGAATTATTTACCAGCAGTTCCGTTAAATACCATGCATCGGATAGAAAAGTTGGCAAGACAAAACAATTCTCATTTATAATCGCGCAAGTGCACTTAGCGTTCTCTAGAAGAGATATTTAGTAAAGATCACTTGAGCGTGCGCTCACTAAAAACGGTATTCAGGTTATCTCGCCGCTGTAGGTTTCTCCATAGCACCGCTCTGCTTTCACATTGGTCATTTTGTTTTTTGCGCTAAAAAGTGCACATAAGTACTCCGCCGTATAATGTCGGACTAAATGTTCTCCCGGTTGGAAAAAGAAAGAAAGAAAGAAAGAAAGAAAGAAAGAAAGAAAGAAAGAAAGAAAGAAAGAAAGAAAGAAAGAAAGAAAGAAAGAAAGAAAGAAAGAAAGAAAGAAAGAAAGAAAGAAAGAAAGAAAGAAAGAAAGAAAGAAAGAAAGCGGTGGCAAAGCAGTTTCCTCAACTGCATTTAATGGGCATTTGGTACAGCTATTCGGGCTTTATAATTGACGCGCACGTCTCTATATCGCGCTCCTTCTTGAAAAAATTTAAGTTTGTCCTGACAAGCTTTTGTGCTTTCCTTGCTGGCTTAATCTCTGGCTCCCACCTTTTGCTTTTTTTTTTCGTTTTTGCCATGAAAACGCATACATTCTTTACTAGTACAATGTATAGCATGGGCGCCCAGTGGGTGTATAATGAGCGTATAACTAGCAATCGTAGAAAGAGAATAGAAACTAGGAAGGAATTAAGCCATTAGGCAACATAAAAACACTGATCTACGTAGCTGCAGTGACGCAAAAAAAAAATCCCTCCTGCAAAACTACTGCAGTACTTCAACAGCAGTGTAGGTAGCCTTGCACAAGGTATGCGGTATTTCCGAGCTGGTGGGCTTGCTCGTCTTTTAATGAATTCCTTAAATGCTGACTGCAGGTCTATATTTACGCCACTGTTTTGCAAATCGATACTAGGAACCTCAAATAGATTTCTTTATGCTGAAATGGTTTTCAACGATTCTGACTTCCTTACTGTCACGAGCGTCCGAAAGCGACAGCTCTTCGCTTGTCCTGCGCTCGGCCTTAAACATTCCTAGAAAGAAATGACCCTACATTTAGTCTCAAGTAGCACTCCGATAGAGACACTGTGGCTTCGATCATCGCGGTGACCTTTTCGTTCGCTGATCGCCGGTCCAGCGTGACTGATGGTGCAAGCAAAAACAGCTCGCGCTGATACCAATCGGGATAATATCTAGGTTAACAGAAAAACCGGAGCCGATATTCTTTACTTTTTTTATTTCTTTTTTTATCGCGCATCTTTCGAACCCCTTTTCCTCGTCCCAACACGCAGGAGCCAACCGGATATGTCCTCTAGCTGACCTATCTATCGTTCCGTTGAGCGAAAGAAGGTGAATGAACCGAGGGGCCTGTTTTCTGTTGAACAGAAACGGGCCCCTCGATCCATTCATTGTTGGAAAAAACAACTTGGCAAGCTGTTTTTTCATGCAATTTCATTTCCGTTTGTCTCTTAATTAATACACTTCAATAAAGCCGCCTATGCTTTCCTTGTTCACATGTTCTATATTTATTTTACTCTTCCTTTTGTCTTTATAGCCGGCAACCAACAATACTTTTGTGGCTTGGTGGCAACCTAACGTGCGTGTCTGGGCTAGTCACTGTTTGAGAGCCCTATAGCAAAACAAGTTCAGAACTGGCGGTAACCTACGTGCAAGCCGCCCGCAAGTCTGTTAAGCCGGTAGGGAAAAGATCGGCAATACAAAGATTGGTCCTCGCCTTTCTCTTTTAACGCTTTTTTTAGACCATGTTACCCTTCCTGGGATTATCTTGTCACTACAAATTTTGTAAGAATGATGAGTTCTGATAACACTCAATATTCTAACATTCCAATTTTGAGGACATAATCTGCAAAAGTAACTGTTTAGAATAACAACAATCATTTCCTAATTGCATGTTTTTCTGTGCTAGTACAATTCTATGACTCGGATATCTTAAGCTGTTTTAGATTTATTCACTTAAGGAACGGATAAACCCAAATATCGTAAACGTTAAGTACTTAGCTTCTACATAATGAAATGCTGCCAGGATAGCGTACTTTAACGGACTGATCCAAATACAGGAATAGTGCATCCAACAGTACGTTAATTATCTCCAACACAATTAATGAAAATGTGTGCAACGCCTGCATACAAATAACGCTGTGTAGTGTATATTCGTGATCCTGAGAATGGTGGATGGAGCGATTCCGTGTTTCTCACAAGTAAGGTTTGTACAAAACACAACCGTCAACGTTGCCGGGACGTTTTGCAGCCCTCTAAAACACGGCTAGGGACGAGAGATGCCGCACTGTGTACCGTTTGATGGCACCGCCTCTCTTGGCAGACAGTCTGGTCTCCCACGGAGGTATCGCCACGGAATGTAGATGGCACACGTCGAAGCATATATCACCGTTTACGCACTCGCCGCGCGCTGTCCTACTCGATGCGTTCCCAACACAGGCACAGAAGGTGCAGGATAGTTTGTTTGTATACCTACCTCGTCGGTCGCGTGAGCCCGTAAAGATAATGTAGGGAGAACCTCAGCAGGACAGTCCAAACCGTGCGTGCCGCGTGTGTGTTCGTGCGTGCGTGCGCGTGTTGTGTGTTTGTGTTTGTTCATACTGCTCGAAAGACATTTTCTTGGCAAGCATGGCGAGCAAGATCTAGGACACCCGTAGCTTTTAAGGAATAAACAGCAAGAAGAAGTCCCAAGGCGTGTCCGCCTGTGCGTGCCTTCTCCGCGTTGCTCGAAGCTCTTGCGGCGACCCCGTAATCACAGGGCGACGTCGGGAGCCGAGGCCGCCTCGTTATGCATGGGGCGTCTCCATTACGGTCCCGTTTCCCGTAGCGGCCAGCTAAAGGTCGGCGCTCGCCCATAAGACGAACAGGCTATTCTTTATTCTGGAAAAGTATCTCGCACTTGTTTGTTTGTTGGATTTTCACTTGTCACGGCGGTATTTGCAGCGATATTATCGCGTATAAATTGTCCTCGTAATTTTTTTTTACGCATACGCGATTTCTTGACACTAACGCTTTTCTGTACGTGCGTTACAGGCATTTTCTTTCCTATGCATACATGTGTCAGCATGATAATACGTGTGATACGATGGCAGCCTCAATCCAGCACTCACCCGGAGGTGTGGGACGGTAATATATTCCAACATAGTTACACGGTGCTCGCTATTATATATAATACCCGAGCCATTTTCTGAAAGAAATTATCCTTTTTTTCAAACTAATTTCATTGGCGTTCAAGGCTTGATTTTTCGCCAAGTCATTTGAATCTTTCGTTAGTTTTCGCCAGTGCGTTCTCTTTATTTTCATTCATTTCGCCTGTCCTTGAACGTCGAAAAAGACAATGCCATTCTCCTTGGAATGTCGAAACGCAGTCACAGCCACTCAGGCGCCAAGTCGCGCAATACCTCTTGAATAAGCCCATCTGCACTGGCTGCCGTTTTCGTACATCTGCCGTGCCCTAAAACTGGGTTAAGTGCGACACGGTCTGCTGCTCGGCTGTAATGCCCTCCGTGCTAGAGACAATCTCTCGCGCTTCGCCCATTTGCCTCTCCTGGCAGTGAACGCTATTCGTTTACGATAAATTTAGTTGCCGCGACGCAACAAATGAGAAGCAGCTTGTGAAAGACAAACAACGATGGACTGTGTGCGACTGGAATGTCCGAGACAGCCGCTCGGGCATCTGGCACTCGGTTCATTGACTCGCACTTTTTTCTCTTCTTCGTACTCCAAACACCGAACTCTGCGTTATTCCTGTCGCTCGCTTTAACATCACGTCCATTTGCCTTTATTTTGTTTTTACTGCTACAGCTGGTGAAAACTACCGGTGTAGGTTCAGCTTGTTTCATTATCTGCAATAGTCACTTCCAGTTTCGTTCCAGGACCTAAGAATCATTGCTAGCTTTCCACTGACTCGTTACGCATCACGAAGGCATCCGTTTTCGGTGTGTTAACTTGCGTGAAACAGCGAATGGTTCGTCAGTATTTTCCTGGATCAACGGCCCGAGAGCACTCCATATCTGCTGCCTAAGCTCGTGTGCATACTTTTTAAGTGTAGCAGCCGTAGAATGCGTCAATGGTATCGAATTTCTTCTAAGAGAAAGCATAATTGAAAAGAAAACCTTGCAGGGCAATCTCCCAACGAGCTGTGAGGGTCCAAATACTTTTTTTGTTTCAAATAATGTTTGCATAAAACACGTCACATCATCTTCAGCACACTTGCTTGTGCTACTTCAGCATTTTGCCTCGCTGATAGTACGAATTCCTTGCACGCATGCGTATTACCTACGTGTCAAAGTTCTCACTATGGGTCCTGTTTTGTGTGAAGATATAATAATTGTTAGGGTTTAACGTCCCAAAACCACGATATGATTATGAGGAACGCCGTAGTGGAGGGCTCCGGGAATTTCAGCCACCTGGGGTTCTTCAACGTGCACCTAAATCTAAGTACACGGGCCTCAAGCATTTTCGCCTCCATCGAAAATGTGGCCGCCACGGCCGGGATTCGCTCCCGCTACATTTGGGTCATCAGTTGCGCACCATAACCACTCGACCACCGTGGCGGGTGTTTTGTGCGAAGATATAGCGTGTTGAAAGGAGTGCCAATGCCGGTGCGCGGTCATTGCAAGGAGCCAGCAAAGCTGAAGGCTTCTTCCTCATTGAATCAGTTTTTTTCAGTTGATTATCTTGTTGGGTTCATTCTAATCACTAACTGTTAAACGCGCAAGTCTTCTTGCGCGCCACGCAAGAAGAAACACACAGAAAGATCGAGCGCACTCGGTTTTTACGGCCCATTATTCGTAATGTTAGAACGATTTCCTTCAAGTTATTTGATATAACGTTTTGCAAAAAGAGGGCACATTCACAAACCGAGTGCAAATCGCGTGCACCACTTGACCTGAATCACACCCTCCGTATTTGTAAAACGAGTCTACGTAATTTGAAGCAACGGCTTGTACGACTCATCGGACTCAACTTTGAAAAGAAAAGCCACAACCACACCACTATGCATACACGCAGGCGCCACGAGGATAGTAGCAGGGAGGAAGTGAAAAACCGGGATAGAGGATCTTCACGGTCCGTCCCGATATATTACGTTTAGTTTAGCCATGTATGCACATTTGTTACGAGTTCTCGGGTCACTCCAGGAATGGAGAGGCCCTTGCTCTACACTACATGGTAGTTTCAAAATCACTGACACTGAGTGGTGGCTGAGAATTTTTACGGCGTTGACGCGTGTTCACGCGGCATGCGAATGTCTGCCCAGATGTTCTGTCCACGAACTGAGTGAGCTCCGCAAGTACGACTCACTGCAGCCAAAGGGCAGCTGTCTGCTAGCGCTCGTCCTGTATATCCGCCTCGAGAGGCGTTCTCAATCTGTCCGTGCTTCCTGCTTCCTTTTCCTTCAAGGATGCGCACCCGCAGCAATCACGACATATATGTAGCCAAAGCACGCGACCACGCGCTCACGCACGGAACCACGTGCATACGCAAGCAGACACCTATAAGACACCAACATAAGCGAATATTCAGTGAGCACGAAGGCGCGGGTTTGTACACGTACACGCATTCCTGCCTATGCGCACAGTTTGTTTAATGCTTCCCAAAAGAAGTTCCGCGAGGAAATTTCTTCGCTTGGCTTCTCATATGAAAATGTCATAGTAAAAAAGTCAATTAAACGCATGCGTTAGAATCTGTGAAGTGAAGCTGTGTTATAGTCAAACGGTGGGCTTTACATCTTATGCAACCAACCGGTGATTCAAACAGCCACACACACACACACACACACACACACACACACACACACACACACACACACACACACACACACACACACACACACACACACACACACACACACACACACACACACACACACACACACACACACACACACACACACACACACACACACACACACACACACACACACACACACACACACACACACACACACACACACACACACACACACACACACACGTGTGTGTGTGTGTGTGTGTGTGTGTGTGTGTGTGTGTGTGTGTGTGTGTGTGTGTGTGTGTGTGTGTGTGTGTGTGTGTGTGTGTGCCATCATTACATCGCAGACTTCGTCTGGGTAAAGCGTCCCAACGGCATGTCTGGCAGTTAGGATAGTTGTGCAATATTGATCGCTGATTCTCATATAGTATATGCATAAACAAGGTTAGTGTTCAGAGACAGCTGAGGTATGGTGCTTATGAAGAGCTGTATAGAGAACTTATAAACGGTTCTTATAGCTGAACAGAGTTGTTAAAAGTGTTAAGCAGACGCGTGGACGCATCTGCTTAGTACTTTTAGGCACTTTTTTTTTTTACGTTGCCTTTCGATTAATCTGAACGAATGTTAGGGTTATGTTGGTCTTTGCTTTCGCTTATAATGAATTTGGTCAATAAAACCAATTTCCGCAGGCGTATATGACGTAACTTAGAGCTACCAAATCACGCAGCATGTCAGCATGCCAAGGGCTATGGATGCCAAGGGCCAAGGAGTGTTGTAGCGCCACGATTCATTGCAGCTGATCAGAAAATACAATCTGATTGCGAAGCGCGCCGTAGCGAGAGACTCCAGAATAAATTTTAACACCTGCAATTTAATAAGAGCCTCATTCTCAGTGGCCGAGCGTTTTAGCATGTCACCCAATTCACGAAGCGGCTTCTTTTGCAGGCTCCGACCTACTTAGGGATATATAGTTCTCCATCGTTTCTACAATTTCTGAAATGTCAGAACCGGCAGTTGCCGTCGATTAAAACACCGCCAGAGGACCTCGTCTGTGTGTAGGTCAAATTCCTTACGAGCGACGTATTTTCTTACTGACGAAATAGAGTTAACGAGGAGGCCCTATAATTAAACTTATTGGGATACGGTGGAAATGTCAGTTGGCTCGAGTGTGTAGCCTGTAAGCGAGGAACAATTCACCCGCCACGGTGGTCTAGTGGTCATGGTGCTCGACTGCTGACCCGAAGGTCGCGGGATCTAATCCCGACCGCGATGGCCGCATTTCGATGGAGGCGAAATGCTAGAGGTCTGTGTACTTAGACTTAGGTGCACGTTAAAGAACACCAGATGGTCAAAATTTTTGAAGCCCTCCACTACGGCGTCCCTAGTAAGCAAATCGTGGTTTCGGCACGTAAAACCCGAACAAAACAAGGAACACTTGTAAGCTCGCCTAAATTTATTAACATATAACGGGGAATAATCGTCATTATTCAATAACAATACGTTGTCGTCGGATTAGCAATCGCTGTAGTTGACATAAAGGGCAGTTCGGTTGCGTATTTTTATTTTATTTATTTTTTTCGTTCCCGAGAAATACCCGATAAAAGACGTAGCGTCTTGGTAGTGTCGCTGCGCAGACTTATTGCTTTTGTGTGAGTTCGGCAACCTCCGGGTAGTAGAAAGCGTAGTGTATAAAGAAAAAAAAAAGATAGAAGAAAGAACCGAGAAAGACTGCGCAGCTGTGAAGAAATGCTCGTTGAAGGCGTGTCGGTCGTGAGCGCTGTTGCAAACGGGGCTAACGACGAGAATGAAGTCGAGTATTCGTGTCATGCGCTCACAGGCACAGCTAAGGGCAGCGCTCATGCTCACTTCACCGGGAAAGTTGTATCTCTACGTAACAAGCGTCGCCCTTCAACATGTACAAAGCTAGAGCTACAGCACATGTATAAATAAGACATCGCGGGTTCATGCGTGCTTCGGAAATGACCGAATGTATACAAAGACGTCTTACTACGGGGTCTTTCGAAGGAATTTTCTTTAGTGTTAAAAAAAAAAAAGCCAGAAGCGGAAGCATACTGGGAGTGAATGTTTGATGCTGATCGTCAAAAGGTGGCAGTTTATCTATAGGATTGTCGTCTGCTTGGGAGCGAGAAACCAATATCGGATCTTGTGGCGTACTCGCAGGCGAATGCTCGGTGGCATTCTTTGTGCAGTCACTAGCGTATTAAGACGTAACAATGGCTGAAGGTATGTTATACAGCACGTTAGACGCAAATATTAAATTCATTAACTTCAGCAGTTGCGCGTGTGGGCTCGTGTACAACCAACAAAAATTAAAGGAATATCCTATACAACCAACAAATGAGAAAGGAAACATTGACAACCACCCGTTTGTAGCGCAAAGCTACAAGGAAATCCACGCGGATTTCTCAGAAAGAAAGCTTCTTAGTTGAGGAAGAATTCGTCCCGGCCCGGGGATCGAACTCGGGACCAACGCCTTTCTGGGGCTTTACCAATTGAGCTAACAAGGATGCGAGCAGTTGGCAGCGTGAGGGCTAACTCGAAGCACAACACGAAGCATAAGCTACAAACGGGTCGTTGCCTGTTTTTAGGGGCGAAGCTCCTTAAGGCGGCACCCGTTCGTCCCTCGTAGTCGTCGTCGTCGTAGTAGTAGTAGTAGTCGTAGTCGTAGTCCGTAACAAGTCTTACGCTTTGACCTCCAAGGTGGTGCCGGTGGGAGATTTTTCCTGTGCGTTGTTGAACAATAAAAAATTCGCAGCGTGCGCGTTAACTAAAAGCCGAATTCTTCTGTCTCTCATTCCCCATTAGCAGCCATTGGCATGTTCCAGTAGGAAACGTTAGTAGAAGTAGAAGTGTAAGTGTTAGCTAAAAGCCGACTTCTTCTGTCTCTCATTTCCATTAGCAGCCATTGTTTACCTCCAAGGTAGTGCCTGGTGAGATTTCTCCTGTGCGTGATTAAACAATAAAAATTTTGTTCAAAACGCCGTTGATTGATGAAATAAACCAGCGAAAGACGCCAGATGTTTTGTAAAAGCAAAACGAAAGAACGCCAGATGTTTCTAAAGCAAAACGAAAAGACGCCAGCTGCTTAACGAAAGACGCCAGATTTTTCTAAAGCAATGGTTTTCTAAACAATGAAAATTCACAGCGTACATGTAAAATTAAAGTGAGCTTCAAGTCGTCATAACTCATCGAACCTTTAGTATAAATGCGCCCGATCTCACGTCGGTGATGATGTACTGGGCAGAATTCACGGAAGATTCACGGTTTACCGATGAACCTCCGCAGCTTCGCCCACTCATCATCATTCACTCCGTGGATATGCTGTGATTTTTTTTTCTTTCATAACCCATCCGCCATTTTGTGGGATTCCACAAAATGGCGGACGGGTCATGACCTGTGAGTACATTTCAGAGCTTACTCAAAGGTTATGACCTGTGAGTGTATTTAAGAAAATGTCTATTTATAACACTTCGCAATTGTACTAAAAGAAACTAAACATCATATAAGAAGCGCCTTTTTTAAGACAAATGTTGGTATCACAGATTGGTTTAAGATTAAAAAGGCGTTAGCCAGGGCTGTATACTTTCTCCACACTTATTTAACTTATAAACGGTATACATACTCGGTAGCGCTGTGATTTGGAAAACAAGGACATAGGAGCGATAATCGGAGGAACAAAGGTAACCAGCTTACTATACAAACGACACTACATTAATAGCAGGAAACGTAAACCACTTCAATCCCTAATTTTGAGGGTAAAAGAAGAAAGCAAGAAAGCTGTTTTTTTTTCTAGACATAAATAAGAATAAAGTTATCTGTACAGGTGAAGAACGGAGCATTCAGATAAATAACGACGTCAGGGATGCCTTAGAACAAAGTTTTTCTAGGATCTAAAATAGACGCAGATGGTAGTACTACACAAAGAGACACTGACTAATTATATTAGGAAAGGGAGGTGGGGAGTGTTGACTTTGAAAAATATGAAAAACAATGATGTCAGCCTCAACACTAAATTCGTCTGGTAAACGCCATGCCTTTCCCGCGTTATGTTATGGCAGTGTATGGAGGCGAGCTGTGGACCTTGAGCAAAGATGTAAGATGAAAATCATATTGTTTTGAGCTGCGGTGCCATGGCGTACAGTTTTGTGAATCACATGGACTGCCAAACGAAGAGATATCTCAGCCATAACAAAAATAAATCCTTCCTTCGAAGCAATGGCGATGAAACTAAGCCTTCCTTACCTTGGTCGTTTCACGCGAGCTACAAGTTCAGTGGAGCGAAAAGTAATGTTAGCCAAATTTGAAGGTAAGATCAAATGAAGCCGGCCATGCACAAGATAGTTAGATATTATTCTGAAGCCCACAGGAAGACGTCTAGGTGAGCGTAAAGCACTTCCATAAAAATGTTTCGCGGGCTTCCATATACTGATGGTGTTATCTAGAGTCCCCAACAAATTCACTGCACTTAACAACACCCACCGCAGAGGGCACAAATGTATTGCTATGAAGTTTTCATGATTGTGCACTACACCGCTCATGCGTATTCCCAGTATGATTGGCATGAGTGGCAATATTACAGCGACAAAGGTGGCCTACGGGTGTGTGCATGCCAGAACAACGCGTTAACATTTTCCTCGGGTAACTGTAGACCTAGGAAAGAAAGAGAGATAAATGTATTGCGGAAGGGCAGAGAGGTTAACCGAAAGACAAATATCTGGTTTGCTACCATAACAATCATAACGTGGCTTTCGCACGTAAAACTACAACAATTATTATTATTGGTTTCTTCGCTGCCGCAATGGTCACAGGCAGCACTCTCTGCCATTCCGATGCAGTTGACTAATGCATTTACTGCCTGTTTCCAAGCTCATAAAATGTGCGCTGTAAGGCGATAAAAAAAGTGTACAAATGAACCAACTGCCGGGGCATGAAATAAAAGCCCTCTTTATGCGATCATGTTAAATGGGGCCAGCGCATGCTGAGAGACCAGCTGGATGCTGGGAAACACAGAAACAAAGCTGAGGCGTGAGGTTTGCCGAGAAAAGCTAAGGAAACAAGGGTAGAGAAATTGAATTATTTAAGCAAAGGCCACCAGTGGGTGTTATTTTGACAAGCGCCAGTGAAACTTATTCGTTACAAACTTCAGGAACGTCAGTGTGGAACCAGTGGGTGTCGTGAAACGCTAATGGGACTGTCGATTCGGTTTATTCGTGAAAAAACATCCGGAGCAACTGACTGGATGCCCCTTCGGGTCAGAAGAGCTTAGGTCAAAGGCTACAAAGTACGCAAGCGATTCAAGCCGCGCTCGTTGACTTCGAGCGTCGCGTTTGCTACGCAAGCCGTCAGCAGGAGAATGGCACAACTTTCTTTGTGCCTTTGTATGCCCTCTTCAGTGCAATGCTTGGATCTCGAGACAATAGAAATGGTTTTCAAAGAACCGTTTAAGTTTTCCTTTTCACTAGTCTGCTACTTCTCCGTGTCGTATATGGCCTCTTTTTATTCGTTTATTATGAACAACAGACCGCAAACATATTATATGCAGGTCAACGTGTAGCAGTCGTCCGTCGACAACTGATATTGGAGATAATTTAAGCGCAGCCATTTAGATCAAAATAAGCAAGAACTAGTCGAACCAACACAGAGAGACACAGTGCCCTGTCTTGTTCTTTTTTTTTTCAACAATCGTTACAAGAAATCACGTTCCATTAGAAACTAGGTCACATAAATTTTGCAACGGATAGATGGCATGAAAAGCGTGTGGTACAAAGTTTTTTTCGCTCTGTTTCTTTACTGTTATCTATTTTGCATGCATATCCCTAGCACTGAAAACGTAATATCTTAAGGTCGGCTTAATAGGGGCATTTCTATCACGCAGCAGCATCTTTATGCAAAGGTGCCACAGCAGAGAACATGAAATTTAACATAACCTGCTGCTCATCCGTGCAATAAAACTTGCGACAACGTGGTCAGCCGCGAACAGCTCTGTAAGTACAACGCGAACGGTTCAGGAACGGTTCGCTTTAAGTATACAGCGAAGGTGTGACGAATACGCAGGTTGCAACGCGCTTTCGCGAATGTGGCTGAGAAGAAGGAAACGCGAAGGCGGAAGTGTATAGGCCCCATCAACAAGGCGCGCGCTCCACAAGTGGGCTGCACCTCGCTGCATGGACGCATTACAGGTGTAAGAAGAGGGCAACAAGGAGGCAAAACAATTCAGGGGTTTCGCAACTGACTTGGGGTCATGTGTCTAACGGTTAATAGATCGCGAAAGAAAGGCGATTCCGCACTAGTGCCACAGTGTTTTCAAGGCATCGATGATAGCGTGCGCACGACGCAGCTGGAGGCCGAACGACCGTTAACTTGTGTCGAGAGCGTTCTGTCGTTTACAGGCCATGATACTTCCCGTTATTGGGGCCGTTTCAGGGAAAAAGAAAATCGCTTGCCTCGGTGGTTAGAAGAGAGTCGTGTTATCCCTTGTAGGTCCGCACAGCTATTCTAGTCTCGTCGCCGATGTTAACTCGCAAAGATGCACTAAATGATACGCGGCAGCCGGTTGAGATTCAAGAGGCCATTGACTCGGCGGCGGCTGTTCCAAAACGTGTGCAAAGTTAAGGAAAACGCAAATGGTAGTCCAAGCATGCACACGATACGAACAGCACGTTTCACTATTCAGTTGTTGTAGCTACATGTTAGAGAAGAAAGCGCTTACAAATGTACTATGCACTACGTAGCATGTGTCCGTGTGGCACTTCAGACTCGCTTATCATGCGGCTCCATCGCCTTCAAAAGAAGTGCATTTCAGCCAGCTTCCTGCGAATTTCCGACATTCTAGGTGCAAGCTTCTTTGCTGTCACTGAGCTCAAAATACGTTGCTGGTCGCTACAACAATAGCGCGCGGACTACATCCCAGTTCCCAGTGCGGATACTTACATCGGTCGTCAAAAATAAAACGAAGGTGCAGTATTTTTCTTTCGTATTTTCGTATTTTTATGTGTAAATGAATTTATCTGCATATTTGAATGTTTAGGCATTTCCTTCTTCCTACACGAAGCCCATAAAGGTCTGTTTATTCGGTTAACTTCCCTGACTGAAAAATTTATTTATTTATTTATTTATTTATTTATTTATTTATTTATTTATTTATTTATTTATTTATTTATTGTTTCTTTGCGTGCTTGTTGGCTTGCATCCTTCGTTATCAGTTCGTTTTGCACGTAGGACAGCCACTCCGCGGCTTTCGAAGCCACCTGCACAACTAAATTTAAGTAGGAAGGAAAGAAGATGACTTAAGGGCTCGTTTTTCTTTGTTAGACACAATATTAATGAGAGCTAACAACAATAATGCCAAGAATAGGGGATATGATTTGTAGTAATTATGATATGAATATGAAGAAATTAAAGTGGACGAAAAAATAACTTGCCGCCGGCAGGGACCAAAACTGCGACCTTCGAATAACGTGTCCGATGCTCTACCACTGAGCTACGGCGGCGGTCATCCTCCCGTCCGCTTTATGGGGTATATATGCGCATTTAAACCTAGGAGTGTTCTAGGTTTAAATGCACATATATACCTCATAAACGCCGTAGCTCAGGGGTTATTAGAAGGTCGCAGGTTCGGTCCCTGCCGGTGGCAAGTTATCTTTTCGTCCACTTTACTTCACATTTATATCCTAATCACTACAAATAGCATCCCCTATACCTTCCTTGGCATTATTGTCTGTTAGCTCTTATTAAATTTAAGTAGGAGCGTTTAAGAAACATCCCAACATAAGTAATAGCAAGGAACGAGACTTATAAATAAATGTTCTTAAAATGTTTGGCCAAACTAATGGAGAGAGATAGCAGTGCAGAATAAAGGCAGGTAGATTAACCGATACCTAACATCTAATACCTAGCGGGGAACGCGGTCGTCAGGCGCGCGAGGGGGGAGCGTAGGAGAGGAGAGAGAGGGAGAGGGGACGCGCATGCGCTCATCGCGGCGTTGCACAGGAGAGGGGCACACCATCACCCGCTAAAGGGGGCCATGAGGCGATGCGAAGCAGCGTTTCGGTATGTCGAGCCCGCGTTTCAGAGAGGGAGTGGGGAGGGAGAGGAGAGAGGGGGAAACGGTAGAGGGGAAAGGGGGAGTGGGGAGGAGGTGTGTGGAGAGGGTTTGCGCATGCGCAGTAAGGGTGGTCACGCCGCACAGCGTTTGAGCTCCTGCATAAGACGCTTCGCATCTAAAAATGCCATTAACGTAGAGAAACCATGCACAGGGTGAATATATATATATATATATATATATATATATATATATATATATATATATATATATATATATATATATATATATATATATATATATATATATATATATATATGCTTTCCGCTAAAGCACTTTGCCTAAAAAAGTAGCCTGGTAACGACGAGGGTTCCTTGGTTGGAAAATAATTTGAAAGGAAGCCACAACGTTAATTCGAACCTAATTAGAACATTACTTAGAAATGGAAGCCAACTTTTACGACTTTTCAAGTGGCACATTAAACAAGGAGACTCTTTCCGTATCTGAAAAAACTGAGACTTGTCTGTTAGCATTTAGGTAAGTTTTTGCCGTGTTTGAATAGAAGGGCAGGTATCCTTAACGAACATTTTCCTCGTAGATTCTAAGGAAATTTTTTTCAGTGTATGTAAACTGCGGGTGTCACGGGGATGGTATAAAGGTAAGACGTAGAGAGAACGTTCTGGCAATTGTTCCTTCAATATGCCTGAATGCAAGAGAACGTTTGTTGGTCCATGGTACCGTACTCTGATGATGGCAGCCTGTGAAGTATTTGCTAGCATAACTGAGTCCCGAAATACCTAGCAGAGTTTAATCGAGAAGGCGTCGACATGACTTTAAGCCAAGACAGAATAAAGGCACTGTAGCATAATGACACATTTCCCTTCTTTTTTTTTTTTGTTCTGCATTTGCGAAGCCGCCACGAACGGAACATCCTTTCCTATATATTGCGAAGACGCCGCATAGTTGCGAGGTCTCGAGGAAGCTGGCACAGTGAACTACTGTAGCAATGTACTCCTTTAATTGACTGACGGGGATGCGGTCAGGAAAACAGCGTGACGGGTGCCACAGCGCATACTATACGGCCTTGATCGAGCTGTTGCGCTAGAGTAGCTCGCACCTTGGGCAGTGACCGTGCTGTGCGAACTCGCGACCTGGAAAGTTTGGGGCGCTCCGCAGGCGCAGAGTATTTTGCGCGCGTTTTGCGCCGGCCGCTTAGCGTGCGTCGTCGATCGAGGTACAACGCGGAACACGAACCGCTCGAGGAAGATTCGGCGTGTGCGGAGAGATCTCTGGCGGCGACCGGTTTCGAAACGGAGCCAGCGAAGTGCGAGCCGAATGTGGGCTACATGATTTTCCGAGAGAGTACTAAACAAAGAAAAAAAGAGGAAAAGAGTTAAAAACTACAATACACAAAGAAAACGAGAGAAACCCAGAGGAACCTTATGTTCGCAACAAATGTCTGACAACGCGCCATGATATCTTCACTGGACACGGTGCTTATGTGTCCAGGAAAAGTGGAAATGTTCTGTCCTTAGTTGAACGTCCTGTCAGCGTTGCACGAACAGGAAAGAAGTAAATCTCGACAACGTGGATCCACTGGCTTATTCCTGCTAACCTGAACGTACGTTTCTGCCTGGGAAAAGGGAAATAGAGCAAGTGTTACAGCGCGGCGTAGAAAATCGGTGTTTTGTGGAATAAGTGGCATTGATTACATCATCGCATGATTGGACGAAATTGAGTCTTGTACATTCCGTAAATTTTCCTGAATTTTCCTAAATTTTCCTGCACGCATCGTGCAGTTCTGCGGCATATAATAGTAAATCCAATACGTTTCACTTGTGCAGTCCCGCAGATAAGTATAATAGCAACTAACAAAAAATTTCCTCTTTCGAGTACGCCTAATTCTTTGTCGCATGTGAATACGGGCCCGTGTCTTCGCAAGCATTCTTCAAGTGGCTGCCACAACGTGGAGATTAGTATCAAGCAGCGCTTTTTTTTTGCCTGCCCTTCACAAACTTGTGTGCCAGCAGACATAGAGTTTAGAGAGGTTACCAATA
The DNA here is from genome assembly GCF_013339695.2 of Rhipicephalus sanguineus. NCBI lineage: Eukaryota > Metazoa > Arthropoda > Arachnida > Ixodida > Ixodidae > Rhipicephalus > Rhipicephalus sanguineus. The sequence goes on from NC_051176.1 coordinate 144,989,278, forward strand.
CCACAAATGAAGTTGCGCAATCCCATTGTTCTCTGGGTGTGGCCTGCACGATAGCCTTTGTATATTGGTTTAGTGATAATGTCTTTTTTTCTCATTTGGAGGAAAATAAAGGTATGCTACAACTTCACAAAAAATATTGAAAACGATGCTTTCAGTTTCGTTTTCCATAGACAACAGCAGATATCTCAAAACTGCACGCGGCTATCTTTGTGAGGTACGTCTACAGCCTTCGGTTGTGAAGCTGGTTTCCCAGAATGCAAGTGCGACTCAATGCAACCTTAATCATAGCAATCGGGCCATTGCGCAGTGATGGATGCATCGGGCAAGCTACCCGAGGGCCTTCTCGAAGGACGCATGGCATCTATCGGCTCCTACGATGAGTGTCTCGACCTGGTGGCGGAGTACAAGACGCAGGAGCTGTACCGCGGCAAGTACTGCACTGTCTTCCTCTCGTCGGGTCACAATGTCCAGGAGATGTTCAACAACGAGACCGACGCCTCCGCTCACCTGTCAACGCTGCTCAGGCACCCCAAGGTAAGCGTGGTCATTGTGGAACTGTGCAAGCAGTGTTGAAACATGCGTGCTGTCGTTCAGGTGTCATCAAGAGCCGCGTTCACAAAGAGCTAGGGCTGTTCGTTTGAGCAGGATCCAGTCATTTCTGATGTCTGTCACATTGTTGGTCGAGGCTGCCGTATAAAGAAAAGCAACACTTACGAAGGAATTTCTTTGCTGAATTCGGTCCCCGTTGTGTACGCGGACCATTCCTCAATAAAAACAGAAGTTACCAGGTGTCTGAGATGCGTTCTATTTGAGCCAACAGTGACGAAAAACAAAAAAAAAACGAGAGGTAGTGAAGGCGACGGCCATATACATATCAATCTTACAAACGAAATGCTTCGGGAATTCGGCCGCTATTCCCATCTCTTTTATACCAAGGAATGGTTCTTGAGGCCGGACATTTACTGGTCGTTAACGGTTCTTGAAGACCAATATAGGCTAGTCGGGATCGTGGGAGCCATACGAGAGCGATGCACCAGCCTACAAAGCATCTAATGAAGCACGCTAGAGTTTTTTGTGAGAGCATATGTCATCAAATCATGATGTGGGTCTTATACTTTATAACTTAGGCAGCCTGCCAAGTGCTAGCAGCATTTACAAACAAAAAAGGTTTCGGAATTCGGCCCACGTTACTTTGGATTTAGTGTCGACTTCACAAAACTTTTTGCATATGTGAGGGCAGCGTTTCACTAACTGGCTGCATTAATTTTCCAATTCTCACTGTCCGCATTGGCTGGCGCCTCTGTTTACGAGTCGCTCTATTGCATACGAACAGCTTTGGGAATAATGATCATCAATAGGCTGCCCCCTCCCTCTTCCCACAATCAATACAGGCTGAGAGCCCATAATAATGGGGTAGGGATACGTAGGGGAGGGGTATAGGGGTGGTGCTCATAATTATTCTCGAAGTATTTCGCATGCTAGGGCGATGTTTGTTCACAAGGCAGACGATGTGCGAGTGAAATTTTTGTATTGTGTAGCAAACTGGACATATAGTCTAGTTAACCTCCCTAGCTTTCCTATATTCCTTCTCTCTCTCTCTATTGATGGGGCCTATGGAAGCGTACTGATGACCATTCACTACGAAATGTATATATATATATATATATATATATATATATATATATATATATATATATATATATATATATATATATATATATATATATATATATATATATATATATATATATATATATATATATATATATGATTGACTTCGCACCACATTCTCATGCCTGTGTAAGTAAGAGAAGGCTATAACCGTTGCCTTGCGAAAGTGCGTCAGGCAGGTATTGAAACGGCATTATTTAGCGGAGGCTATGGCTCATGCAGATGGAGAACTTCCTGTCCTTTTTCTACAAGTCTTCAATAAGACAGAGGCGTAGCAAGGCACTCTGAAGGAAGCAAAAAACAAATTATATGTTTTTGCGATGATACGTTGGCTGCAGCGGACGAATCTCAGACACTTCCCTCCTTTTGTGACCAGCGTTTCAAATTTGGCTACGAAGACCAGAAAGAGGCACAGCGGACTCAAACTCTCGTTTGCTTTACGAATGAGAACACAGCCAATGCATTAGCGCATTCATCGCAGCTGCATATATTCTCGGAGATGCATTGCGTGTGCATGCTAAGTTCGTGCCTTCGCTTTCTCTAGATTCCATAATCTTATTCCTTTTGAGGATGCCCTCACGATTATAGTTTGCGTGTCGCTAAACAAATGCTGAATAGTTTTCCATATAAAACGTGGCACATTCGTGTGGCCCCTCGCTTGTATTTGTTCTAACTGGTTTGATTCTATTTAGCTTCTGGCTTGGCTGACACAGAACACACGTTGCAAGAAACATGTTAGCATTGACTGTTGGGGGACCTATTTTTACTTGCTGCTCCGTTTATTTACCCACAGAGGATGACTCGGATTGTGTACCGCGTCTCTCCCCAAAGCCGCAAGTTTCGACTGGGTGTCTGCGTGCCGTCTGTTTGCACTCTCGACGACGTGCAAAATGTCGTCGCACACAGTAAGTGGCACTAAGGCAGTGAGCAGTGGTGCTGTTTTGCAACTATATGTGCCATGACGGATTCTGCGCTGTTCTCTGTCCCTTTAACACCAAAGCCTGTCCTTTTAAAAACGCCATACGTTCTGTGACATGGTGCAGCTATAGTGCTTCAGGTGAGGCTGAAAGAACACGCTAATAGCGAAACGCACACACTTCACCAATCTTTGACTTTATAATAGGCCATTTTAAAAAAGAGTGAGTTACCCCGAATGCCATTCACAAAACGCGGTGCTCACAAATAGCCGCATGCTTGAACATTATGACTCGCTATGTATTTAGCTACACTGTGTACACTAGTAATGGTTACAGTCATTACCGTCGGTTCCTTAACCTGACATTCGTGCTTTATTATGTATTCCAATATACTTGCTTCGAGAGCTTGCTCTCATTGATTAAGTTATAGCGCGTGTCGATGTCCAGAAGCTTCGGATTCTATGCAAGGCCTAATTGGAGAGTATATGCAAGGACATCTTAATGTCCTCGCATATTACAGATAGATCAGGCGTGAATAAAGGGTAGTAATGTGCAGGATGCACACGAATGCGAAAATCAGTGCTTTCAATGTGGGTAATGTTGATGAGCTAAGTTCGTCCCTTATACCTATAAAATAATCCTACAAAGAAACTAGTAACATTCTATGCTCAAAACTGGTGCTAAAGAGATCAGAATTCAATGGTAACGCACTTCGTTGCTTCAGACATCTGTAAGACAATTTCTGCCGCTTTTTCCTTTCTTTTTATCCCGCAGCCTCCTCGAAGTCGATCGGTGCGAAGACGCAAGTTAGCCGCTGTGTAGTCAAAGAAGACGTATCTATAAGCGGGCTGCAGGTCTTCCTCATGTAAGTTGCTCAAACCACTACAAGTGCCCAACTTAGGTGTAAAATTCCAGCACTTATCAAGCACACATTGTTTGTGTTCAAGAAAGGACAACGTATAAAACCTATGCTATATATAAATGTATAACATTGCATTTACTAGCAGTCTAATGTAATCATAACTCATTGTCTTTATGGACAAGGCATGCATATGTATACGCTGACAGCAATGATACCTTCTCTCTCCTTATATTTAATTACTCTATAAAATGGCGTTTGTGTGGCCAAGAATGTTTGTTCAGTGACTGTTTGACAGCTGGTATTTCTTACAGAATTGCTCTGTGCGTGCTGGTTAGCATTATACTCGTGGCCACCGTCCTCGACATGCGAGTGGAGGACAATGCGCAGAAAGCTCTTCCTGGCGCAGGTAATGGCAATATTTATATTTGAAAATTCAATATACGGGTATGCACATAGGCAGGCGTGCGAAATAGTTCCAACAACATATTTTCTAGCAGATTGTAGCGTCACACTACATCCCTTAATTGGGCTTCCATAGTGTTTATGTGTTTGAAGAAGTTCATTTGCTTTCAATGACGCCATGACATTTTTCTTCTTTTTTTTAGTGCTTCATTTACTTGCAAGGCTCAACTTGAGTACTTTTTGGGCTCGAGATATTCAGGCTTCACTTAGTGTTGATCATTATTCTTTAAACTTTGGATGACGGCCTTTGTTTGCACCCGTGTGTGGATGCGTATTTGTAGGCACATTTAGTGACACTCCTGACATGAGAGTTTACGTGTGTACATCACTCTTATCGACATCATAGAGACGCCTGATTTTCACTCTTTTGGGAATAAGGGTACTGTATTAGCAGTGAATTGTCAGGTTGATTTGCTGAGTGCCGCAGTCATACTTCCGTGATGTCACCGCGCACTAAAATGCCTCTAAAACAGCCATAGCAATATTTTGGCTGACACTACGGATGGCCAATGACGTAAGCAGAAATTTGGCTTGCTCTTGGAATCTATATGATATGATAAAATATGATATAAAATGGTAAATCACCCTAGTAGATGCAGGCCCAAGTTAATAGCACCAACGAGTCATCCGATTATGCTTAACACGCCCGAAGATCAATACAAGCGACCAAGTAACAAAGGATATTTTAACAGAAATATAACTGAAGGTTTCTTCAACTGTCACAGTCTCACTTCTTCAAGCATACGCTGGTTTATAATGATCAGACTTTCACTGTGGAATCGTTCGAAGCAGCCTCATCGTAAAATCCGCGTTTTTTTAACACGAAAGTGTTTTATGCCGGGGTCCACCACGGCTCCACTGACGTATTTCCGTCACGGATATGACGTTGTAAAATATAAAGACTAACAGTGGGCAAAGAAAGAAGCCAGAAGAAAAAGTTCCGTCACCGGGAATCGAACTTACGACCCCTCGCTCCGCAGCGCGAAACGATTCGGCCACGCGCGGCACGTTCTTCACAATGCTAACGGCGAACTATTAGAGCCTTTAGCAAGTTACGGAAATACGGTACGCAAATACGGTAAGGCCGTACAGTAGCGCTCCTCCTTTCCCGCTGGTTGTGCTTTGGCTGCTCAACGACCGGGAAAGATGGAGCGGTACCGTACTGCCTTACCCTCTTTGCATACCGTACTTCCGTGACTTGCTAAAAGACTCTATTTATATACACCATTTGCCGGTGGCGGTACTCAGAGATCGGTGTTACAGCGTGTTTTTGTTATCAGTGGCGAGATGGCGCGAATGGCTCGAAGAGCACGCTTCAAAACTCGCCGCCGCTGCGACGAGCGCCCGCGCCCGCCTTTACAGGGCGTGGTCGCTAGTGCGTGCGCTTATCTCGTGATCGCGGTTGTTTGCACGTCTTGCGTTGAGAGCACGAAGGTCACTTGGCTCACTGCAGCGGCCGCTTTTGCGAAAGGAGCGCGGTGCTCACGCAGAAATGAGTTACAAATGTGACAGTTCGCTCTCATCCTGTGTGTGTTCGTACCGTGCGTCCTTTCTGCTTGAGCAGCGCATTGCAAGTTTCGAGCTGCTTGCCGTTCTTCGCGTGACATTACAATATGTTGCTGTAGCATTCATTCCTTTGCCCTTGGGGCGAAAGAGTGCACAACAAACGCTCAACTACGTCTGTGAAGACACGTTTCACTTTCGTGTTATACCGATTCCTGTGACAGCCATATTTTTTTAATAGAGCTAGACTCTCGGTTTTCTTATTACGCTGTTGTAACTACCGCTGCACAGGTTGCCTGACCAACTGCCTGCTATCGTTCTCCTTCGCTCGAAACCTGCGCCGGCTCACGGACCCCGTGGAGCCACCGGAGCTGGGTGCAGCGCAGGGCGTGCAGGCCATCAGCATGGCTTGGCTCATATGCGGACACACCTACTTCCTCACTGAGAACACGCACATGTTCAGTAAGCGAACAATTTGTTTCCACTGCTTGCGCAAACCTCATGTTTTGTCCTTCTGTGTTGTGTTGTATGGCTCGTCTTTGGGAAACATATGGCAGGACCATCACCGTCCCATTTTCTTAACTGGCATAACCGGTGCGTTATACACCCATGTATTCGTGCATTTGTGAACATTGTTATTTGAATTCACTAATATTTTCTGGTTTTGGCCGGTTTCCTTCAATAATGCGAACGTCGCGGGATCGAATCCCGGCCGCAGCGGCCACATTTTCGATGGAGGCGAAAATACCTGAGGCCCGCGTGCTTAGATTTAGGTGCACATTAGAGAACCTTACGTTGTCGAAATTTCCGGAGCCCTCCACTACGGCCTCTCTCATAATGATATCGTGGTTTTGGGACGTTAAACCCCAATAATTATTAGACTCTTATTTAACAATACGTCAGCTATCACCATTGCCTGGCATGTATGCGGTTCTCTGAACAGGTCTAGCATAAGAGGTCTTTCTTCCGTTTTTTTCTTTTTGAATGTGGGCCCCAGTTTTTGACGAGCACGGCGAATTGGTGGTTTCTGTTTTGCTCAGGTGGATTGCTGAGGGCCTATGACAACATCTCGAGCGACATCCTCTTCTCGCCTTTTGTGAACTACACTCTGGCTGCCAACACCTTCTTCCTTGTCACGTGCGTAACACAAAATGTCCCTTCTAGTCAATGTTAGTGGAGAGCACATCACCAACGATAATTTTTTTGTGGTTGCCATGCAACGTGCGACGATATTCAACGCTGCCTCTTGAATGAATGCCTTTTTTTTTTCTACAAATAAGCTCATAAGCCTTGCTTTAAGTCGACGCGCCTATTCATGTCCGCTAAATGAGTGTACGGTGGAGCATTCAATTGTGATTTCGTGTTAAATAATTTGCTACCAAGAAAGTGCAGCTGTGTCAACAGTGGATGCGACAAAACACACATGCGTAGCATGCACGGGATGATTTTTAAATTCTGTTTTTAAGACTGAACAGCATTTTAAAGTTTCCCTTGTAGTGAATAGCATTTCAATAAGCAAGCATCACTTCATTGTCAGGAATAGCGGGCACTCTGTGCAATAAACAATATTTCATGAATTACTTTTTATTATTAGCATTTTACTTTGAGATTGACTAATCCAGGCCATTCAGCGCCGCAGGAACATGTAAAATATGTCGCCAGCTTCTAGGAATACGTTTATCATTAAAATTGTGGCACGAGATTTGCTCTTACACGTATGTTAATCCCAAAAATCTTTTAATTAGGCGTTCCGTTCAAAAAACGATGTAGAATGCTGAAATCTATTTGAGGGCGCCTTTTCGTTTACGGCTTCCACAGGCTTCCTGGTAAATGGGCATGTCTCAAGCACTACAGTGGTTGAATCTTGGAACATTAACATGAATCGTGAAGTAAATAATAAAGCTAATTAGTAAAACACTGTTAGTCAGCTCATTGTACACTTTGACCACACCCTGTCCTCTAAGTATCTGCTGCCTATCAAGAATATGCCCAAAGGTGAGTGTGTGCCGTGTGTTGGGCTTTTAGCTGATTTGGCGCACCAGGCAAAGGCATGTTACAACGTCGCTCTCTACTCTGGCAACAGCATTTTTGTACAAATAATAATAATAATAATAATAATAATAATAATAATAATAATAATAATAATAATAATAATAATAATAATAATAATAATAATAATAATAACGTCACTCCGAGAGGCGTTGTTGCCAGTACTTGTAATTAAATTCTTTGGTATCAATTGAATTTGCCGTGAAAATTCGTCACAGCAAGAGAGTGAATAAAAATGCAAGATATTATGAAGTTTCATCCAGTGGAATCTAACGTTGTATGTGGCCCGCTTGGGAAGCAGTGCTGAAGCAGGATGAGCGGCGACACACCTTTGTCGAAGTGCTGTCCTAGAAAGGCATCCCCCTGCTAAACCTATAGGACGAAACATTTCTGGGGTCACCCATTCACGATAGAAAGCATCTTATTGGCGGATGGGACCAATCTCTGACAAGCACTTGCCGTAAAAATAAAAAAAAATAATGTCAAAATACTGTGAATACAGTACCTGTGTTCATGTGAGCTGTTGAAAAATACGATACTATGTCAGTACGGACCAAGAACTAACCAAGCAACAATGACGTTGACTACCTTGAACCTTGGTCACGGCCCTAGCAGCGCCATATTTACGTTATCTACAGAATCTGGCGCTCAGTAGATGGAAACATTAAAAAGATAATTGAATTTGTAACGTGTAAAAATGCTTTCTACGCAGTATGTGTTGGCCAGACAGGAGATATGTCAGCTTGGGCAGATGCCGTCTCATAAGGCCGCCTGAAGATTAAAACTGGCAGAAACAGAAAAACCGACGGTGTATCCTGATATAAATGGCTGGCGAGAGCACGAATATTTCGCCAGATGCCAGATAAACGGTCGTAGCGCAGGTTTTTTGGCTTGATTGCTGGTAGCGCAGGTTTGGATTTATTTGACATATCTTGCTGTAGAAATGGTTCATCTGTTCGCGGTATGTGGTCTATCCCGATGCCCTTGACCTAGTATTTTTCACCGCACGCTTTCGGCCATCACTCAATGCAATGATTGGCTCACACTATAGTGTCGACCTCGTCCATTGGAAGGTGACGCCAATCGCTGTACTTGGGCTATTGTTGAAAGAACTGACGCTTTAGAATGGCTAAGCAGCAAAAATGTTGGAGAGAGATAAAGAATATTTATTCGTGTTGTCGGTCCGTTTATGCACTTCTTTACTCACGTACATTTTGATTCGTACATACATTTGTGTGAGAGAGAAATAATAAAAAAAATAAAATGCAGATATTTCTTCCGGAGTGTGCATAATTAACACTTTCAAAGTAGTATCTCTGAACTTACAAAATAGTTTTATCGATGGCATGAAATCAGAAACCCCACCCGTGTACGTGTGAGAGCAAAACTGTTGTGCCGTTTTCTTACAGCACCAATTCCAAAAAATATTTCGCCACTGCACTTCTCCTTTCTGTTCCTCTTGTTATTTTTTCTTACCAGCCTCCCCGTTACGCTGTCATTGACTTTTGTCGTAATAAACTGATTAGATACAGCACCAAATCCAACAAATATTTCACCACTGCACTTCTCCTTTCTGTTCCTCTTGTTATTTTTTTCTGACAGGCCTCCCCGTTACGCTGTCATTGACTTTTGTCTTGATAAGCTCATTAGATACAGCACCAATTAAAAAAAAAACATTTCGCCACTGCACTTCTCCTTTCTATTCCTCTCGTTATTTTTTGTGACCAGCCTCCCCGTTACGTTGTCATTGACTTTTGTCGTGACAAACTGATTAGTCCCGGCGTGCAAGGTGGCAGCGAATGGCAAAACGTTTCTCAAACGTTGCGTTATTTCTGCCCAGCTTTATGACAGAGGGACCGTAGTAACGGGAAGTGATGCTGCGTTTTTTTGTTGTTTTTCGTTTTGTGGTCTATTTTCATTCAGTTTCCTGGAACATCTTAAAAAATATACTCGTCAAACTTCTTGTTTGTTTCCGCACTCCCAATCCATTTTCATGTTTCTAAATGCTTCTGCGCTGCCCGTGTAGCTTGCCGCCTTGTACAAAGCAGTAGAGGCCTAGACAACGCTTTGCCTTCCTGGCTCCTGCTGTCAAAGAAAAATTAAGTTTACTTGATCTTATCCATTTGCAGCGGCCTATTCCTGGCCTACAAATGCGAGCTGTACTCTTACAAGTCGGTCTTCAGCATTCTCCTGCAGAAGTACTTCCGGTGAGTGAGTGCAACTCTTGTGGTGCTTCTTTTTACCGGCAGTGGGACGCTATTCTGTGCCAGTCTCTGACACGGTTTTTTTTTTTTCTCCTAAGCTTAAACTGGATTCGTTAATCTCTTCCCGGGATAGTTCATTCGATATGATCAGTAACTTACTTTCTCACTTCTACACACACTGCAAGACTAAAAACGTTGTCGTGCTACCTGACAGCCGATTCTGAAAGGAAATGAAACTACCGCGGAAACGCACCCACGAGTTTCTAAAGCAGACATGCAGCGCCGCCTAAGAAGGAGCAAGGGTAACACGAACACCGGCGCGCCGCTTCCGAGACTATCGGTGGGACTCGATCCGGAAGACGTGTTCAGGCTGCCTACTCAACATTTCGGGAGGAGGAAATGAAGATCACGAAGGGAAATTGACATGTCATTTGTCTGCAGCTCCGTAGTATAACAAATGAAAAGGAATTAACGTATGGCGAAATATATAAATTTTGCGAATTTGCATGGTGAGAAATTGTGAATAAGGTCGAACATAAATTGTGCTTGCTATCTTTTAGATAAGCGAAGAAGTATGAAGAATGCGTAAGAAAGTGTACCCGCATTACCTTGAAAAAAAAAAAAATTCAGGAGACATACCTTTTTAATGCAAAGCCCATGAGGTAAATGACGGACTTTCGTAGGCAGAGGTTGCTTCTTAGCTTGACTGTGTTCCTCAAGGTGTTGATGACTTTGCAGCCCTCTGCTTTATAGTTTGTCCTCGATCGATGTGATATCAACCTGCACTTGGAACAAGCCTACCTCAAAGTTTTTGTGGAACTTTCCCGAGTGTGGCTCCAGCTTAGTGGGGTGCGGAAAAAAGAGAACAGCAGGAAAATGGTTATCATGTGACGTACTTGGGAGAAGGAGTGCTTGCTAATGCCTCGTGCGTTGGGCACAGCATGACGCCGCCGTTCCTGGCCGTCCTGAGCGTCCTCCTGCTATTACCGCTAACCAGCGACGGGCCCTTCTGGCAGGATTATGCCGGCGCTGAGATCGAACGTTGCTCGGCGGTGTGGTGGACCAATCTTTTCTACATAAGCAATTTCTGGAATGCAGAAAACATGGTGAGTGCCAACTTCATTGTCAGTGAGCGAGCTATACGCATAAGGGGTCGGAAACAGTGCACAGCGCTGCATGAGCCCCTCTGGAGGTTCTCAAATGTCCCTTGCCAATTAACATTGACAATCCACCAGCTAAAAAAAAATGGTGGATAAAATGTTACGCTCGACGTCTCGGCTGATCACCTTTCGCCAGCGCTGATACAAAGCGCCGCTACACGCACACATTTTTTTACACTGTGTTGTGAATGCATCATTGCTTGTTTTTTACAAGTTCATGTTTTCATTAGTTGCTAGTTTGTCACTGAAACATGGTTTTTCGAAGATATAAAAATTGGCGATACGAAGAAGCCTATATTCTTCATCGAAGCTCATAGTTATGTAAACGTCCTTAACCTGGAAACACCGGCGAGTTGGCTTTATCGAATGTGCTTCAAGATTCAGCATGAAAAATACGCTGTGGCGTCTCTAGCAGCAGCAGTAGTAGTAAAAACGTAATAGTTGCTGACAAGGTGACGCAACGACCTTATGGTCTATAAAAGCATATAGTTATCCCATTATCACGCTACACCAGGTTCACATCAGGTGGTGCAGTACAGAGCCACCTTAGCCTTGTGTTTTTTCGCGTCCACGTTCAGTTTGCAGAGCGTTATTGAACCGAACAGATAAAAACATTGATTATAAAGCAAGTGTGCCTGTGATGCCCGGCGTCTGACCATGTGCTTTGGCATCCGGCACGACTTCCCCAGACGAGAAAAGAGCCTACCTACAGGCACAGCAAAAGCGTATATAAAGCGTATATGTTACGTTGAAATGCCTTGATATCGCGTTCGTGGTAAGCAAAACAATAGAACCGAAGCAAAAATAGCGACAACAACAAATTATTCAGTTTGTTTACGTCTATTTGCTCTAGTCCCATTTTTCATGCATTTTTTATGTTTTAACCCTAATTATGCGTTTCTCGATGAATGAACTCTTCATCTCTACTACTATGCTCTTAAATGATTGAAATCTTTACAGAAACACCTGGTGCAAGCAAAGGCACGGAACTTTATGCAGAGCCGAAATAATACATAAGAAGTCTGTAGAAGTTATAATAACTCAATAGATTTCTCATACAAAGACTTTTTCGCGAACCGTTTTCTGGCGGTAGTTCTAGCATGTACGGTACCACATGATTTTTCGAAGAGGGTGTGATAATGATGTAACATTTTATTAGCCGCTCTAAATTGGCCTTATTGTGCTTCGCGATGACTGCGTCGCTGGTTTGAGCGTATTATAACGGCGTATTTCGCGAGACCTTCTCATATAGCTGAAAACAAGAGTCTGGTGACAAAGTAAACTGTTGTAAGTAAAGCTAAATGCGTTGGTACTGAAAGAATTGACGAAAACTATCATTGATATGCAGTTCAGCAAAGTTGCGCTAAGCTTTTGGAGCTAGAAGGCGTTGAACGACCAGCTTTATAAAAACACCCCTTACACAAACACAGGGTTCGTTTTCGAATATTCCCCCGCGCTTGTATGCGCCAAATGATGCGCTTAGAGAAGCAGTTTGGTTACATGCACACTGCGTGAATAATCATGCGATAATTCGGCAGTGCTACGATAAAACTTATATGTGACTGCGCACTCACGTCGCAGATGATTTTTACCAAACTTTGATACCTAGAACTAGAATTTTCAGCTTCTATTCGCTTTTTACCATGGCGGTCGTTTCCGATTAATTTCATCACTTTTTACTGCACTCCAAAAACCTTTGCGTTGTCTCTGACTATTGCGTGATTGTATTCAATAAGCCCAATGAACATTGACAATTTATAGACGAGCTGAATGTTGCCTCACCTAAGTATCATTGCCCCATCTTTTTGTATCTTCGATGCGCACACATTGTCACACCAGTTTACTTCTACTCTACACTGTGACCATTGTCAGCACTCCGCGTGCAGCGCTTGCCTATTTTGACCCACGGTGCGCTGAGATGCGCAGTATGCAAGCAGTGTCTTGATGGTGTACTTGGGTGCACGCTGGCGCCAGTCTCACAGTTGAAAGGACCAAAAAACGATAATTTAAAGGATAGCGGCATGATACTGGGCCAAGGTTAAATTTTTCTTGAGTTTATGACAACGTTTCCCGTTTATAAGGTAAACCTGTGCGTTACGCTTACACAGAGAGAGAGAATGAAAAAAGGAAGGCCGGGAGGTTAACCAGATATTAGCATCTGGTTTGCTACCCAGCACTGGGGGAGGGGAAATAGGGGCAAGAAAGAGGGTCTAGGGAGAGAGAGGGGAAAAAAGAGGAGGAAAAAAAACGCACGTACGCACACAAGATAAAAAACAACACACACAGGGACGAAGTTCTTCTTACAATCGTTCAAAAAGGCCGGTCGATCGCAAGAAGCGCAGTAGCGCTTGCATGGCCTTCTTCTGTGACGTTGCGTCTTGTCGATGGCATAGAATTCTTTCCTCCGACAAAGGTCGGTCGTCCAACTTGTTCAGCGCGTTGCAAAGAGATAGTCGCTGTGCACTGTACAGTGGGCAGTCGCAAAAAATATGTCAAATTGTTTCTGCGTTTCCACAGTGGTCACAGGCTGCGGTGTCGGCCATCCCAATGCGGAAAGCATAGGCGTTGGTAAACGCAACACCCAACCACAGCCTACACAAAAGGGTCGCGTCTGCTCGGCGAAGCCTTGATGGGACTTGAAGACTTAATGTAGGGTCAAATGAGTGCAGTAGATCATGTTTGAAGTGTGGCTCATTCCATTGTGACATCGTGCGTTGGCGAGCATGCAAACGAAGCCTTCGGGATGTACCAGCTGTCATAAATAAAGCAAAAGGAATTACAGAAGCGAGCTTCTCCTCACATGCTCTCTTGATGTGAAAAAGCCAGCTTTACAAGTGCGTCTTTGACAAACATTTGAAACCATGTCGGGATTCACATGCAGATGCTGTCAACAGACTTCAAAATAACCAGGGTGGCGCCAGGGGAGGATTGGGAGGCGCACGGGGGGCCGGCATCCTCCCCCCCTCCCCTCTCCCGAAGGAACTCACTTGTCGTGGGTGCCTCCCCAGCAAAGAAATCCTGGCGCCGCCCCTGCAAATAACACATTCAATTTTTACCCAGCGCATTGGCTCAGTATCCATGGCGTTTCACTACAGAGAACATGGGTTCTGGTTTGGATTACAAATGCAGCTACCACATAACGGCAAATATGAATACACACAAAGGCTTGCGTATCTGTGTGCGCACATCAAATGTGGTCGAACTGAATCTGGAGTCTCTACTGGCCTAATCCGAAGGCCGTACTCTCATAGCCAATGCATATTTCCGTACGTAAAACTCTTCGATTGCAAGTACCTAAGCGAACTGTTCAGTATCACACTTCTATACTTTTGGGAAAGGGAAAAGGGAGGGGGAAGAGTATTTAAAGCAAACCGACTTTATTTGGACAAATTTTTGTAAGTAAGCTCGTCATTGAGGGAGAGAACGGGAAAATGTGAATGATATTAGTAAATCTGCGGCAGTAGACGAATAAGCAATCTTGTGTGCCGTGTTACAAGACGTTCTCATGAACGTCGCAGAGCCAAAGGTTACAAAGGTAGGCTATGAGCGTGAAATGACGGCGAGAAATGGAGATCATATTGTCTGCTTATGATTAATCGCTACGACTTTGAATCGCCACGAGTTTGATGCCCTTTTAGACTACTAAAGAAAAGTGCCTAATGTTAATTTTAGCCATCAAACAGCTATACAGAGCCTTATTTAGTGGGGATTTCGAGTGCTTTTAGTTCGACTCAACTTCAAATAATTTTTTTTTTCTGCCTCATCCGCAGTGTTGACGCAGGCGTTACCGGAAGCTGTTGCTGTCTCCGGAGGAACTTTTTTTTCAAAATTGTTACAGCGCAGTTAAGATTTTTAAAAAAAGTAGGGTGAGGGGGGAGGAGGTGAAGGGAAAGATGTTCGTACAGTATCCCACCCCCCTCCCCTCTTTTTTTTTACCCTTTAGGCTATTTCTTCGTATTCTTTACCGGGCTGTAACAAGTTTAAAAATGTGATATCAATTCGCCCAACCTTCAACGCAGTTGACTCTACTTCTACGAAACGTGTCAGGATGGCGCAACAATAGCTACTACAGCTCACTAGCCTCAGCGCACTTTTGGGTTTATCACTAATTTCAAGGTAAACGACACCTGCGCACGTGGGGAGACAGTAGCCGAGGTCTCTAAAGAAGTTTCAATTACCTAGGCACCTCTCCTGTGTTTTCGTGAGAAAAACCAAGATCATGAATGTTCTCAATAATATTTCTTTTTGTCTTCATCCTCCTCGGGAATGCGACCGCCACGGCATCAAATGGAAATTGCGTGTTCGTACACTTGAAACGAAGGGTGGCTGGATCATCATCATCGGTCTTCAGGATGCATAGAATCTACTTGCAAAACCATACTAAACAAGATGATGTTGCGAAGAACAAAAAGCTGAAAACACTTTCTCGTTTTGCGTACATTATCGCTGATATCCGAAGCACAACATAAACATAAATGATGAACAGGACAGTGTCCACCCGTCAAATGCACTCAAAAAAGAAAAAAATACCCTACTTCTAAAAAGTGCGTTGATAAGGTCACTATGGCTTGGACAGTCGAGTGTGATGTGTTAAGAGCGTTAAAGAAGACGGACATTTCAGTAATCGTAGTAATATGTCAGTAAGATTGTTAGGACTTTGGCATTTCTGTGAAAACTTGTACGTATATAATGCTCGTATCTTTGTATACATTACCGTCATCGTGACTCATAAAAGTTCGGATTGCTTTTTTTTTTTTGGGGGGGGGGAGGGGGGAACACTCGTTGAAATACCTGTATCTTGTACCAAAGAAAAACATCCCCGCATCTATTACTTTCTTCATGTCCTCGAAAATGTTTTTTTTTCTATTTCAGTGCCTGTTCGTCACATGGTACCCAGCCACAGTTATACAGTACACCATCGTAGGGCTCATCTTTCTTGTTGTCATCAAAAGGTGACGTCAGCGTTGTTCATATTCATTAACTAGTTTCAATATCCTGCATTCCTTTGGGCATACCACACATTGTATGAGTTAGCATAATCGAGGCTCGAACTGATATTACGTTGGAATTTTGAAACGACAGAGTGAGCCCTATAGTCTTGATGTTTGTTTTCTTGTCGACTACTTATTGATCCCGCGGTAAGAATGCGCAAATCATGCTTTCAATGCCAAGGAGGCACCATACATTGTTATTTGATCTCGTGATTTTTGACGCGAAGCATGGATAAATTATAAGCCTATATTTTTTGCTTTAGATAACCTAAAGGCCTCTAAGTTCACATACAGCACTGATTATTCTAAGCTTTATCATATAAAGCCCGTCACCGAAAAATACAACTGAATTTATGAATTTATGAAGGCCACGGGGTTGTTATAAGAGGTCGATTGCCTTTTCAATACCGATATCGCCGTGTTAGTTTTGGATCCGGAATCGGTGAGAAATGTTGGTTTGATAATCAACTTGCCACTGTTTTCATCGCTATGCAAGTTTGCACTGGTGCTTTGCACAAATTTGGTCTGAAGCGTCACCATCAACAAGAAACAACTTAACTTTATGTCGCTTTGCAGAAATGCAGGCGGGAAGAAAGGGGTAGCCATTCACCATTTTCAATACGGTCGTTGACGTTTACGACCATACTAGGTAATTATAACTTAGAATGTTATCCGGGTAATGCGCGCTTAACGGGGAGGGGAGGCGAGTAATTTAAAAGTCTTGTTTACTCAAGCAAGAAAAGACCTAAGGAAATGCTGATTTACAACGATTTTTCTTCTACCTCATAAAAACTTTCAGGAATGCAAAGATTGGCTACTCGAGCGTCCTGGGCTTCGCCCTCGCTGGTTGCGTAGTCACAGGGGCCATCACGTTCGCCAAGGATTTGCCTCCAGGAAGCATCTTCGAGCCAAATTACAGGTACACAGCCTGGTTGCACATGATCGAAATGCCTTCGCTGCCAGTACATATTTTTTGTCCTCTGGCAGAAGCCGCTTTGTTATTTTAATATTAGGAGCGCTTTTATTTTGTAGAAACATTGCACTTGTACTAGGTTAGGTTGACTATTTCTCGATCAACTGAGACAGAGTGAGTAAGGTATACACGATGAGAAAAATATATTTTGTGAAATTTTAGGCGTGCATGTCGACTACATTTCCACATAATCGCCGACGAGTTCTCGCGACCGAAAAAAAAAGAAAACAAGAATGCTGAATGCACTGTCTCAAGCACGTTGCTCCAAGCCTCATTCACCCTTTTTATCACATCGCGCGGTCGACTCCTGTAGCCAATATTTATGTGTACTTCAGGGCAAGCAGAACACAGGCCACAGATGTCGTCAAGCAGTCTGAAAGGCTTAGTATTAAAAACACATGTTCAAGTTCTTCGTACACCTGTCAACTTCTCGTTGATAAGAAACTTCAGAAAGCCTATTCGCGCGGTTCTATACTGTCTTCGTTATATGTATACATGCAATATACGAACTCCACTGAATCCTTCCAGCACGTTTCTCTTTCTTGCTGAAAGGTGCGGCCAGAACAAGTATTATAATGCTCAGTGACAACGGTTATTCTGTGAGTAACGCTTAGACGTCAATGAAATTAAATGCAAAAACAAAAGCTAGGCGACAAATGTCTGCGAGATGTGTACAAAGCCTACATAATTCACTGCCCTAGCGTTCGTGCAAAATCTAAAATGGCGTCCTTGCGGTCTACTGGATAACAAGTACGCGAAAGAATGCGAAATGCTGACCTCGTGTTTGAACCTAAATGCGGTAATTCGTACTCATAGCAAAGTTTTATGTAACCATTAGTAAACAAATGGTGCAATTCATTTTGCACAGGGCTTAGGTATTTATTTCTTTGAATTGCTTCTACAGGTAGCGGGATCAAAATATTTTACTTCCCCCTTCAGTTATTGATCAGTACGTAACGCAATCTGCTATTTCGCATTACTTTCCTGATGGCATCATAAATATTGTCAAATGCAAACCGCCAGCAATTTACAAGCACATACATGATTCCGCACCCGACATAACAAACATCATCACATCGACCTTCGTGAAGTGCGCAATTTTGATTGCCAGTTTTCCTTCGTTTCTTATGTTGCCTGTTTGAGATAAAGCTACATTTGTTATGTCCTATAAAGGGCTGTCCAGTAACCCACGAGTGGGAGTAGTAGCATGTATCTGTGTTTTACTACTTGTCCAAGGAGTTTACGTATATGTATAGCTCTGAATGATGCCATAATTTCATGCATTCGTGTTAAGAAAACGTCGTCGCATTACTTACCACTGAGCATGTAACGTGCGGTTTCATCCTGTACGATGTGTGCCCTCTTTTAGGGAAGTCGAGCGCCTCTCCACGTGGATATACCACAAGCCGTACACACATTTGGGATCATTTTGCGTTGGCCTCGGCCTGGGATGCCTCCTCAGTCAGTTCGACAAAAATCGGCTTTCCAAGGTACGCACGGACCACGTCCTTGTTTATTACATTGTTCTATTTCCCCGTTGCGTTTTTAAAATATTTTGAGTGCGACCAGCACTCGCTGTACCTGTGTTTACTTGTGTCCCGTTTCAATGCGATGCTAACATGCTCCACAATTATACCAGACCGTCACAGGGCGTTCGGGGCCCGTATTCCCAAACATGTCTCATACGACAGAATTGTTGGTAAAAGAAAATTTCAGCCAATCCATATTATGGAGTAGTTTGCTGTTACGTGTCTAAAAAGCATTGGCGAGTAAAAATATGGGTGAATACATGCCCTGAGCATCGTGAGGCAGCTTTACCGCCGTAGTTTCTATTGAAGTAAATGGGAAGGGGCAAACCATTGTTCGGCAACCGTTGCATCGGATTTGATGAGATGTCATTCATGCTCGGTGAGCTAGCTCATAGTCGCCTGCAAATAAATAGCCCGCAACTAAAAAGGCGACGCAAGAAAGACGGCGAGTGTTTTCGGAAGCAACGAAGTCTATTCGCCGAACATGCACACGAATGGTCTCCGTCAAATTTGCGTGCTTAAGTATAAGCAAGAGATGTGCGCGGATTTGACTAAGTCTATTTCTGCGAATGTGTTCCGGGGATAAATCCAATTCCGGGAAGCGCGCGCCAACGTTGACGCTTTCGTTGTTTTGTCCGTTTTAGTGTCCCCGCTATTCAGAGACAACGTTGATCAGGTATATTAGATTTACAGGAAAAAGCTAAAATTTACCGATTCTAGGTAGTGGATTTCTCTGGTCGTGGATCCTTTGCCTGAAAAAGAAAATTGCCAAAAGTAAAAAAGAATAAAGACTGGCATCATTAAATAATTACACCATCTCCCACTCAAAGGAACCATGAAGGGATGCGAAGCAGCATTGGGAGCACACACCAAGTTTCCGTTACGTTCACTCGGCGTTTCCGTTAGTGTGTGAGGTTTGTATTTAGTCTTTGTGTTATCATTACGTTGTGTTTGTGTGTTGCTTTCCGTTAGCGCCGAGTGAACGAGTGGCGCCGACGTTGACGTCACAACTCATCTGAACGGGAGCGAAGCGAGAATGACGGAAGCCCACCGAGCGCATGCGCTTGTATACACATGAAATGGGGGAGGGAGAGGAGAAGTGGGTTACAGGCTGTATTTGGCAGCGGCACGGTTGCATCACGTGGAAGGAGAGGCTGCGCCGCGGCTGCAGCGCGGGGTAGAAGAGAGAAGGCGACCGAACACATGCGTAAAGGAGGAGAGTGGGAGAGAGAGCAGGCGCATGCGCAGTGGAGCGCGGATGCCACCACCGACGATGGACACAGCCCCAAGCAAAAGCTGCTTCGCATCTAAAAAAAAGCAGGAGAAGAAAAGGAAGCAGAATTACGATACGCGAGTACCACATAGGCTGCACATTTTTGGGACATCTAGCGAACGAATTTTAACTGTCCTCTCAGCTGAATTAAGCAAATAATTTGTGCATACCGCTTTTGCGAAAGTCTAATAGTCAATGCGTCGTTTCACGTAAGCTGGAGAGTTCTTATCTACACTTTAGGCGATGTAATAGATGTATCGCATAGAAAATTATAATATGTATATTTTCCAGAGAATTACGACGTTCTAAACACTTCGCACAATTTTTCCTGTAAAAGCGCTCGAGGCGTAAAAATCCTTTCTTCATCCCCGTCGCATTAGCATTGTGTTTTCCTGATATGCACGTTTCTGTAATTTTAAAACTGCCGGAAACATTTTCAATGAAATCGTTGGGCTGAGTCAAAATCTTGCTTCATGCAATTGCTACCAGGAGTCGCATTCTTAGAAAGGCAGCTCGTTTTCTCAAAATTATGTTCGCGTTGTCTATTAAGGGCCCTTGTACGGGCTGCTTGCTTCTTTAACAGATAATTTAAGGCTGGCCCCGAGCTTATAGCTTCTCAGTTCTCCGTGACCATACATTAGCAACATTATAGCCGAAATGCCGCACGAAATACATATGTAAGTAATTTACGTCTTCCGGTTAAATTTTTGTCGGAATCTTTATTTCTCGGATGTCTGAATCCTGGCACGAATAGACCCACTCTGACGTTAATGAATTGCCGTCCGCCAGTGCAGCCCTCTGAGTGCACTATATGCCCAACCGCTCGCGTACTGCCATGTCTGTATGCGCGTTAAGGTATCTCCTGTTGTGTCAGTGATTTCTAAGTCAACAAACCCTAAGCGTGACTGCTGTGACGTCTAACTTCACGAACGAATGTAGGGTCAATCTAGTCTGTCAGTATTAGTCGTCGGCTGGGTAACAAACAAATTCGTGGAACGTGCACTAACTTCGTCGTTTATCTTTAGACGCGAATTGCGAAACAACTGAAAGAAGAAGCCCGTGGGACACTCGTTTTGCTACACGCTCCTATAAGGACTCTCAATAACGCTATGTCAGCAGGAAGCCCGTCTTGCGCTGCTAATGCCGCCGGCTTCTAATCGGATAAAGAGTGCAACGTCCCCCAACCAAGCCCGGCCTTCCATTCTCAGGAAACCCGTTACTCAGCGCACGCCGAAGTATTGGGGCAAGCGGCACGCGCCGTACGTTTCACTGCTGCACGTATTTAGCAAAACCAGAGCCCGAACTACACCTTATTGAAAGAGATAACTGACTAACCGAAGTTTCAAACTGCCAAACTCCGAGGTTGCTAGGGGGTGCCTCGGTCGGCACTCAATGTCAGATAAACCACGACTCGCTTAATAGAGTTTTTTGGCGCTCTGAGGCAGCAAGCACTGGTTTAAAAGGCCACATATCACGCTCTGTTTTATTTAAGTTCTTGTGCGTGGAAACTTCGCGCCTTCATCGAGGGAGAAAAAAAGACCGAAAGAACTAGAACGACTTCGGTGCTGTCCTTGCAGTTGGCGTACGCCATGGGTTGGGTTGCAAGCCTGACGACGACCAGCGTGCTCTTCCACTGCGGCTTCGGCTGGAGTCTTGAACGAGCCAGTCCAGCGGGAGCGTCATTGTACGCGGCGTTGCACCGGACCCTGTGGGCGCTGGCCGTCGCCTGGGTCCTCTACGCCTGCTGCACGCTGCACGCCCGTCAGTGCAGCTGTTACCATGCATCGATGCTTTTTTTTTTCATTAACATAGCTCCACATGCCGCCTGATTTTATTGCAATCGGGAAACTTATTTCGCTGCATTTGTTCAGCAAGGAAAGAATTTAGCAAATGCAGCTGAACTTCAACAAGTGGTGGTTACTTTCTATTTCATGGTAGTCTTCAAACAAAAATAATAATAATATAAAATAAAATATATACATAAATGAAAATGAAGCCAGATATGGCTTCTTGTAAACAGTTAGAGAGTCTGAATTTGATTCTCTTGCTGCGTTCCTCTTCCTAGCGATGGTCAGCAAATTACAGGCTTTTTTATTTTTATTAGCAATACCTGCAGTGTGAAATGTCTGGTTTTAAGGATTCAACGTGCCACATAGGTTCATATGTATTAAAATTCTATCCCATAAGAATAGAGTTTTAGGCCTAATTATAAAACCCTCGGATGCGCGTGAAAAACAAATACTGGCACAACATATCTATCTATGCATCCCAAGCTCAAATGTTGTGTTTTTAAAACCCTAAAAAACTAAGACAATACGTGACTTAGCAGAAATCCACTAATCTTCCTGCTTATTAGCCGCAAAATATTGGCAGTTCTGCCACTGAAAGGGCCAGCTATTCAAAAACTTTGGCGAGAGAAAGCGTCAATAAAAGAAAAAGATAATACAATTACAAACCACTGCCTACACAAGCCTATAGAGGGAAAAAAGGCAAAAAATATAGAAGCAAGTCTATGGATTCCTGCGGAAAATAAAACTTCGTTTAAACGCATATAAACTACTGTCCACAGACAATCATGCAAGTTACGGATTAATATCTTAAGGGCGAATAGGTGGTTGTTTAAAGTGGAGGGAGGAGGAACGTAAGGAGGATCTGATCACGTTTCGACATATCGTCGCCTTGCAGTTAAAGAGAGTGCATTTCGACAGTTATTCCATCTCACTGTTTCTACGTTAAATGGCCAAGGCCAAAAGAAAACAACTTAATAAGCAGTTTTATTGCATACTAAGTTGAAGAAAAATAAGTTTACACTTCATTAATTAACGAATACGACCACAAGCATTCATCTTAACATACTGCATGACCTAGGAAAATAAGTTGGCTATGTAGTCACCTTGGCACTTTTTACGATAGTCGAAATATAAGGCACATTAAAAAAATCTGCAGATTATCCTTTTTTGAAGTGCCACAGTGCTATTAAATATCCATTTTTTTTTAGGTTGCCAGCGTGAATGTCGGTACAGCCTTAACAGCTCGTACCTGTATACGGAGGTACTTATAGTATAGTCGTTACACTATTTCGCAGGCTTGTTGAACGAGTGGCTTTCATGGGGGCCCCTGAAAGTGGTCGGCCGGCTGAGCTACTGCATGCTCTTGGTGCATCCGCTGGTCATCGTGTCACAAAAATCGCAGAACCGGCACATCACTTTCTTCTCGCACTTCGACATGGTACGTACTGCCCTGCCTGGAATAGAGACATGATTTGTAGCCGCAATGTGTCGCCCTCTGTCGGTAAGCTCCATGAGCGTAGGCAACAACGCGAAGTACTTCATGAAGTAAGAACCGAAGTTTCCGTTTTATTCGCAGATGCACCTCTTTTTCGGCCACTACGCCGTCACCTTAGTGCTGTCATTCTTGGTGCACCTGGGCGTCGAGGAACCTTTCGCTCAGTTAGGCGAGCTCCTCGGCTCGTGCGAGGTCACGTGCCCGCCCAGGCTGAAGCAGCTGACGCAGAACCTCTACGCCGGCGTGGCCACCCAGCTGCGTCGCCGCGAGAGGCAGCAGCAGCAACAGCAGCAGCAACAACAGCAGGCTGTGTCAAACAGGAAAGAGCCATCTGAAGGCGCTAAGAAGGCCCAGCAGCCATCACAGCAGCAGCAGCTGGACAACCACCACACCGAAATCGCCATCGACGTGGACGTCGGCAGGCAGCTGGAGAACGGTACCGAAGTGGCCGTGATCAAGGAGAATGGCAGAGACACGTCCCACGTCGTGAGGGACGGTCACAGGGATTCTGCTGGCAGCCCGGAGGCCGCCGTGTGAGACAGCTGGTGCTCTCACGTTGCTGAAGGAGATGGCCGTCCTTCTTATGGACTGTGAACGAGCTTGAATGGCGTTTGCAGAGGCGACTCATGCTACTGTCAGTGACATGACACACGCTTTGCAGGGGCGATGACTTGGGGGAACTGAGCGTCTTAATCAGACTCGGTACTCTGTAAAGCGTCTCTGGCATTCTTTGTTCTGTGTTCCGCGTCGCATGCTGCAGTGCGCTGTGCGACTGGAAAAAATATTCCGAGTACTTGATAGATCTGACATCGTATGAGTTTCAGCAAATACAGCAGTCCTAGTAGTTTAAGCCATAGGCACATGAAGCTAGAAGAACGAAGACGGTAAATTCTCGATGCAGCCTGAAATTTTCCGCAATTTAATTCACTTCCAGATTCATGTGGTCGTTGAAAGGTGGACGCAGGCAAAGTAATAGAGACAGCCTCCGCAGTTATCAGGTCGTAATGTGCAATGCGCTTACTAAATTTTTAACTCAATAAAACCCCTGCAATACTTGCGTTCTCACGCATGTGTCGTCAGACCGTTAACGTTTATCCTTTGTCATAAATAAGGCGAGTGGTACACACATAGCCCATCATACTTTTAAAACTCTGTGACTAATTGGAAGAACCATTAAGACACTTCGCTGCTTCGAAAGTTTTAATTTTTCCGGTGTCAGCTCCTTAACTGTCGCAATTATTCCCGCGTGTTGACAGGAAATGTTCACCCCTCACTTGACCGTCTATCGAAGTGCCGCTCATTTTCCCCTCATTATTGCTCACTACATCGAGATAAACAAATCAAGCGGAGGTATGAAGCAAGCAGGGAATAGTAATTTCGTACTTTGTGTTTTTGCAAGCTTGTTTGACGTGTTATTCCTACCTACACGGTGTCCTTTTTGGCATTTGCTTATCGCGATCGTACTCAGTGTAGTGCATTTCGGAACAACGAAACGTGAATGTGGAAGTTGCGACAGCGTTACAATGCATCTATTTCACATTGAAATATTCCTTACAGGTTCAGCGTTGTCTCAGTCTGATGAAAAAGCCCACGGGCCCTTGTGGATAGCCGTGAATCTAACTCAGGATGACCGTACGAAAGTGCGAGGTTTACATCTACGCACGGATACGCAGATATCATAGCTGTCTGGATATTGTTGGAAGATAGTGTTTCAACTCTTCTACAGGCTCTACTGCGACGTATACGATACGCGTAAGCAACAAAAGAAACTTGTGATACGCTTTGGTTTAAGAACGCATATATTTTTCCTTGTTATAACGCTTTCCGAACATACGATACAAAATGTGCCCCACTTAATTTTTTTTTGTAATTTAACGATTTGTTAAATAATTAACACACGTTAACTTCAGTGCAGCAAGAGCATTATTTAATGTTAAATGCCATTGTTACATTTCGTTCTTTCTACAGTATCTTTGCATAACGAGTGCGTTGAATGGATGATGATATCGTCACTGTATTCATCAGCTATTGAGAACTATGCATGTTTAACACGCAATCTCAACTTACTCAACGTTTCTTTCTTTTTTTTTATTACGCCCTCTTGCTTGACCGCTACCTACACAAGTGTGAAGTGCGCTGAAGGTTGTGATACGGCAGGACGTTCTTTATTTGCTATCTGCGCGTAATAGTCGCGGAAAAGTAGTTTCCACGCTAAGTAGTTTTGAGACCAAGGGCGGTACTGCGTGCAAGATCACAGAAGCGCTCGCCTTAGATGTATCCGAAGCCCTTCATTGGAAGAAGCGGTGCTCACAAGACTGGCGACACATATGAGGGTTAATCTGCTTGTCTGTAAAAGAATATTCGTGAAGATTTCCGTGAGCGACTGTTTAATTACAAACAACGACTGCGCATAAGGCAAACGCAGGATAAACAAAGGCCGGCATAACGCGCCGATTCCCATATTTCGACCATATTTCGCTCGCTACCTGCAGCGCTGATTAACCGATCCCGATGGTGACGGAAGTAAACCGTCACCTTGCTTCGCATCCCCAATGACTAAATGTGAATATATGGGATAAACATAGAACCGAATCGAAATAAAAGTGTCGAAGTAATTTACTTCTAAACAGCAATTTCAAAAGAATTATTATGGACGTCAATCTCATGTCGAAGACTAAATAGTGTTACGCGCTACGAACAAGCGAGTTTTCAAAATTATTTGCGATAAGTAAATAAAGAATAAACGTCGTTGTTATTTGGGGAACTTTCTTATCGATCTGCAGGGTCCCCCGCCCCTTTCTCTCTCTTCCTCTTTTTTTTTTTTTTGTGGCACAGTTTATTGCCTCTTCATTTGCCGTTTCTTGTGGAGGTGTCGTGATGTAGTACATCCTAATGCCAACCATGCAATGATGCTGTTTACGTGGGCTTACTGCATATAACATGTGCTCGATTTCATGACAAACTTGTGTCATGGGAATACCTTACTTAGCTTACTCATTTGTCTCATCTTTCTCTTTTGGCTGCCGGGGAACTAAGCTCTTTGCTTTCTTGAGCCTAATCACAGCCAAGCATAGCAAAACCGCTTATAGGTTTCACATCGAAGTTGTATGATAGTGTACATAGCTTTTTATGGAGCTTATATCTTCATCATTCTGGAAACAATCTGTAAATAAAAGTGTTTGTCTGAAACGTATTTTTCCTCGTGGTTTATTTGCTCGTAATTAATGGTTCCAGTTGAAGCTGACTAAAGATAATCGCCGGCTTTTATAAAGCTGCCGACCACGGAAGCCGCGCTGGACTGCCCGGCACAATATATATGGTTTGGTGTTGAGGTTCGGTGTTCTCAAGTTTCAAATTGCATGCGCAATTAGCGTAAGCAGGTTATTAGTGCTATTGGGGTTTTACTTGCAAGCTACCTTCGTCATTATGGATGACAAGCTTTTTGTCCAGAAGAATGGTGTATGCATTGGCTTTTGGGTTGTTCCTATCTTAGAGGGGTACTAACACAAAAATTCAAAGTTGTCATTTTTTTTTTCTTCGTCAAATGGAAGGCCAGGCCCTCAAGAGCTAAGAAAATGTCCTGGTAAGCGTGAGTGAAACCTGAAAAAGTAATCACAGTATGTTTTTAAAAGCTAGTTGCAGTTTATACTGTACCCTGACGTCACCACATGGTATGAGCTTCTCGTCACGTGCTCGCGCAAGATATCGTGACGTTTCCGCGGCTGCTCCGG
Source organism: Rhipicephalus sanguineus (assembly GCF_013339695.2). Classification (NCBI taxonomy): domain Eukaryota; kingdom Metazoa; phylum Arthropoda; class Arachnida; order Ixodida; family Ixodidae; genus Rhipicephalus; species Rhipicephalus sanguineus. Next base: position 145,015,888 of record NC_051176.1, read on the forward strand.
TCCGTGGCTCCGTTGGTGGCGCACAAGCAGCGATTTTGAATGATTTTGGTTACGCACAAGCGGCCGTTTTGAATGTTTTGGCACTCGACGTCATCACAACCAGCCATACATTGGCGCGTGAAGTCACCAGAATGGACACTGTATAGCCTGACGTCACGATAGCGCGGATGTCAGTAAATGCTCCACGCAAAAATAAACTTTAATGCCAAAATAAAATATCGTAGCATTCACTGAGCTCGACACTTGTTCAGACCCGTCTCCGTATATAGAAGATTTGCATGGCAGAGTAAATTCACCTTCGAAATTTGGTGTCAGTACGCCTTTAAGGGACACATTGCTTGCTTATCTTGACCATGACCTCTTAGCTAAGCTCAGCCAGACGGGCACTGTCAAATTGATTAGATGTGTAGGTAGGGCTTCGTGTTTTCGGATAAATCCCAAAAGATTCGATAAACACTCGTCGGTAATATTTTTGACAATTCGGATTTATTTATCCCATATTTATTTATTTATCTCCTAAACTCCGATTTTAAAAGGGAATTTTCAACGTTCAAAGGGTATTTTCAAAGCTGAGAATCATCAATCGAAAGGAGCGCACCTCCATCAGTGGCAGCAACATCGTAAACTATGCTTGCGTCTATTGCGACAAGCTGTAAGGTTGTAACACGAACAAACGCAGGTGTTTTGTATTCAAGTATTTGTGCTTGTATTTATATGTGTTTGTGCGTTCAAACCTTACAGACAGCTAAAATACACTTACTGTGTATTTTATATAATTTCACGACATAATTTCATCTAAGAATTCAGAGTATTGAGAATAATAATAATAACAATCAATCAATCAATCAATCAATCAATCAATCAATCAATCAATCAATCAATCAATCAATCAATCAATCAATCAATCAATCAATTATTTAACGTGCCCAGGAACAACCGTAAGGTCTTTGTGCTGGCGCACGCAAAAGAAAAAACAATAAAAATAAACAATACAATACAGACAGTTTTCAGAAATAAAAAGAGCAAAAACACGCAGACAAAGAGAAATGAACAAAAAAGTGGAGGAGTAAAATAAGACAACACGAGAAATATTGACGGGGAATAAAAAATTAGATTGCCTATATACAACTATGTGGAAAGACTGAGAAGGGAAGACTTTGTACATTGTGCCACACTATGTCAAAACAGTGCAAAGCTCGGATAAAAACAATGATTGTGGGCTATGGAAAACGTCAAGATCAAGAAAATTAACATTATAGAGACTTTGTATTCTGTGAACGGTAGAGTGTTGGAAGAAGCAGGCGGGTACATGAAACGGTCTGTTCTCTCTGGTTAACTTACGCGGAATTCGAAAATTGACACAATTGAGAAGTACAGGGCAGGATATGATACCGTGGACTAGCTTGTAAAGAAATAAGAGATCAGAGCGATTTCGTCGGCAGTGAAGTGATGGCAGTGATAATAATTCAGCAGTATTTGAACGAGATCCAGAGTCATTTTTAGCAAAGCGATGGTTATATATGCTGAGGAATTTTTTCTGGACTCGTTCAATGGTGTTACCGCTGGATTGAGCAATGTCATTCCATATCACGGACGCATACTCAAGTTGCGGAAGACATATTGCCGTGTACAATTTGTGTAGGGCCATGGGAGACCTGAATTCTCGAGATATTCTACAAACACATCCGAGAGAACGAAAGCCCCGCATAGCAGCACGCTTAACGTGAGAAGAAAAGTTTAACGCGCTGTCAACAACAACACCAAGATCACTGATTTCATAAACCTTGCATAACGGCACAGAATTGACAGAGTATTAAAATGACACGCCAGATGTTTTGCGAGTGATAGACATGAATTTTGTCTTCGAGGTATTCAGAGAAAGGTTATTACCGTTGCACCATTCGGAAAAAGAGCGCAAGTCTGACTGCAGCAAGCGACAGTCGTTAACTGAATGAATTTCCTTAAAAATCTTGATGTCATCGGCATACAATAGGAAAGAAGAATTACGAATGGCAAAAGAAACATCATTAACGTAAATTAAAAATAGGAGTGGGCCTAATACCGACCCTTGAGGGACCCCACTAGTCACTTTATACAAAGAAGACGTTTGGCCATTTACGGCTACATAACAATATCTATTGAGCAGATAGCTCTGCAGGAGATTCACAACTGACAAGTCAACATCAAAGTGCGCAAGTTTAACCATAATCAGTGTGTGGCTGACTACGTCAATAGCCTTGCTCAGGTCACAGTAAATTACGTCAACCTGTCCTCTCTGAGAAATAGGTGTGGCGATCTGCGTCATGAAACTAGCAAGATTTGTGGTAGTTGAGCGGCCAGCGAGAAAACCATGTTGATTAGGAATCAATGAGTTTTTCACACTAAAAGACAATATGTCGTGAAGAGCCAGCTCGAAGATCTTTGATGTGGCACATAGTAGAGAAATTGGGCGATAATTAGAAGCATCTGTTTTAGAGCCCGACTTAAATACTGGAAAAACGCGAGCAGTTTTCCACATGCTTGGAAATGTGGAAGTGTCCAGGCAGTTATTAAATATCGTAGTCAGTACTGGGACAAATATACTACCATAAGCTTTTAGTATGGCGGAGGGGATGCCATCTGGCCCACATGATAAGGATGGTTTTAAGCGCTTAATGCATTCGCAGATAAGATTTTCATCCAGCGATAAAGCACTGTATGAGCTAACAGCCTTGGGCTGTTGTCTGATATCAGTGCTAGAGTCTGAGGCCTTATAAACGGATGAGAAATGCGTGGCAAAACAGTCAGCGACGGCATGCACTTCTACCCCATTTGAGCCCAGTAGTCTGAAGGACTCTCCGCTTTTGCTGGACCGTTTACGTACATACTTCCAAAACTCAGCCGGCCTGTCAGAGGCGCTTTTTTCTAAGAATTCAATATACGAACTATGATCCCGTTTATATAGGCGTTTAGAGAGAGTTCGAAAGAAGCTGAACTCTTCCTTCCACTCGCTGGATGGAGAACATTTAGATTTCCTGTGTGCGTGATCTTTATGCTTCAGTGCACTGATAAGTTCAGATGAGAACCAGTGGGGATATTTACGTCGTTTAGGTTATATTGGGGAATAAAATTACGCATGCTGCTCAGTACAAGCTCCGTAAACCGATCAACCTGCTCATCAACATTTGGTTTGTCAGTAACCTGTGACCACTCAACGGTAGACAAGTGATGATAGAGGCCCGTGTAATCACCTCGCTTGAAGGCAAATCTCGGAGATTTGTTTACGTAACTGCTGAAGCTCGTTGTTTCGGCTGATGCGGATAATCTTACGTTAAGTGGTGGGTGGAATTTGTCCGGAGATGTCGGAGCGGGAAACTTCAAGGGGTTGATCGTTTGACACACACAGGTCTAAGACGTTGCCACATGAATTGACGACTGAGTTATGTTGCAGTAGGGAATTAAACGCCAGAAAGTCCAAGAGCAGGCTGCACTTTTTCTCTATGAAATGATTGTAATGAGAAAAAGTAAGCGTGCTCCAGTCAATTCCAGGTGCATTGAAATCCCCAAGAACAATAATTCTGTGCCCACTATGAGAAGATACCACAAGTTCAATGGAAGACATGACACAATGAATAATAATAATAATAATAATAATAATAATAATAATAATAATAATAATAATAATAATAATAATAATAATAATAATAATAATAATAATAATAGTAATAATAATAATAGTAATAATAAAGTCCTTTATTCTTCATCAAGATGATGAGGGAGGCTGGGAGAAATAGCTGAGAAGCAGCTTGACTAGCTCCTGCCCCCCCCCCCCCCCCCTTCCCTGCAAAAGTACACTGTGACGAGTTTACAGCAGTGCACATCAACGGCCTTAACAGGGTAACTGAACAGGAAGTGAGAAAAAATGAAAGGATGGAGAAACAGGATTATCAGCAACGATGCAACGCATTGTTGTTTGTTGTTGTGAATAAAATTAATAAGAACCCGCCTGAATAAATCACCCTTCTGAAAGCGGTGTTTCTCACCTAACTGTTGCCGTGCCCCACGCTGCCCGCCTTTACTGCGTGGCGGCGTGCACCATTCGGGCATCCGGCAACATCACATGCATGCGGCATTTTGTCGAACTTTCTGTCAGAGCGACTTTCACGAGCGCGCAAAACACACGCGGCAGTACGCGATACCGAAACTACCACTGAGACGCGACCGCGTGAGCGAAGCAGGGCGCCGGGCGAAGCGCAGTTCGGCGAAAACGGAACCTTTGAACCACGCGCACCGTTCCCCATGGCAACGCCAAAGAGGTTCTTTTTTCATGAATCAAACAGAAACGAACAAGCAGCATTTTATTACGTCTCTTGATGCACGGAAGGTTCTTTTTTTGTTGCAGCTAGTTTGATTACGAGTGATTAATTGTAGTCGGACTCTCTCACGTCATCGGGATCATTTCCAAAATGTCCCGCTCGTGGCGCTCATCGTGTGATACATTTAGCTTAATTTCTCGGTAAGTAGGGCACTGCTGTTGATAATATTGCCGTTTTAGAAGTTGCCATACATTGAGCTTTCAATCTGACATAAATTGTTATTTTCCTTTAGTGTCCCTTTAACGCTCCTCTTTTCAGGTAGCCACATTTGTTGGAGGTATGCACCTCGCTCACACAAATGCCTCTTTCCGTAAACTTCCGCGCGCACAAATATCCTAAAGCGGAGCATTGCCAAATCGGGTATGAAAGCGGCTGTGTCCAAGTCAGGGGAACATCAAGTGGGATGAAGTTTCGGCACCCAAGTAAGCAGGCTGAGGCATGCCGGTTACCCCCCTTAGTTATTCAGGTTACGAGCAGCTGTTTCAAATATTCTCTCTGCAGTTACACATAGTAAGGAAGCAAGATGTAAAGAAAATAAAGGAAGAAAACCGAACTAAAGCACAGATGCAACGTTCATGATTGCTGCAGAGAAACTACAATGTATTTCATTTTCTGTGGATTCTGTGGGATTTGTTTTCTTGAATATGCCCATTGTGAAGGCTCAGACATGTAATAAGAAGAGGAATGCATTAATTGGGAAGAAGTTGACGAAGTGGAAAGAGGGAACGAGGTTTGCGTGAGAAAAAAAAAGAGCTAGCGACGTAATATTGAGAGTCTTCTACAAGGCCGATGGTCTGGATGAATGAATGAGTTAATGATTCCTCAGACACAGTGCCCGCATGAAGAAATGTAAAAGACTACCAGGTCAGGGTACTCCAGTAGTTAATCAGCACTATTCTGGTGGCGGACCTTGCACATGAACTTATCTATAAAACATGTAGCCTTAGCAAAGGTGATTAATGAAACCTTCATGAAGAAACTATTCTTCGTTGGCGCCTGCCTAAACTTTCTTTACCTTTAGTGACTACGCCGGGTATGACAACTAATATAAGCCAAGGTTATTAGGTAGGCCGGTGCATTACGATGGGAGGCGACTAAACGCAAGTCCTTTGCCACTGCGTGAAGTAAGGCACGCTATTTTGTTCTGCTGTATTTCATTTCGTAACTAGCCAGGAATATAATTATTCAACTTTAATCGCCCTAAGAGCAGATGAAAAAACTGCAATAATGATATTGAAGCTAGTATCGGGAAACGTTCGACTCGGGACAGCTTAACTTATTGCGAACACTACGCAATAATCTGTTTCGAGTCATTAAAAAAGAATCCCATGAATTAGGGAAAAAAAAAAACTCATGGTCACCAGCTTACCTGTAGCTAACGCATAAGTTTCAAAGTTGCAGCGCATTAATGAATGCCGCCTTTAATCTTACGCAGCCAAGCGTGATTGGTAGTATGTAGGGGCACTGAAATTAACCGATCGCTCTCGCTTGCGCCGCCGAAACAAATGAGTTCGGTGGTTTATATATAACAGCGACACGCGGAATGCGGAACAGGAAATCGTCGCTTTCCTTCTCACTTCCTCGGCGGCTGCCTATTGCTGGGTTAGAAGAGGTATTCGTTCGTAAGCGGTCACGTTTGAGAACACTGCAATGGGGATACGCAAGTGCGTAATCAAACACTATTTTTTCTTTCATTTATTTTTTTTTGCTGGCTCTATTTTAGGACGTAACTCTTAAGATGCATGCATATTGTTTAATAAAGCTAAATATCAAATCATGTTTCCTACAGCCCGACCATTTTTAACCGTTTGGGTCATGAATTATATCTGGGTATCCTTAGCGGAGCCCGAGTAGCCCGAGGGAACCCGGGTCCTCAAGCTTAGGCGCGCAACGTGCCCTTTGTGGTAGCTTAGCGGCTAAGTTGCTGCGCTGCTAAGCTCGACTCGACTTCGATTCTTGGCCACGGCGGTTGCATTTCTATGGGAGCAAAATGCAAGAATACCAATGTGCTTACATTTAGGTGCATGTTAAAGGAACCCTGCAGCACTTTTTGAGCGTGTTCGGAAAACGCTGCCGATCGGTAGTAGATGGGTAGTCGAGGACCGATATTCGAATAGTGTCTCCTACAAAAGAGACTGTGTGCCTAAACCAAGGCATGCAGAAAAATGAAATATCTGCAAATCAACAGTCTTTTCCTTTGCCAAAGCAAGCAAACCCGAGCTATCGCTTGACAAAGTTGGTTTCATCGCGTTCAAGCATGGCAAATGTTTTACTCATGAGCCATATAAGGCTTTTCTTAACATACCGGCTGCCCTGAAGAAGACCAGCCTTTTTGTTGAAACGTTCGCTCCAGCGACCATCCTTGTTCAACGAGTCCTCATCACGCTGTTACTCCGTGTCTTAACGCTGCGTTTTGGGGACTTTTCTACCAACAAGGCGGCACAACCTCAGTGGCAGTTGTACAAGAAAGTACCAAACGCATAACAAGAAGAGGGAAAACATAGCTACCAGACAAAACTACACCTTAAGTTCTGAAGCATTACTGATAGCGCAGTTTGTCATTACACTTTCAGAGAGAGAGAGAGAGAGAAGAAATGTTATGGGTTGGGACGCTAACCACGTTGCATCTGTTTCGGTGCCATACAATGAGACAGCGGGAAGCGGGCAGAAAAAGACAGAAGGTATAAGAGTACAAGGGAGGAGGAGGAGGAATAAACTTTTATTGAGACCAGCAATTTGTTTGGCTGGGCCTAGGCCTCCCACGTGGGGACGTCGAGGTCTTGCCTCTCCGCCGCCTCGCGGGCCTGCTGGGTCGCCCAGCAGGCCCGCGACCCAGCAGGCCCGCGAGAGTACAAGGAAAAATAAAAATTGCTGGGTTCCAAAGCCGCGGTATGATAGTGAGGGACGCCAGTGGAGGGGCTCCGGAAATTTCGACCAGTTGGGGTTCTTCAAGGTGTACCTAAATCTAAGCACGCGGGCCTCTAGCGTTTCGCCTCCATCAAAATGCCACCGCCGCGGCCGGGATCGAACCCGCGACTTTCGAGCACCACCATACCTCCGCGGCGGCGTGCAACTGTCGTGCATATTGAGAAAAAAAAATACGCAGCACGCACCGGAAAGGAACCCGATGACTCTGCGTTGGAGCTGATTGTTCTTCCACTCAGCCAGGCCGGAACTTACAAGTTGCTCCGGACAGTGACAATATGAAGGCGTCCCACCATGCGAGAAGTCACGTGTGCAGCTAACTGATTGCACATGCTGCATTGCAGTTACATAGTATCAGACCAGCTGTTACGTATGAAGGAAAGAAGATGGCTTTTATGGGCGCGTTTTTCTTTGTTAGACACAATATTAATGAGAACTAACAGACAATAATGCCAAGGAAAGTATACGGGACGTTATTTGTAGTAATTAGAATATAAATGTGAAGAAAGTAAAGTGGACGAAAAGATAACTTGCCGCCGGCAGGGAGCAAACTTGAGACCTTCAAATAACGCGTCCGATGCTCTACCACTGAGCTACGGCGGCGGTCATCCCCCGTCCATTTTACAGGTTATACGTATGCATTTAAACCTAGGAGTGTTAGTCTGCGCCTATCGCAGCCATGGCGGCGAGTGTGGAACACTCTTTTTCTGCCGTTAGGCTATGGCGCCATAGTTTGGCGTCACGTAGCACGTGATGTTTTTAAGAGCTGGCAGCTGACCTCGCATCCCTCGCATACTACCTGAAGGCATCAAGTCTGCCAGAATGAGACCTGCTGTTACGTATGTGAATTCTGAAACGTTGGTTCGGATTAAGATACGCCCTCGAGTTTAGATGTACCATTACCCACATAACTAAAAAAAGATGTTCATCCAGAAGTGTTAATACCATCAAATACATGGGAAGCCCGAAACATACTCTGCACGTCCGATGCTAGCCTGATAAACCTAACAATGGCGTAGGCTAGACGCAGCTTGCCTTTCTATATTACAAAGCACTAGCGTCAGCCTTTGTCATCAACGTCAGCCGTCCAGCCAACGCTACGCTTTCGTTACTGCCATTCCGCAATGTGCACTACATGCAGCGTGAAGAATATTAAGCTCAAGAAAGTTACCGTGGTCGTATATTGCCATAGGCATACATGACTGTCTACACTGCGTAAACGGGGTGCCCGATCCTTTCAATGATTGACGGTATTTTATTCATGCGGACGAAATCTGTACCACCCATAGCGAAGGACGACGAAATAGCACTCATTTATTCTAAAAAGACAGGGCGTGCAAACAAGGATACAAGAAAGAAGTCAGGACACCTTTCTTGTGTCCGTGTTTCCACGCCCTGTCTTTTTAGAATGAATATTTACCAACTAGCCCAGCTCTCTGTTATTCTCAGCACTCATTTATCTCTGCTTTTTACGATCCCTCTATCCTTCTAGATGCACCGCAGCACGTGCATAGCGATGCAGGTAATGCAGGCAATGAACGCAGAAAAAAACAAAAGCAACAAAAGCAAAAGAAAAATCAAAACAGGAGGAGGTGCAAGGCTCTGTGCTGTAGGGTTTCTCTTTTATTTCATCCGTGTGCTTTATTGGCAGTAGATTGTCCGTTATTTTCCTAAGAGCTTGCGACGAGAAGTGTGCACAAACGGTGACCAGGGGAACCAAGGTGCAGTACAGCAGGGCGTCGGCAGTCCCGTGCCTTCGTCTTCGCACTCACGTACACATCACACGCGCACGCGCATACGCACACACATGCACACACACGTGGGTAACACATTTCGCGGACGCGCCTTGGAAACAGGCGTCGCCTCTTGCTCTGTGCGGCGACAGGGGAAAAAAAGGAATACCCGGGCACAAAGTCATACAAAGCAGAAAAAAATACCTAGTGACAAGACAGTAGCTGTCGTACTCCCTGTAGACTGACGCGCCATGGTGGTCTGCGCTATGCATGAAAAACTAATAGTTATACCTGCGTTAAAATTAGAGAAAGAAGCTTTCATTTGGTGAATTTCTCCTGGCGCTGTTTCTAAGAACGGTTTTTTTTGGGGGGCAATGAAAAGGCTCGGTACAGCAACTACGTAATCATCACACATTTAACAAGTAAAAAAGTAGCTGGATCTTTTAGGAGTGTTTGGTCGCTCCCTGAATGTAGAACGTGCTGACTTTTGACGACATGTAGTGGTAAGCTCATGAAGAGGACACATAGTAGTAAAATATGTTGCCAAAGCTTATTAATTTCAAACTGGAGATTAGATACAACGATCTAATCACTGTATCTAATTTCAAGAGAAAAGCCTCTCTACATAGGAAATCCTCTGTACCAACACACGAACGCCGCTTGCTCAGGTAATTTCGTCTTTCTTTCATTGATGAATATCTAGTGACTCAATACTGCTGATTTTATGGCTAACGTAATCTCCGTGCACGTATGATTAGTCCACTGCTCCAGCTACATGTTCCAGCACGACAATGAATTACAATGCCTAGCACAAAAAAAAGTGTTGATAGTCAATAGCCAATCTTCTATGAACATCAATCCTAGCTTCATGTGATGTTGGCTCCACAATGTCTAATAAGCCTAATAAATCTAGCCTGGAAGCTGCAAATGTTGAGGAAACTGCCCAAGAAAACTACGCCTTTTCCAGAGTATATTTTTGGAATGATGGATGAACTTAAGGCCATGGCATTACAAGGGTAATGACATTTACAGTGTTTCTCATTGACTTAAATTACGCAATCCTTAATTGATAAAAATATAGACTTCTCAGAGAAACTACATAGGCTGCAGTTCTAACCCCAATGTAAAAATTAAACATGCTGATAGACCATCTAAGTCAGTTCTTGGTGTTCATTCTAGAATTTTACAACCCCGTAATTCTCCTTGCTCTTCGCGATTGCCAATACGACGCAACATTTGGGTCGTTAGATCCATCATGTCTACATCCGTAGCAGCTACAAAAAGCTGCATCCTTACTAAGACTAATGAATACGTCATTACAACAAATGATTAAATAATGTGACAGCGCCTAAGATTGCCTCCTTCATACAGAATTCTCTGGTTGAGGTTGAAATATAAGGTAACCCAACAGCTTATCACAGGGTACTTCTTTCTCCGAGAACTGTGCTCACTGTTCCTGCCCCAGTAAAGAGCACCAGCATGAATACAGAGTAGACACACACAAAAGAAAACAAACAATTTGGAGACGACTTTTGTGCACTGTGTCCGTAGGAACTTCGGGCAATTGACTGGGCTCTGGTGTCTGAGATAACGTGGTCCCTGCCATAATTTGAAGCTCTGCAAGTATTTTATCAAGATGTCACGAAGAAATAACCACAGAATTCTACAAGGGAGCATGACAGCACTGCTTGAAACACTATGACGACATCTGAAAGATTCAGAGTGCACTGCAGTAGAAAAAATTCGAGCCGCGCAATATTGTGCTCAATAAGATCATGACTGGCCAGTGCACACAGAGCCCATGGAGGCATAGCTTTTTTTTCTTTTCTGTTTCCTGCAATTGTTTTGTAATTCAAACGACCGACAAGTGCATTTGTACAGTATAGTATTGGAGGCAAGAAAGCAGTAAAGAGAACCAGCACTAATTTCCTATTACTTGGGTCAAGCTCAATAAAATGCCGTTAATCACAAATTTTGTTGTGAAAGGGGCAAACATTACTGAAACACACTAAACATGGTGTACTAGATTTCGATTTCATTTGCAATTTTTATTTTCATAAAAATGGAGGAAGGCCCCAACAAAAACTGGCAATTTGCACTTTAAGATTCGGACTTTACTGTTTCCAGTATCAAGAAATGACTCCTTTGGTGGTGATATTTATCATTGTGTCATCAATAAATTGGAAGTTAAAGTAATACAACAAATGATAATTAAAACTCGTATTGCTTTCTTGCACACAGCTTTGTCAGAAACGGTATTGTATATCGGTGAACCTACAACACTTTATTTTTTCATAAAACTTGAAGCCTCCTCAGTTCTGCATTGCTCAGTTTTTTCAAGCATGAGGTCATTTGTCCTCACTGGATATACCACCAGACTTTCACAATTATGTATATAAATAAGGGCAGATTAGCCAAGTCTGAAATATTGCCATGGTTTCGAGGAAAATCTATACAAGGGTTGAGCACGTTATCACATGGAAGATGGACAAAAAAAATGTAAATGTGACCTCGATAGTTGTCCAAAGCAGGCCAACAAATGGCATGACAATGAGTTGCTCAACCTTTACCATGTTTCTTCACAGACGTAGATACAAGAGAATAACAAGACAAGCAGATTACTGGATAAAGACAGTTTCATTTTTAACATGCATCGTGCCTCGATCAAACATTGACAATGCGTTCCATCAAGATGCATTCCAAGCTAGACGTGTACGGCAACTGACACAATTCCACTGCAGAATAAAGGAACTAGTTTTCAGTGACACTAGTTTGCACTTGACAAAGTGTTTACCAATAAACACAAAAGCATGGTGTGTCTATAAGTACGTGCACATCAAAAATCCACTAAAATATTACAGCCTGGGCAGAGTGTATTTATATGACGCCATGGCGTCCTCTTCTGGAGTGCTTCACGTAGGCATTATTATACTTTGGTTGGTCGTATGTACAAAGGAAGGTAAGCAGTCCACGTGCCCAGTACAGTGACAAGGGGGGGGAGGCAGGGGAAAAGTCTCATGGCACAAATGGGGAAGCGACGAGGGGCTGGGCTTCGTGTCAACAGACTGCCACCGAGTTGCCTATGGCTCAGTGCAGGCACGGCGCTCACTTGCAAGATGGCGAAGTGGTGCTATCTTTTTTTTCCTCGTTCCTCGAGAATCCACACCACAAAGTTCAGCAGAACGCACTTGCCTTGCATGCATCAAGGTATTCTGGCATTTCAAAAATCCGTGTGCAGTACGTAAGTTATCGCGAACTCATACTGCTAAGCCTAAACCTTTCCTCGGGAGCCGCCGCGAACACTCGACTTTGCAGAACTCGATCCATGGAGTCCACCGGCATGGTAGCTCTCGCCATTCACGACTGACGAATGCCCGAAGAGATCTGACAATACGGAAACTTGCTTAGCGCCGTATGTTTCCTGTGCCAAATCTGATTTGCGAATTCGGTTCTTGGATTCGTGCCAGCGTGCTCAGCGCGCGGCGTCTCGTGAGAAAGTACACATTTGCGACGTCACACAATCACGTTGAAGATGGCGCTTGCTCGCGAGAAACGCGATGTCTGCGGCGGGGTGTCGGAGACAGATGGACCACAAAGGAAGGGTTTCTTGGGGTACAAGTGGCTCGTTGGCGCTGTCACGCAGTGACGATGCCAGCGGCGCGCGACGAGGCGAGGCCAGGTGAGCGGGCGGCCGCTCACGACTCTGGGGTGTATCCGAGATTCTTCCGCTGGAGGAAGAGGTGGATTTCCCTAAAGTTTGGCCTCTCCGAGTCGTTGCGCTGCCAGCACTCGCGCATCAGGTCGTAGATCTCTCGTGGGCAATTCGGCGGCTGCGGCAAGTGCGTCTGCAGGCCGTCGTTGTGGTAGAAGTGGCTCACGTTCTCGATGACCTGCTCATCACTGAGGGAGGCGAAGGGCTGCTGACGTGCAAATGTCAGAATCTCCCACAGGGTGACGGCGAATGCCCAAACGTCGCTCTTGGTCGTGAAGGTGCCCTGCGTATAAAAAGACACTTCAGTGCACACGTATCGAAAACAACTGGCCAAATAGCGTGCGTCAACTGAGACTCTACGACTAAAAAAACAGCAACAATCCGAGCAACCGACTCAAACGCTCTGCTTGCCGCAATACCAAAAGCTCCGACTACAAAAGCCTAAAATTTGATTAACTATTGTTAATGACATAAGAAGAGTCTCTTACAGACGTGCAATCAACTTCTGGAAGTTAGAGAGAGAGAGAGAAGCATAGTTCACTCACAAATATGCACCCGAGGCATTGTGCTTCGGACTGCACACTACATACTATCATTGCGAAGGTTTGAGGACAGGAATGACAAATAAAAGCACATTGTCGGGAATTAACCCAAGTTCATCAATTTATCCCACGTCAAGTGATGTCAAGCCCGCGACGACCGTTTCAATGCTAAAGAGCGCTTCTCTCACTGCCCCAATCCTACTATTAAAAATAGAAACAGCAGTACGAACCATGAGTACACTTTCCCAGGCCATCCATCGGATGGGCAGCATGGCCCGGCCTTCAATACGGTAGTAGTCACAGGCGTACAGCTGCCGACTCATGCCGAAATCGGCTATCTTTATAGTGAAAGCGTTGCCGACCAGACAGTTGCGCGTCGCCAGGTCCCGATGTACGAAGTTGAGTGACTCCAAGTACTTCATTCCTGACGCAATCTGCGTCGCCATGTAGATGAGGCTTCCGTAGCTGTAAGAAAAAAAAATTAAGAAAGCCTGATAAGAGCGATAGGAGGATCAATACATCTAGCAATTTTTTTTTCAATGAATCATAGGCCCATGGAGCGAGCAAAGCATATTAACTAGTCAGGAATACGGACAAGAAAAGAGGCGAACAATACCGGTAGGTCATCATATCAGACCAACTTTTCTGTAACATTGTTTTAATGTATCCGACATTGCGAGAGGTACCGCTTGTGTGAATGCGCGATTACTTGCCCTACGAAGGTGCGGAAAACAAAGCTGACAAAGAGTACTTGCGCTTTTATTGTAGCGAATTTGCTTTTCTTATGTTAATTATTCAACTCATTAGATGCGGCTCACCACCGTACACGTATTTTTATCTCTGCGCAGTGCTACGTTACTTAGTAATATATAGAAATGCGTACGCAAATGTATTCATAATTACTGAGAGCAATAATCTCAAGCTGCACCTAGGCTATCATGAATGCTCTAGGATATTTGGTTATGCGTTGTTTAATGCATATGTTCCGTCAGATCACTGAATTTAAGCGCACAGCTCGATCAGTACTTACGAAGGAGACTACCACAGAATGTCGAATAGTGACGGTTACCCTGCTAGCCGCGAAATAGATCAGGTGCGCGCCTCGTGTGAGGAAGTTAAGGTGTACGTGGCAGTAGATGCCCTCGACCCCAAATCCCTGCCAAACACTAAGCCGTAACAGCGGGTGATCATATGCGGTTCTTTAGCTTGTGCCGAAATTCCAGCACACGGGCGCTGGTTGCATTGTAATCACACAGCAGTCGTGCACACTGCAAAGAGACTTGGAACCAAATCAACTACATTTCTTGCTACATAAGAAAAACGCTTGCGTAGAGCCAATCTAAGGTAACTTAGGTGACGTGGTCTGTGCTAACGAACGACGAGCCCCGCCGCACCTGAGCACGTTGTTGGCAATGGGTGGCGCAAACGTGTCGGGCAGGTGGTGCTGCAGGAACTGGTGCAGGTCTCCGTTTTCCATGTACTCGACCACCATGGTGAGGGGCTCGTCCCTTGTGCACACGCCCAACACGTGCACGATGTTGGGGTCGCGAAGCCTGGACAATATCTTCACCTCCTTCAAGAAGTCGGCGCGCGCGTGTTCGGTGGCGTTCTTGCGTAGCGTCTTCACCGCGACCAGCGTCTTGGTACCAAAACTGACCGGCACATCCACGAGCTCGGGAATGCCTTCGGCCTCGCACAGGTGCACCTGCGTGCAAACACCCGGCCCTTCAAGTTTTGTAACTACTTCTCTAACCCTTTTGTAAGTGGCACATTGTCACATTCACATAAAGCGGTACCCCACATCAACCGATATATCGTCAGAATTGCTACGTATCAGTGTTTATGTTGCATATACATGCTGAATTAAACGCAGGATGCGTATCGCCGTTATGAGGCGAAGGAGGCATCAGTGCTCACGATATGAGTCTACACTAACCACAGGTAGAATGCGCCTCTACTCTTGTTCGATAGATTTGCCTGTACACTGTAAAAAGCCGAACAGATGTTGCTTACTTTTTGTTTATTGCACGGATAAACGCAAGGTACGCGACTTAGTGCTGCAATCACGCGACGACGAAACATGACATGGCACACGTTTCAACATTTACATATTCCCGTGCACCAGTGAAAGCTTTATTAATAAACTTTCATCAAATGGCAATGAAGGCTTACAGAGCTCAACGGCTTCAAAAAAAGTCAGCAAATCGTCTTCGCAAACGTTCCAGTGAATAAATAATTGACGCGTCTGAAGACAGCGTCAGAAAACGCACCTCTCCGAACTGCCCCTCGCCGAGTTTTTCAATGAAGCGGATTCTGTGCCTGGGAACTTCTCGCACGGGCGGTAGCGTTGCGCCTCCAGAATTCTCATCAGCCGATGACAGGTCCAGCGTCGGAACAGAGTAAACAGTGTTGCCGCTCACACCCTGCAAGTGACAACGACCACTTGTCAGTCTTCTAGTGCGCCTACTGCGTCGCAGAATCTTCACGAAGCAACGATTCGCGTATACGTTTTTTACAACGAATGCACTGATGACGTACCGTGGTCGACGCTAGTACTAGAATCATATTTGTGGGTTATGAAGTATATAACGTACACCCGGCAACAAAAGCGGCATAGGCTCCTGCTTCCGTTTAGCAGATAAATGCGTAGGTAGAAGGGAAAGTGTAGAGGGGGGAATGGTTGGGAGATTAACCAGTTCAGAATAACCGGTATGCTAACCCACAATGGGGAAAGGGATGCTTGACAGTCAAGGTTGTAAAGATACAAAGACAGAGAGCACATACACAACGTCACAGTCAGCCTGTCTCGTGCGGTATGCGACATCACTATTAGTAGGTCGCAAAAACCACTACAGGCCGAAAAACTTATTTATGAGTTTGTGCTTTAAGGCTAAAGTGGAATTAAGATTTTTCGCAAATGTATTGTCTTGTAAGCTTATGTTGGTAGGCGTGTCTACATATTTACCCTGAAAAGCAGACATGATATCGCGCTCGCAACATTCGAACTCGATGCCACCACGTACTTTATTACGATGGCGGTACAGAAACATTGTCACACGCGTCAGAATTTCTTTGGCTGATTAATTTTTCCTCAAGTTGATCGGCCATCTCAATTTAGAGCCTCTCAGAGCCTCCCATCTCAATTCAGAGTAAGCTATTGCAGAAGCATAGGACATAAGCGATTTCGTTTTTCTTTTAGGAACGTTTTGTACAGATCAGAAATATTTCATGCCAATGGCTTAGTCTTAATTTTCTCTGAGTTTTCTGCTGAAGCTACACGCTTATTTTCTCTCGCATGTCAAGAATTAATACGTTAAGAACAGGCCCTCCCCTACTACTTACTCGATTAGGATAGGTTTTTAATCAATTGCCTTTGTTTCTGTTTCTGTTTGTTTGTTTGTTTGTTTGTTTGTTTGTTTGTTTGTTTGTTTGTTTGTTTGTTTGTTTGTTTGTCTGTTTGTTTGTACTCTTATTAAATTAGTACAAACTAGCTCCCACTGCCATCTGCCATTACCTTTAGTTGCGTATGTTCCCGGCTGCTTCTTCTTGTCCGCTTTTCTTTTCATCTTACGCTCCCCTTTCCCTTACCTCTAGTGTAGGGTAGCAAATCACATGTAATACTGGTTAACCTCCCTATTTTTCCCTCTTGTATATCTATCTCTCTTTCAATTCTGTAAATAACTTTCCGCGAATAAATTCGTCCTACTTCAGCCATCCTGGCCATTTGTTTTTATCTGCCTGTAAAGCATGCATCTCCACATAAACAACCATTTTGTGGCGAAGCTATAAACATGTGCTTCAGGAGAACTTGTGCACTAGGGCAAAGCGCAGTACTTTTGCACCGCAAGTGAGAACAAACAAACAAACAAACAAACAAACAAACAAACAAACAAACAAACAAACAAACAAACAAACAAACAACAAACAAACAAACGCCGCGGTGGTCTACTAGTTATGGTGCTCGACTGCTGACCCGAAGGTCTCGGGATCGTATCCCAGCCGCAATGGCCGCATTTTCGATGGAGGCGTGAATGCTTGAGGACCGCGTACTTAGATTTAGGTGCACGTTAAAGAACCCCAGGTGGTCGAAATTTCTGGAGCCCTCCACTACGGCGTTCCTCATAATCATATCGTGGTTTGGGGACGTTAAACCCCAACAATTATTAGTATTATAAACAAACGGATACACGCGAACCTCCCAAGAAAGCGAAAGTCTCGATAAGCTTATATATATATATATATATATATATATATATATATATATATATATATATATATATATATATATATATATATATATATATATATATATATATATATATATATATATATATATATATATATATATATATATATATATATATATATATGCAAGGATGTGCTACACAGCTTACTTCAAATTACGCGGAAGCAAGAAATTTCGTTCGACTCGTAGTCTTTCGACACATTCTCAGCTTTTTCACAGGTCCCGCTTTCGCTGTCTGTATTCGCTTTGTTGCTGTCGACGCTTTTCCGCTTTCTTAGCTGTTTTTTTTTCTCCGGTGTGAACACATTTCGCCGTCTCGACGTCGCGCCTTCGCCGGTTTCTCGCATTGCTCTACGGCATACTACAGCAGCGCCACCGCACAACGCCAAAGAGAGCGCCGCCGCGTGAGTGCGCTCCGCCAGTTGCCCCGTCTCCATGTTTCGGCTGTATGGTTTTGTTCAAATACTTTTGTCTACATACGGACGCGAGTCGTCCAAAGTACCCGCCCCTCCCCCTCCGTTTGGGAACGCAGGGGCTAGAGGTAAAAAACTTCGCTGTAAGAACGTTTGCATCTAACTTCCAAATAGGCTAGGAAATTTTAAGGGAAAAGAATTTCGGTTACCTGTATGTTGGGCAGGCTAACGACGACGTCGGTAGCGGCGTAATACTGTTCAGCGGCCGGCGGGGGCGGTGGTGGCTTCGTCTGGGGAAATGGTGACGACTTGTGCGAGCCTCCCAGCACGGGGCTCTTGTTCATGTCAGGCACCGCGTACTCTCGGGACGTTGTCGAATCTGAAGAGAAATAAAACACGTTAAAACAACTGCAGTTGCAATTTTCTCTTGGTTAATGAAGGGCTAGCGCCACTCCTTTACGGGTGACAGAGTTGCCTTGTACAACATAACGCAACTTCGGGGAGGCGCCAGCGGCAAAACAAACACGTAGTTCTCGCAAGGCTACCCTGTCCGGTTCTCTGTATATCAAAAGAACAAGTTGTCCTAAGTGCAAAATTATCTACGTATTTGGCGAGGCTCAAGTGAGCCAGAGTGAGCGACATACAAAATTGGGATCTGAATTTAAAGTTATTCAGAAGTGAATAGAGGGTCGTTTTCAATGAATAATGAATGAAGAGTCGCAAAAGTTGGACCAGGACACCAGACCAGAAGAAGAAGACCAGCGGCAACTTCAGCTGACGTTTTCTTATTACATGCACAGAAAACACGCAGTTATATTAAAAGGCAATCTGATAAACATTTTGAGTTGTAATGAATTGGCCGAAGAAAAAAGCAAGAGCGCTCAAACGAGAAAAAAAAAAACATATCACCGTCGCTTTCTGCATGCGCTGCCTTCTCCAGCTCACGGCAGCAGCAAAGTGTATCTCAGAGCACCTAATTTTGGATACCATGCATCAGACACAAACATTATCTCTCCTGATTTTCTTAGCTGCTTGTTACCTCAGTGAGGAAAACTACTGAAAAACAGAGTACGCATCACCAGACGGGAATATATATCGAGGGAATATAGTCGCACACACGTATGCGTAAGCTTGAAGAACACGCACATCACGATAAGAGCGAAGTTCTCACCGTTACTGTAGGTTCCTGGGTAGATGGGCTTAAAATCTTGGGGTTCGTGGTACAGCAGCTTGTCAGGGTCTGGGTCCTCAAGGGCAACCTGGCCATAAAGATTCCCATTAGCTTCCCGTGCCACGTACTGGGGGGAATAGGCTAACGCAAGATCCTGCAAAAGACAGCCGGGCCATGCGCTTCTGTCAGGTACTGGGGGGAAATTCAACGTAGACTCGCACTGTGATTTGGTTATTTAATCGCACTGTGATTTGGTCATTTAATAGCAGTCGACAGACGAAGACTATGCGATGGTATGTGACAAAAAAAAAGTCACAGTTTCGCCGCAAGGGCGAAGAAATGAATGCGATAGCAAGAAACTAATGCTATACAAAGTGAGGCTCGCCAATGGATACTCTCAGCTTGAACAGCGCTCCTGTTGCAAAGGCGGCCGAAGCAGCGAAGAAAACTAGCGTGCTTCAAGTGTCGAGCTGTGACACTTGATAGTTCGCGCTCATCTTTTGTTTGTTCGTTTAGAGGCGTTCCTTGAGCTCGAGTGACTTTCGTACGCTCCGTAACATGAGCGCGGACATCACGGTGAAAGCTTGAAACATCCCTCTTCCTCTCACCACGAGAAAACCGTGCGAGCAGACAGCGGAAGGGCAAAGTTCTCCCTGCGCAAATATAAGAAGAAGCGAGCGAGCGAACCGACGACTTTTAAGTGCGCCCGTCGCGCTCCTAGCGCCATCTCGCTGGTAATGAAGAAACGCTTATACGCGCCTACCGTCTCTGAGTCCGTCCAGCGGTAAAGGGTGTGTATATAACGCTCGCCGTTAGCTACGTGAAGGATCTGCGTTTCGTGGCATAGTGGCTAGCGCCACTCACTGCGGAGCAAGAGGTCCCTGGTTCGAACACGAGGTCCCTGGTTCGAAAAATTTATGGTACCGCTACTGTCGATATTCTGCACATACCGCGAGTTACGTTGAAAACGTCGCGTAACAGCTGACACAAGCGCCAATGCGTCAATTCTTGAGCGCTGCACCATGGACGAGCTTGGTTTAGATGTGACTGATTGTGTGAAACTCCGGCAGCACGGTCAACCCTCACATGTCACATTGCTCCTTCCCTTACTGTGCTTTAGTGAAGTAGCGCTTCTCGCAGTGGGCTGTAGTAGATTAAACGGCCAGATATACAACGCCTGTCGCGTCTACTTCTTTATTGGTCCCTATCTTTTCTAGCGCTATTAAATCAGACAAATCAAAATTTTTTCTACGTGGTTTCACCGACCGCAGTGGTGTCTATGCAAACTACACGTGAAACACATTGGCACTGACTGTATCACGGCGTTGTCGTGTAATCAAACAGCATCAGACACAATCTCTGGGGTTTTTTTTTGTTTTTTGATTTTTTGCTCATGCAGCAAACGGCACGCACCAAGAACAACGCATCTGCCGTAGGCCAAAGAGGGAGCTCGCGCTTCGCGCCATCTACTATAGGATTTCACCAGCATCGCTCACCTTCATGTTTATGGTGACGCGGCTGTCGAGCGGCTTGAGGATGGCGTGGGGTGTGCTGTGCTTTCGGCGTCTGTTGCGTGCCACAATGACGAATATGACGAGCACGAGCAGCAGGATGACAGCGGCCAGCACGCCGATGACCAGTCCCACGTACTGCTTGGACATGGGATCCTCGCTCATGGCTGTGCTCACGATCGGGGGCGCCGCGGGGGCCTCCTCCTCGCTGAAGTTGCCCACGGCGGGTACTGCGAGAACGACGAGGCTCCATGACATTTCGCAAACCACGCTGCTACCAGGATCAATACCCACTCGCCCAACTCTGGCACGTCGCGAGCAAACCTATAGGTAAATTTTTGGAGCAAAGCATGTCGCGCAATGGTTTCCATCAGATACCTTCTAACCGGATCTTCTGGCGCCTCTGCCCACTAGCGAACGTAACTACTCACACTTTAACTAAAAAAATTATTCTGAAGAAACAGGCAGCGAGGTTAGGTACATATCGGCGTAAAAACAGAGAAACAGAAAAAGTTTATATCCAACAGAAGTTCTTTATATATATATATATATATATATATATATATATATATATATATATATATATATATATATATATATATATATATATATATATATATATATATATATATATTCCTTCTCTAGCAGTTTCACGCGCAGCTAACAACTGATGAAGAAAGAAAGCGAAGTGACGGACACAAGAAAACGAAGTAAAAAAAAAAGAAGAAGAAACGCCGTAACGCGACATGCGGATGCGTCGAAATTCTTGTGCAAAGTTTACGCCGAGGGTACCAGAGATGCCGTCGCAACGCTCGATTACTCATGGCGCCCTCTCGGTTCCTTGCAGATCGACAGCAGCTTTTTGCAAATCGCTGAGCCTGAGCTAGAGTTGATGGCACTGCGAGCGCAGAGGAATCGCCGAGAAAAACTTCGATTAAACTCTTCCGCCAGCACCGAACGGCGTGCGCGGGGTGAGAAGTTAAAAAAAAGGAAAAAGAAAAAAAGCGTCCGTCTGGCGCTTGGAGCAAAACTTTTTTTTTTTTTCGGATCGATATACAAGAGTTTGGCTTTCAAGCGTGACAACATGCATGCTACACTCATGGAGACTCATTTTATTGTGTAAGTGTCACGCCATGCTAACGCAAAAATTTCGGCATCGCGCTGTTCAATTTGTAACGACAATAAAAACAAAGAATTGTTACGGGCCAGGACAAAGTCTGGCAAACTGTTTTTTTTTTTATGGGATGGTAAGCAAAAGAAGTGAAAAACTACACATCTAAATTTATATCACAAATACAGAATATAGTTTATTGGAGCTTTTGAAGAACCGACAGCGTTCTGCGCACTGTTTGCTATTATCGTTTTAAAAATACTTCAAATGACTGGTGTATGCCCTTCACGTCGAAGGCAGGCTTCTTTGAGCAGGCTTTACTTTCATTAATCTCGCCTGGCGGAGTTTCAGAAAACTACAACCTCAAAGGACTTAACCAGTTCATAAAATATCACAAAAATGAACAGCGACATACTTTTTTTGTTACAATTCGAGCTCTTTCGAGTGGTGTCAAAAATCGATATACGATTATGGGATGTTTCTCTTCTGGGCTTTTTATTCACAAATAAGATTGGGAAGCACGGACGGCAGACATGACGCTAATTGCAGAAAATAAAAGGAGGGCCGTCTGACACCGCAGCTGATTTTTAATTGAAGCTAGGGCATTTATGTTGCTAATGAAGGCAGCCATTTGGGTAAAACAGTCGTACATTTAACGCCAAGACATTCAGTTTCTTCCGCTGAGTAACCTGCCTGTTTTATCCTCGTCAGTGGCCACGCGGCCTGTAGCTAGACGGTAAGGCCACCGAAGAATCACAGCTTCAGTCGTGTGCGTGTCATGTTTATTTTCGAAATATTTTGAACTGGCAGTTGGTAGCGTTTTGTAAATAAACAGGAAAACTTCCGTTGTCCAGCATGAGTTATGATATATTGTACATCGTGCAGCCAGACCGTCCTCATGTAAAACGCACGCAGAACGAGAGATGGGAGAACAGTGCGCTCCGTGCGCCATTTCAGAACGTTTCAAACCCGAATCCTTTTTTTTTTTCTCACGCAAGCGCCTGCCTGTATACGATGTGCGCAGCCCACGCGTCATCTTAAGTAATATTTTTGGCTTTGGGAAAGAAAAAACAGAAAAAAGGGCGCACTTTAGTCAATGCCATATAGATCCTGATGATATTGGCTGCAAGCTTATATTATAAATGTTATTATTGTTATTATTATCATTTTTAGTAGCAGTAGTAGTAGTAGTAGTAGTAGTAGTAGTAGTAGTAGTAGTAGTAGTAGTTATAATAGATTCTACATAGCACAACTGACAGGATTTGTCAATAACTTAGCCTTGTAACACAATAGTTTTTGCTTGTATGTCTGTGGCAATATTTCGTGAACATTTACTAACATGGATGCATGGAACAGCTGAGAAAATTTTAAAGGGCTACTGCGGACAAAAGCGAAATACTAGAGCACATTCGTGGGAGCACGGACGAAAACGATGTAAGCGCCAAAAATCTGCTCTCGAATGAATAAGTAGGTATTGTTGCACCGCAAGTGGCGCTGTTCATGCGATTGGAGCGTCAAGAGTTAGTGGGAAGAAAAGGTCAATGGGAAGAAAACAGGCGTTGCAGAATTCCTTAACACGTGCTTCGCACGTTCCCGAAATGCTAAGGATACGCTTCCAGCAGTACGGTGGCAGAAAGGGCCACGACATCACGGCATGAGACAGAGCAGGTAACTGATTACCCAATAACTATAGATCAGCCGCTGAAGCGCTGTTCTATGCGCAGCAAAACTATCGCTGTGTGGGCACAGACCTCGCCAGGTACGACTGTCTAAAAAAGTGGAAACTGCGTGGTTCCGCTTTTTTTTAAATCGCTACTTATGCCGGGTGCCCTTGCTTCTACTGGATTCCGGAGGCAGGATCACTTACCGGAAGTAAAGGAGACCTCGCTGAGGAGCAGCCACTTGGCGGCGAACTCGAGTTGCAGTTTGACGAAGCGACCCACGTGGTTGTGCAACCGTATGGTGACGTTGCGCGTCTTCTCGTTGAACAGACCCGGCATCAGGTTGAAGTGCTGCGGCTCGCCCAGGTAGTGCTTCCCACCCACGCTGAAGGAGATGCGCGCCGCGCGAAACGGCTGCACGTCGCGGGTGTGCATGTTGTTACAATGCAGGAACACGGCCGAGAAGTTTCGCACCGCGTCGAACTCGAATACCAGCTCGAGTGGCTGAGAGTGGAGCGAATCGTTGCGCCAGCCGACCCACTCGTACCCTGCGCAAGGCGATAAGACGGGGAAACGAAATGAAACGAAATTTTTGTTCTTTCACCCGAAAGTGCAGCAGAGGTAGGAATAAAACCCACAAGCACCACGACTCGTGCAAGCTTTCGCAGTCATAGTGTGTCAGGGGTGACGAAGGGATCACGCTCATAGCACCCCTCGATGTCCGAGGAAGTCGCTCTTCATATACGAAAAAAAATAATAATAATAAAACAGGTCCCAATGCGTTCCCGTCATTTTTACTAAAGCAAGCAAGACGCTAGCAGACAGTATAAATATAATGACGGTTTATTCGATTCCTCTAAAGCAACACGAGCAGGGGTGTTTAACGCAAACGTGCAAGTGCAATAGACAAGGCGAGGTTGATGATTGCCTGGTCTTGCCCACTCAGTTTCCTTCTAAATGACGTAACGAAGAGATTGCGGTAGGAACAGCCTCAGCTACATTACCTTACACTGGTTAGTGATGCCACGGAATTAACTCTTTTACTTCGCGCACGAGCTGCCGCGAAAGCAACGTGCTATCTTCTCGAGTTCTCGGTTCAGGTCAACCGACAGCCATACGTGAATTAGGAGGGCCGTTGTGCGAAGCCCGATGAGAAACTCTCTTGTAAAAGCTCCCTCTACGAGAGAACTATGCATAAAATTTTGCCTAATTCCTATGCTGTATACAAATGGTTTTTATTTTTTTTGACAATACAGATTTATTACACAATCCTTTGACAGTAAAGCTCCTATCGTTTTGGCACAAGAACTCTATGTCGAGGCGGAAATACTGTGCCGCAGTTAAAATGAGACTGAAGTGACTAATTAACAAAACTCATTAATAACTTATTTGTTACTGACTCGAGGGCAGTTTATATCAGAAAGATGTAGTGCGTGACAATCTACGGCATACTCATTTTTTAGCAATCACAAAGGTTGCACGTACTTTAAGATATTCATAATCGAGTTTTAATGGCGATATCGAAGCTGATAGCGCCCGGCGCGCAGCAAACGCGACCGCTCTGTTACGTCAGACCGGTATTTCCCGTGACCGCAAGTCTATCTTTCTGCAAAATAGAAATACGGATGTACTTTATTCCCTTTTCGCTCATTATAACACTAAAACTTGGTGTACCTTTTCCGTATCCCGAAACATCGAGCTTGAAGTTCTCGCTGCCTGCGACGCCGTCGGTGAGCTGTCCGAGACCACCGTGCAAGTAGCTGTCGTCTTTGATGCCGTCGTAAGTTGCGTCGGACAGGTCGACGTCCGTTCCGCGGCGCTCACCTTGGGGTATTGAATAGGACAGGATTCCCTCTGCAAACAGGATGAGGCCAGACTCAATAAATTGTAATGAGCAGAGCTTTAGAACTCCGCGCCCTGGCGAAAGCTTGCGTGATCTGCTTCATTATCGATCCCCACCGGTAAACGACCAGCAAATATTCCAACAGTTCCGGCGTTTCACTTGAGACACATCGTTAAATAACCGAGAATGTTCAATAAGTATGCTCGTTCCATCTCATGAACGCTAATGCTCCCCCGAAACATAACGCAATTTTTTTTTTTGCAGGTTCGCCAACTGAGCACTGTAATCCCAAAAATTAATTCATAAATTTCGGTGGTCGAGCGGAGGTAGCAGGTACCTTCATGAAAGGTTAATTGGCGGGGCTTCACTTAAAAGTTTTTCTTGCTAGGTTAAAGGTAAATTCACTCATAAAACGTACCTCTTGAAAGGAGGATAGGTATACCGAAGTGACGATGGTATCACTTTCACTCTTTTTTTTTTTTAGCAAAGAAAAGTTCACCTGTCAGCACAACAATTTGAGGCTGAAGAGAGGCATGCTTTGCAGCCTTGCAGACTTTCTCGTAAGTTGAATTTTTTTGTGAAAATAAGCAAGATCAATATGGAATTGACTGAAGCTTGATCTGAGATTACTTATTCATAATCTACTGTTGCGACTGCAGTTACGTCAGAGGCAACTAGTGAGCATAGCAAACTCTCGTCTATGCATCTATAGCACCATGAGATCTAGAGCACCGATGAACGCAACAAGCACACAGCCAGCGGCACTCATTATATTATTGGCTTCGTTTATTCAGACCTGCACGATTTAATGTGGAATGAGAAGCAAAGACGTGGAATTGAGCGCTCTATAGAAAGGCACTATGTAGTCGGAAGCTGATCGTATTGCTAAAGTAAGCGACAGGCCCCAGTAAATGATTCTACTATGCGCTGCAACTCAAGGTACAGGGGAGTGAGAAAGCACGACCCATGCGCGGGGCCTCATATATATATATGTATATGACACATCGTGTTATTCTTGCACGACGCTACAGTCGTCCTCTTCACGTCATACGGATCCGCGCGATATACTTGTCGTTGCCAGAGTTGCGTGCCAGCATATCAGTCGGCCGGAGGGATTCGAGCCACGCCAGCTTATCTCTCATCGGTCGTCGAACCCCTGCGGCGAAGGCGTTTTATTGTCGATCGAAGTAAATGTCGCCACTTCGGGGCCGTCTGTCGCCCTGCACCGTATATAGCGAACCACCGGCAGCAACAAGGGCTTCGCGCAAAAGCGGTCGCAGACGTCGCTGAGCGGCGGAAGTGGCTCCTGGCGGCAGCAGCAGCAGCAGCAGCAGCAGCAGCCAACCGTTGCCCAAGGGGTTGAGAGCTTTCTTGTTTACGCTGCCACAGGGTCCTCCCCACGAACGCGAGTGAGCGGGCGGCAACTATTTCAAGCGTGCGCGCCGTGGTTCATCAAGGCTGGGATGAAAGCCCGCGGCAGCCGAGATTCTCACGAAGCGCGGGGACCTACGGCGAGCCTCACGTGAGCAAACACAAACCCCGGAAGCAGCCGACGGCAGAAAGCAGTGGCGGTGACTGCTGCCTCCGCGAGGGCCACGGCGCGACAGATCTCGACGGCGAGCGCGCAACAGCGCTCTCCTGGACTGGGCTGGCCGACGCCGTGAGAGCGACGGCGTCGCGCGAGCTTTGTTGATTCGAGGACAGCGCTCGCGGCGACAGCCCTCAATTTCTTCCTTGCTGAGAAGACGAGGAGGATGTTGGAAGAACGATACGCGCCGCCACGCTGAAGCCGTGAGATGCTGGGCGAACAGCTATAGCTGCAAAGGTCACCACGCGGGATCGTCGAGAATTGGAAAAGAGACAGAATGCATTGCCGCCGTTAAGTGACACCTGGCGCAACGGGCCGCCCTGACAACTGTGTGACAGCTGTCGAGAAGCAAACTAAAAAGTCCTGCTTACTTTATTTATTACTCCCTCTTATTTTTTAGCATAAAAAGGCTTTCAGGCCAGAAGACGATAACCAGCATTCGATGGACTTTCTTTCGATGCAACAAATATTAGAAAAACGGTGATAGTTCAGGGTACTTGGAAGCTGAATGACATCATGACTTCACAAATTTACGCAAAAACATTACTTGTGTATGCCAAACTTCGAATGCTACTTTATTTGCAGCTGCAACCGCCGACAATTTAGAGACAATGTCAGAGCGCTGTCGCCTTAGCATTTACTTCACCTACAATAATCGGTGAATGTGCCGGAATTTCGTTGAATGGCTTAACGTTAACCAAACTCGGCTGCAATACGTAGGTGACCCTCGTCAATGCGATCGTTCGCAACTAACTTTCGACCAAATATTGCACAGCGTAACACTGTGCTCCAATAAGGAGAAACACGCAAAAACATTCTCGGTTAAGACGCCATCGACATAGATGATGCACAGGACCCTGGGCGTATTCTAATAACATGCGTGCAACACGGTCGGCGTTAAATAGAAGAAGTTATAAGCGTGTAGCTGACAGCAAAAAGGGAGTGCCAAACAGCAACAGTTCCTGCGTGCGAATTATTGAGCCTTAGACTGTTTTCTAAGCGCATTTTCTTTTTTTCAGGTGTCAATAATAAAGCATTCTACAGAGTATGCCGTTCTCAGTCACTAATACCAGAAGAAATGCCATGGTGGTTCACATTGTTTGAATTAGTCCGTGCCTTTTGTAAGCTCACGCGCCTCGTTCTGCAGAAATTCACGGTGTACAAGCGCCGTCGCTGCCACGAAGCACGGCGCTTGATCTCGCTTAACACGCGCCACGAGCTACAGAGCTGCAACCGAGGTGCAAGTGGGCGGGAGCTTGTAGCGTAAAAACGGGGGCAAATATGCACGAGAAGCGGAGAAACGAGCCTTTCCTTCGCCGTGCCCCGGGGAGGTCGCCGCTAATCAAAGTGCCTTTTTCGGGGCGTTCCCCGCTCAGGCGCGACTTAATTGCCGGACGCCGTAACATTCTTATCGAGTCATTACGCCATGCATCTCTATCGCGCGCTCATAGGCCTAACGTCGTCGCCAAAATGAGCACGCAGCTCTCGGCGAGCGATCCTTCTCTTCTCTTCTCTCTCTTTTTTGTGTGTGTGTATTCCTCGCGCCCGAGCTCGTAGATTTATTACGCTTCGCACCGTTCCGCCGTGGTCGGAAAGCGTACAGCGCGAGAGCCGCCACGGTGGTGCGTGGTACCCGGGGCATATTGGCAGAAAAAAGCCTCGCCGTGTGTGGCGCGTGTGGAAGGTCTCTCGTCAAGGCTTTCACGAATCGATGACTTTTGCCGTGCTGTAGACCTATACTCGAAGCGGCACGCATGGATGGCATAGCACTCGTTCTTTACGTTACTTTACTTCTTTCTCACGGTGGGTTGCATTAATGAACACGTTATACTTGGGCCTAGACCGGAGCAAATTATACGAGCCCCTCCCCTGTTTATGCCGGGCTGCGGTCACTCACGTAGCAGAAGACTTGCAGACCTCTTAATAGTCCAGAACCTAGGTCAACCTGGTTTATAAAACTGCGTCTTCTGCTTAGCTGCTTATATTAACCTCCTGCTTTCTTTTATTGCTGAGAGGTTACAACCAAAGACGGCCATATTAACGCTGGCCCATCGTTAGCAAGCGTATGCGCTTGGAGCGCCGTCGTTAAAGCGCCCTACCTACCTTCGCACATTCAGTACGTTCTGCTGCCGTTCATGTGTCGGTTGTCTTTTTTTTTTCTGTTTTCATTGAAAACACTAAAGCAACTGAAGTATTTTTAAAACGGTGTGAGAGTGTGCATAATAAGCACGCTGTTTTGAAATAATTTACAAATCTGTGTTGTTTTTTTTCTGAATAGTAACTTGGACGGGAGTACTTGGTTTTGTGAGGACATAAGGAAAAAATATAGACGAAGTGGTAGTTTCGCCTCTATGTCATTCCCATTGGGGCTATCGTGTTTGTGGCGCTAACACAGCTACTCTTCTGAAAATAATAATTGTCGGGGTTTAACGTCCCAAAACCACGATAATGCTTATGAGGAAGCCGTATTGGAGGGCTTCGGAAATTTCGACCACCTGGGGTTATTTAATGTGCACCTAAATCCAAGTACACGGGCCTCAAGCATTTTCGCCTCCATCGCAAATGCGGCCACCGCCCGGGATTCAATTCCGCGACCTTCGGGCCGGCAACCGAGCACCATAACCACTAGACCACCGTGGCGGGTTTCTTCTGAAAATAGATTAATGTTTTATTATCTACTTTTACACAGAGATTACCCGAAAAAGGCTGGCTGTAGAAAGGCTATCACCTAGGCATCGTAGCTCAAAAGAATAAACGCATGTGTAGAGAAGCACTGGAAAGCTCTAATGGGTCGTCCTCTCAAGCGCCTCCTAGTGGGTCACCCTCTTCGCCTATTCTCGGAGAGCACGCCCCTCGTGCTCGTGCTCGTGCTCGTGAGAGTCTGCGAGTCTGCGCTCTGTCGTTGTGCATCGTCGCCGTCAATCTCGCCGTCAATAAACGTCTTAACAAAGTGGTGGAGAGTGCTGTACCGTCACCACAACTTCGGTCTCCATTCGATGCCCCTGGAGCTTCGATCCCGTACCGTGCCATCTACCATGCCGCAAGACGCCGCTCAGCAAACGCCGCCTCCTGCTCCGACCGCTTGTCCCGGTGTCCCCCGCATCCGTGACCCTCCTATCTTCACCGGCGCGGATGGCACCGACGTGGAGGACTGGCTCGCGATTTACGAGCGGGTGAGTGTTCCCAATAAATGGGACGAAGCGGGCAAGCTGAGCAACTTAGTTTTCTACCTCGCGGGTGTGGCAGGCATGTGGTACAACAACCATGCATCCGACTTCCCGACGTGGTCCGATTTCAAGACCGCCATCGTCGACGTGTTTGGCCGCCCTGCCGTCCGTAAGCTGCAAGCCGAACAGCGGTTGCGTGAACGGGCACAACAGGCCGGTGAATCGTTCACGAGCTACATTGAAGACATCCTTGACTTGTGCAAAAAAGCCGACGCGAGCATGCCGGAGTCTGACAGAATCAGGAATGTTATGAAAGGCATCGACGACGATGCCTTCACCATGCTGCTGGCCAAAAACCCTCGCACAGTGGCAGAGGTCATCACGCTCTGCCAAAGCTACGAGGAGCTGCGCCGGCAGCGCTTGATGACCCGTCGACCACCACCACGCGATGCTGATCTCGCGGGCTTGTCGGCCATTTCCGACCACTCCACCTTGCTCGCCGAAATCAAGTCGTTCGTGCGTGAGGAAATTGCCCGCCAGATCTCTCTACTGGCTTTCGCTCCACCGCAGCGTGTTGACCAGCCGCCCACCACCCTCCTGCCTCCTCTCCGCCGAGCGATTCAGCAGGAAATCGCAGAGGTCATTCCTGAATACCACCAACCGCCTCCAGTGCATGCGCCACTAAGCTACGCGCAAGCTGTAGCCAGGCCGCCCCCAGCGATTCCTGTGGCTGCACCGCGAAGTTACGCCGAAGCCGTCGTCGGACCCCAGGCCTTGGACGCGGCTGTGCCGCCTACGTACGTCGACGTCGTCCCCAGGCCCCGACACCTGCCTACAATGCCCTCATATCAGCAGCCGTCTCGTCCGTCCCGTTCTGCGACATGGATGCGACCCGCGAACCGCTGGCGCACTTCCGACAACCGCCCCATCTGCTTCGCGTGCGGTTGCGCCGGTCACGTCGCACGCTACTGCAATCGCATGGAGCCGCCTCGGGTCGCATCAGCCCTGCCCAGCCAATCAAGCCAACCTTATTATGACCAAGCGCCGCCTATGTCACCGACGTCCCGCGCCGCAACATCTACCCGCCGGTCACCGTCTCCACGACGTCGCTCACTGTCGCCTATGCGGCCACGTCCGGTCTCACGTGACCAGGAAAACTAGTCGTCGCAGTCCACGAGGCAAGGGCTGCGACGCTATCGAACTGCGAAAGCCCTCAGCGAAGCCCATCGAACGTGATAGACGTGTTTGTGGACGGTGTTCGCGCATCTGCCCTTATCGACACTGGAGCCGCCGTATCCGTCATGGACGCCAAACTTAGCCGATTACTGCGAAAAGTGACGACGCCACTTTCTGGTCTCTCCCTCCGTACAGCCAGCGCCCAAAGTATTCACCCTACAGCGGTGTGCACCGCCCGCGTCATTATTCAGGATGCTCTGTACGCCGTCGAATTGATCATAATTCCTGCCTGCTCTCACGACGTCATCCTAGGATGGGATTTTCTCTCCCTCCACGACGCCGTCATTCATTGCGCACCAGCCGAAATAGAGCTCTCACCGTTCCCTGATTGGACGCCGGCAGACAATCCATCGGCTGCGGGCAAGGTACATGTCAAAGGCGACACCAAGGTGCCTGCAAACTCGTCAACGGCGGTGTCAGTCTACTGCGCAAGTCTTTCCGACACCGTTGCACTCCTCTCGCCATCGGACCGTGTTTGCATGAGGAAAGGCTTGCTGGTGCCTTTCGCGACCGTGCAAGTCACTCAGGGCAGCACCTCTATTTTCGTTATCAATCCATTCCCGTACAGTGTCACGTTGGTGCAAGGGGAATGTCTCGGTAGCGTGGAACCTCTCGAAGACGCACAAGTTATGGACGAACCAGATGAAATGCACTGCCACAGTTCCAGTACGCTCGGTGCTGTTTCCACGTCTGGTTCATCAACCGCTGATGTTTTTGGTTCCTCCATTGCTGACAACCTTACGCCAGTCCAGCGTTCCCAGCTTCTGGGCCTGTTGGAAGAATTTCGCTCTTCTTTCGATGTCGCTCAAACTTCTCTCGGCCGCACGTCCGCCGTTACGCATCGCATCGACACTGGCACCCAGCCGCCACTGCGGCAACGTCCATATCGCGTATCTCCCACAGAACGCCGTGTAATCAACGAGCAAGTCGACGAGATGCTTCGCCGCGATGTTATTCGACCTTCTAACAGCCCCTGGGCGTCTCCTGTCGTTCTTGTGGCGAAGAAGGACGGTTCTGTGCGGTTCTGTGTGGATTACCGACGACTTAACAAGATCACTCGCAAGGACGTGTATCCACTACCGCGAATAGACGACGCGATTGACAGCCTGCAAGGCGCAGAATTCTTTTCATCTCTTGATTTGCGCTCAGGGTACTGGCAAGTACCTATGGCTGATGACGCTCGACCGAAGACCGCCTTTGTCACGCCCGACGGCTTGTACGAATTCAACGTCATGCCGTTTGGGCTGTGTAATGCGCCCGCCACCTTTGAGCGCATGATGGATACCGTTCTGCGCAACCTGAAATGGCACACATGCTTATGCTACCTCGACGACGTCGTTGTTTTCGCTCCGGACTTCTCCACGCACCTTCAACGCCTGCGGCATGTTTTGACGCGTTTGAGCGAGGCCGGTCTGCAACTGAATCTAAAGAAGTGCCGATTTGCAGCACGGCAGCTGACAATACTCGGTTACGTCGTGTCCAAGGACGGTATTCTCCCCGATCCAGCCAAGCTTCGGGCCGTGACCGAGTTCCCCAAACCTACGTCCGTCAAGGAACTGCGCAGTTTCGTAGGACTGTGTTCCTACTTTCGGCGCTTCATTCGAAACTTCGCGACTATCATATCGCCGCTGACGAAGCTCCTCGGAAGTAATGGGCCGCTCAATTCGTGGTCGTCAGAGTGCGACGAAGCTTTCGCGAAGCTCCGTCGTTTGTTGACGTCGCCTCCCATACTACGCCACTACGACCCTACGGCTCCTACAGAGGTACACACAGACGCCAGCGGTGTGGGCCTTGGCGCTGTCCTTGCGCAGCGCAAGCCAGGGTTCCCTGAATATGTCGTGGCATATGCAAGTCGCACGCTTACCAAAGCCGAGACAAATTACACCGTCACCGAAAAGGAATGCCTGGCGATTATCTGGGCCCTTACGAAGTTCCGACCTTATTTGTATGGTCGTCCATTTGATGTCATCACCGACCACCATGCACTATGCTGGCTATCATCATTGAAGGATCCATCAGGCCGCCTCGCCCGCTGGGCACTTCGCCTACAGGACTACGACATCCGCGTGCTGTACCGCAACGGACGCCAGCATGCTGACGCCGACGCACTCTCGCGCTCCCCCTTGCCTGACGACAATACCCACAGCTCAGTGTCTCACAATGCCGTTTCTTCCATCGACATTCACACCATCGCTACCGAACAGCGCAAGGATCAGTGGATCGCTTCACTGATAGACTTGCTCACTGATCCATCGGCAACACCATCCACTCGCGCGTTGCGTCGTCAAGCCCATCATTTCGCCATTCGTGACGACCTCCTTCACCGACGCAATTACAACGCCGACGGCCGCCAGTGGCTACTAGTAATACCCCGCAGTCTCCGTTCTGACATATGCGAATCCTTCCACGCTGATCCGCAGTGTGCGCACTCTGGGGTATCGAAAACATACCACCGCATTCGCCAACGGTACTTTTGGCGAGGAATGTACCGCTACGTGCAGAAGTTTGTTCGCTCCTGCATCGATTGTCAGCGCCGCAAAGCTTCAACACACCAGTCACCAGCAGGTCTACAGCCTTTACCTTGCCCTGACCGGCCGTTTGGGCGCGTTGGCATTGATTTGTATGGGCCACTTCCTCTGACGTCGGCTGGTAACCGCTGGGCCATCGTCGCTGTAGACCACCTTACGCGATACGCCGAAACTGCCGCCCTCCCAGCGGCTACAGCGCGCGATGTAGCCTCCTTCCTGCTCCACCGGTTCATGCTGCGCCACGGTCCACCCCAGGAGCTGCTCAGCGATCGAGGCCGTGTCTTCCTGTCGGAAGTCGTCGAAGCCATCCTCAAAGAGTGCAACGTTGTTCACCGCAAAACTACTGCTTACCACCCGCAGACAAATGGCCTCACCGAACGCTTCAACCGCACGCTCGGCGACATGCTATCGATGTACGTCGCCGCCGATCACACAAATTGGGATTCGATTCTGCCTTTCGTCACCTACGCCTACAATACCGCCCCTCAAAGCACAACTGGTTTCTCACCCTTTTTCTTATTGTACGGCAGGCACCCGTCGCACACAATCGACACAATCCTTCCATACACGCCGGATCGATCGGAGTGTGCGCCTATTTCTGCCACAGCCAGACTTGCTGAGGAGTGTCGCGAGCTTGCCAGGACCTTTACTACGCAGGACCAAGAGCGGCAGAAGAGCATTCGCAGTGCCACCAACACTTCTGCAGCCACGTTCCTCCCTGGAGCGCTCGTATGGCTCTCGGTTCCTACCACTGCAACTGGCCTCTCTTCCAAACTACTACCCAAATACGAAGGCCCCTACCGTGTCGTCGAACGCACATCCCCGGTCAACTACCTGATTGAACCCATTGAACCATCTTCGGACATGCGCCGTCGAGGGCGCGACATTGTCAACGTGGAGCGCCTCAAGCCCTACCATGACCCGCTCATAGTGACCAGCTGTTAGGTCGCCAGGCGGCTCCCTTTTCGTACCCGGGGTAATTGTAGAGAAGCATTGGAAAGCTCTAATGGGTCGTCCTCTCAAGCGCCTCCTAGTGGGTCACCCTCTTCGCCTATTCTCGGAGAGCACGCCCCTCGTGCTCGTGCTCGTGCTCGTGAGAGTCTGCGAGTCTGCGCTCTGTCGTTGTGCATCGTCGCCGTCAATCTCGCCGTCAATAAACGTCTTAACACATGCCACTTGAGAACATCGTACTGGCAAATAAAAAAAAAAAATAGGGAAAGCCCAATAGAGTAACACCAAAAAGTTTTCTGGGTGCCAATGGCGAACTCATGCGTGATAAGGGACAAACAAACAAGCGCAGAAAGCACGAGTTCGCAACCTTGATGGAAAGAAATACAAGATAAAAGTTACGGTGAATCATAGAAAAAGCATGGCAACTCAAAGCAACGAAATAGGGCGCGCCCGCGCACTATAAGCGCATGCAACGTGCGAACGCAGAGAGCATCCAGTAAACGGTATACGATACGCTCTGGCTGTATGGTGCCCCCGCATTACCGGGACGCGATTACAAATTAATTTTGTTCTCCCTCTGGGCGAGCCATGCAAACCCCCCAAAAAATTAAAGCGAGACAGGGTGCCGAATGCGCGGGGAATTTAATTTGAACAATCCCTCGGATTAGCAACGACGACGACGACAGGGAGGGTCGAAAAAAGTATAGGGCTGACACAAGGGGATGGAGCTCGCAGTGCGCTAATCCTGCTCTGCGGACCAGAGCAGGTAAGCTATAACAAGAGCGGCATGTGCGGTATATATAACATAACAAAAAAAAAGTAGACGCAAGCTGCGTGGATTGGGTTTAGTCCCCAATACACTTCCCTTCCTGCAGAGAAAGATTACAGCTGTCATTACAATTGCAGTGAAACCTGCGAGGTACTGGTCACAGTATGTGGCGTAATTGAAAAGAGACCAGTGCCAAACGAGATTGCGTGGCCTTGACTTGGCGGCACACACCGGCCCATCCCCTAGCTCTCGTATTAGCGAAAGAGGTGTTGGCAAAAAAATCTACATGACAGATGTACTGGGAAGCTACGAACGCAGGTCTGTTGTCTCCAGTTTCATTGACAAGGCGGTCGAATTGACAGTTTCACGCATCACGCTTGTGTGCATGAATAAACAAAAACAATATTGCAGGCGTCGGTTTACTGACCACCGAAATAACCGCTGGGAACGCCGAGAATTTTTCTACATAATGCATGCATAGTGATCAAATACTTACAAAAATCAAGATGGTTCTTTCTCTTCTTTTTCTTTCTTTTAGTGACGCAGCGTTTAAGGATA
This sequence comes from Rhipicephalus sanguineus, assembly GCF_013339695.2. NCBI lineage: Eukaryota > Metazoa > Arthropoda > Arachnida > Ixodida > Ixodidae > Rhipicephalus > Rhipicephalus sanguineus. Next base: position 145,051,908 of record NC_051176.1, read on the forward strand.
CAAGACGATATTTTTATCGAAGTGCTACGTGCCGCGGGCTTTCCTCTCTCGCCCAGCCCGTGACGCGCAGTGAAGCGGAACGCGCATACTCACGCGTCCAGGGGCATCCGTAGAGCTCGATGCGCATGCAGACGGTGCGCAGGATGCTGCTGTAGGGCACCACGCGCACCTTGGAGGCGATCACGGGCGGGTCCAGGGTGCGCCGCACCTCCGTGTACGTGTTGGTGTTGCCCTCGAAGATCTGCGAGAGGCGGCGAGACGAGGTCAGGAAACACTTACTCACACTGACAGCCGTGGGGGGCCCGTAGCGCGTGACGTTTATGGGCACTCGTGGCGCTCATTATGCGCCGCCACTTTTTGCAAGTTCAATGCGAACCCCTCTCCGCCACCGCCACTCACTCTAGCATGTCTATAACGCGCGAGCCGGCTCCCACCACCTGGCGCGGAGCTTGCGGACCGCGAGAGATTGCCGTTGAATACGTGGGCCTACACGGCGACACAGCACAGAGTCAATGAAACTTCTCTTCTTTTTGGCCTTAAGCCAATTCAGTACAGTTATGGAATAACAAATACGTGACACTTGTTAAAAGGTAATCAAGACTCTTGTAGCGATACCAGTGTATGCTTTGCGAGCCTCCGATGCAAGAGGTCATGCTTCAAGAATGACACAATGGTGGAAGCAGCCCCCCCCCCCATATTTTGTTGGAGGGGGGTGTTTTTTTTTTTCAAATAGTCAAAGCCTTCAGCAAGTGCCCCCAACCCTCCCGAAAAAAATTCCTGGCTACGGGCCTGGCCAGAATATGCTGTGGGGAACCGGGGAAACGTAGGGAACGAATGAGCATAACCGTTGGGACATGCTGCAGTATGTCTGCCAATGTGCGCCACCGCCACTTTCCGGAGATGCCATTTGTGTATAAACTAGAATACCTCACAATAAACAACGCTATTTCTTCCAGACACTTTGATCAGTTCGTATATGACAGAACAGCATGGCTGGAGCGTTTCTTTAGCAGATGAGAATTGACAGTGCCAAAGAAACGCTGTTTTGACGTTCTCTCGCTCTCTCCCTCTTTGCGACCTTTGCCTTGCTTTTTGTGAGCGATCTGTGCTTCCTCACTCGTAGAGATAGCGAATCTGTCGTTTTCTGTTGGCTGTATTGTTTTCATCTTGTTGTTTCTCCCAGCATTGATACAGGCCTGTTTGATATGGGATATATATAATGGAAAACTGTCACTATGAATCTTGCCTTTGCGCCGCATGACCCCCCTCCCCCCGTTCTCCTAGTTCTGCATTGCTTGACAAGACTGTACGACGTCATACACACAGAGGCTTTTCATTCTGTGTTCCCTCGTCGGCGAGATGTCGGGTGACATCGCTGGCGCACGGTTCTTTCATTTCGTGCTGTACTCGTACGTGCAACCTCTTCATGCTTTTAAAGAGTGACATAAGGCATTGCTCCACGGGGAAGATATTCCTCTCTTTTGTTGTTGTCAACGTGATTTCCCAATAGAATTTACAACAGGAGAGGGGGAAAATGCTATGCGTGCGTATATTTTTATTGCGACCGCATATACAAAAGGAATCACCCTCCTCATTGCAGAGTATTACTTTTACTGGCAATGACAGTGCAACAGTTTCAGTTCTCTATTTCATCCTCAATAGTTAGTGGAAGTAGCGCGCATAAAGCAGATATTTGAGCGCTTCCAGCAGTAAAATCAGGAGCTCTTGGTCCATCGAGGTTTTCATGCGACCGGCGGAGAAGAGGAACAGTGATTTGAGCAGTCACACAACTCTAACATCGAATCTCTGCTACGTGGGTGAAGTTGTAAAAAACTGAAGTACGAGCCTTATCGCCACCTTTTTCGTGTAAATTGCCAATATTAAAATGACGCATGTTGTTACCAATACAGTTTCACGTAACCAACGCGTCGATCTAGAAGTTTCATATACTTAATCTCTCTCATTTTTTTTTTTATTTTGCACGCTCGTGATAATGTATGCGTAGACGGATTTAGGACTATTATAGCCCAAAAACCAGAATGCGTGAAAAGAGTAAGAGTTAGAAAACAAACAACAGGTAATGTGTGCGGCTTACACTCTAAGGTACACTAGCAGCTACTGTGGTGGCTCAGTGGTATACACGGTGCTCGGCTGCTGACCCGAAATACGGCGCGGGTTCGATCGCGGCCGCGGCGGTCGCATTTCGAATGAGGTGAAATGCTAGAGGCACGTGTACTTATATTTAGGCGCACGTTAAGTAACCCCAGATGATCGAGATTATCCGAAGCCCTCTACTACGGTGTCTCTCACAGCCTGAGTCGCTTTGGGACGCTAAACCCCATAAACAAAAATCAAAAGAAAGTCACACTAGCATACTGATTCCATTCGTTAACTTCACGACGATGCCGGGCCTTCTCCCTAAAGCGGAATTTTTCGCGACGCGAACACAACGCTGATGACAACTGCCACCGCTTGCAAGTCACTTTCGTCGCGCCTGTTCCCGCCATTCGACGCGAACAGGAGACAATATACGAAAGTGGTTGGCCCAGAATGTCGCCTTTCGATCGATTTGGAACGAAGTTGCCTCTGTTCTGCACTCGAAGCTTCGCGTCCGCACTTCTGCACTGAACGAACCTACTATATACGTATACGTATACGGCAGAACTTGATCATACGGAACTGCGGGAGACGACAGCCACGCCGTTCCCACTGGACAGACCAATCTCATCGGAAGCGGGATTGAAACGCCAGCGCCTATATATACGTATATATATATCCCCAGACTGATAGGACCAGCTGGTCGGCGCACCTGAACAACAGACGCGGTTTATCCCACGTCTTCGCTGCAAACACCGTGCCTCGCACAGTCGCGCACGGCAGTTCGTCCTTTCCGATCATTCCGGCATTCCGTCCGGCCGGAGAAATGAGGCCGCTGCGAAAGAGGCGCGCACACGGCGAGAGCTTGAATCTCCGGGTGGGGTTCAGCTGTGCGGCACCGGTCCGGTTCTCCCCAACTCCCGAGGTCCCAATTAGGTCCCTCCCCGGCGCACTCGGGCTCTTCGTCACCGCCGCAGTCCGAGGTGCCACGTTTACCGGCGTAGAAGACGTGCCTCACTCGCACTCTCTGAAGGAGAGCTGCAGAGAACCTAAAGCAGCGAGTCAGCTCTCATACGTGCACCGCTTTTGCGGAAAGTAATATGCACGCAGTGCTTGCGTACAGCGCTAGCACTTATTCGTTTCCGCCCAATTAGACGCTCTGAATAGAGTGACGGTAGTTGCTAGGCTCAGTTTCCGAAACTTCCGGGCACTGTCAGCGCGACGGAACAGCAAGGTGGATGGGCAAAAGTCTCACGGTCGAAGGCTACATGTTCTCATACTTGCGAAAAATTTTGTCATCGAGCAATTAGACCTCTGGGACAAATGGTGGCATGTAATTGAATGTAAACTAGATAAATAATCGCAAATTCTTCTAGCGCTGGCATTTTTCAAATGCGTTGATATCTTGTCACTCTTCCACTTCTTGCGCAATGCAAATTTCTAACAGTGCAGCCCTGCTGAACATTATGGCAGAGCAGTCGCGACACCGAGCTGCCATCACTTCTATGCGTGTTTGAAGTGACGCGTGCGCGAGAATGGTGAGAGTCTTTTTGTATCGCTTGTGTGACGCGCGAACTATAACTGAAGGCACCGTATGAGTTTCGTTTGGCTCCTTGTCATTATAGTATTTATTTTTCACCGCACCGCAGTGCACGAAGAAATTTTCTTTAAAAGTGAAAACGTACAGTTTTGACCATCAAAAAGTTAAGCAAGACCCGTATAAGGCAGCGCTTGCTCGCAAAACTGACGAGGTGCCAGGAAAGCAAGAACAAGCGACGCAAGTATGGCACGGAAAATACGGCACTAGGTGGGAACTGCGAGGCTACTTTGATCCCGAAGAGGCGAAGAGGTGAAACCAGTCTCGTTTTACGTCAGCGTTTGCCAGGAAAGGGAAAAAAGAAAGAATAAAGCGGGAGAAAGGTGGTATAAGGGAAGCAGAAGAACCGAGAGAGTGCGAGAGGCTGCAGCATGGGTGTGAGAGCCGCGGGGATAGCCCTGGATTTAGGATTAATCGAACGCGGGGAGTGGAGGGGCCGCAGATGGAGCTATCCACCGGGGTCATTATACAGATGCTCCGGCGCCTGCCCGACATAAACAGCCACTGCGAACCACTTTCCTCGGGCGCTTGTCGGTGCACGCCGTGTCAATCTATGGTGTCAGTGCGTGCGCGTGTTGCAGTACACACGCGCCGGCATTCGCGCTGTGCGTGGCAGGCCCCACGGACGAACTTAGGTGCATCGGGGCCGCTAATGTGCCAGGCCCCTTCTTGCAGGCCCAAACGCGACGTTTAGCGCGCGTTTTTCGAGCACTTCTCTCCTATAGGCACTGTCTCATTGATAAACGCGCACACCGGCTGAATCGTACAACAGAAACGGAACGCGTTATAACCATAACTTTAACGCTGTATCCTCGTTTCGTAGCAATCGACGTGAAGCTTGGTCTTTACCGGCATCCACTATCCAAACGTATGAAGGACGCGTTATTCAGTTCGTGTTGAAAAGTAACACGGGCATCACAAATGCAATGTGAGTGAACGAAAATAAGTACGCGGTTGAAATGTGCGGTATTACTAGCTTTTCTCGCTTTCTTCTTCCGCAACCACTCTTTCATATTCCGTCTCATGCGAACGCTACTGTGGTTCCGGCCACCATCAACTGCAAATAACATTAACCCATTTGCGCCTCAACTCAACTTTGTCTGAACCTATAGATGGCAATTATCCGTTATTTACGAGCCATGGTCTCCATAGACTTTCATGGAAGAGAGCTTCACCGTCTCCGCCAATGAACGAGCGCACTGCCTGCTATACTTTGTGCGACTGTGTGTTTCTCATTTTGAAACAAGACGGAGGAAAGGAGGAATAACTGGCAAGCGCACCATCGAAACGCCAGGTTTTTGGCATCCGTCAACTGATCGTCGGCACGCACGCGGCCGTTTTACGACCACCGGCTTCTCGTACACATCGGCCCTCTCGAAACCTCCTGTCACTCGCTGCCGTCTATCTCCGCCTTTCTGAGATGCCAACATCCAGCGACGCGAAAGCAGGCGCCGTTCATCTCGAACCCGGCGGACCCAAGAATAAACAGAGACGTCCGTCTCGAAACGAAAAACTTCGCTCCGCAAATCGCGCTGGAGAAACAGCGAAGCGAAGCGTCGCTCCAGCAGCAAGCCAAGCGTTGCGCCAGCGTGCCAAGCTAAATTACGACTCCTGAGCGTAGTTGCGTGCAGCGCTAGCTCCGCTCAGTGTCAGAGGGCATTCGGTGATCCCAAATGCCTGCCCATTTGTCAAGACCCGTGAATTTCGCCTCTGTAGAGAGTCGACGTTACGAAATCATATTTCGCTCGGTAAGCACGATAAAAGCGCCACAAGCGCTAAACGGGGGTCAAGGGTGAAAAGGGGGGAGGGGGGCATGAAACTCATGGGAACGCGTTAAGGACGTTGCAGTGCAGTGGGTTGTATAATCTAACGCAGCGATGACACCGATTACACATCGCCAAAAATAACAGATAAAGTTGCATTGTTGAATTCCCCTAGCAGAATGGTCAGTTTTGTTTCTTCTACGGTGAAGATCTTGTGCATCAAAATGCGTCTCCAAGCTCAACGAGGATATATTGACCAAGCAAATTCTTAGCAAGCGACCGATTCAGCATCAACGCACAGGCAACCGTACGACAGCTTAATCTAAGTAAGCCAAAGCCTCAACACCAAACTCACTCACGCTTACCTCTATCTTAACATGCTGACTTTATTAGAGGTGTGTATCTTCACATTGCAGTGCAGTATGCAGTGGAAATAGCCATGGGGGCTCTACTGACTCGGTTTATTTTCTTAAGAAATAATAATGGCGGAAAAGCGCACTTCAGGGTCAGGCGTCATGCTATACACGTATTCTGACAAGATTATCGTGCGTCGAAGTTCCACATTGACAAGGCTGCACTAAATTCTCATTCGAGTTTTGTTAACTTGGGGCCTCACACTTGTTTACTCCAGATATTAGCATCACTGGTACCGAATTACAGCCATCAAGAGCACAATACCAGCACATAATAACTCTGTAGTTAAGACTTCCGATTACCTATGTGAATGCGAAAACAATGTGTGCGCGTGAGAGTGTACGCTAAACTGTTGTGTTCGGCCCAAGAGAAGTAGTTCAAAGTACAGCGCATACAGGAAACATGGAATGGCTAAAATGTTATATATTATCGTGTTTACTTCCATTTTTGTTACCTAAACGCAAAGATCGCTTTCCGTGATGCTGCACGTAATTAACTTTGCGGCTAAGAAAGCGATGCGCGCGCCAGCAGTAAAACAATTGGGCGAGGCTCGCGCAAGCGGCGCGTGAGCGTTTATGTTCGTAAGCGCGGCCGCTTTACGATTTCGGACGGGGTCCACGGACCGGTGTTTATTTTCCCGCCGGTCGGATTCGCACCCTGGGGCCACCTGGCGAGGACGGATGGGCCGCGGAGGAGGGCACAGAAAGAGGGCGGGAGGGGGGCAGAACGCTGATTCTAGGAGTGGTTCTGTCGTGACTGTGCATTTGGCGCTGGCACGAGAAAGCGAGCGCGCCCCGCAGAGGCAGTATACGACGCCGATAGACGTTGGCGCCGACTCGCGAGCGCTTTGTCTCGAACTCTGGGAGTTGCACGTTGCCAGCACGTGGACTTCGTGCTGAGCCGAAATACGCAAACAAACGGCCGCACGTGGTCTCGCAACTCTCGCCCATCGCATGCGTGCTGTCAAAGTGATTTCAAAAGACGCGATGCGAAGCCAAATCATGCGTCCACAGCATTACCCCGTCCACAACCAACAATGCGCGTGGCTGTGCGTATCGTCGTTAATTACTGGAATTACTTAAGCGAATGACTGGAATTACTGGAATTACTTAATTCCTTGGAATCGTTAATTGCTGGAATTACTTAGGCGAAAAGAAGAAAACAGTGTCACAGATTACTGATAACGGTGTTATTATTAGTGAACAAAGAGGCATTGCTGAACAATTCAACACATACTCGTACTTCAACAGTGTATTTCTGCTGCAACTGATGGCTTTCCTGCAGGCCCAGTTGTCGGCGCTGCCATTACAAATTTTTCGAATTTTATTAGTTATCCTGGAGTGATCTCAATGCTACTTAACCTGAAAACTAAAACTTCCTCTGGACCTGACAATATTCCAAATGTTTTTCTTCACCGCTATGCCGAACCTCTTGCAAAGTACCTCGTCATTATATTTCATGCTTCCTCGTCGTGTTCGAGTTTGCCGAAAGATTGGAAGACAGCCTGAGTGTTCCCCATTTTTTTAAAAAAGGCGATCGTGTCCTCTTAGAAAACTATCGTCCCATATCACTAACATCATCTTGCTGTAAACTAATTGAACATATTATTGCAAAAGCCCTGAATGAGCTTTTTGAAGAGAAAAAAAATTCTAACAGGCTCTAAACACAGTGGGATATTCCGCAGTTACACAACTAGCCACTGCAGTCATTCACACTTTTGCTTCTAATATTGATAATAATAACCAATTTGATAACCAGCTCTCAGCACGGTTCCAGAAAGGGATGTTCCACAGTTACAGAACTAGTCACTGTCATTCACACTTTTGCTTCTACTATTGATAATAATAACCAATTTGATTTATTTTTCTAGATTTTAGTAAAGCTTTTGATAGGGTACCTTATTCCGAACTAATATTTAAGCTAAACACAGCATATCCACGGGGTGAATGATGATGAGTGGGGCGAAGCTACGGAGGGAATCATCTGTAAACCGTGAAAATCTTCCGTGAAATGCGCCCAGTACATAATATAAAGAGTGTGAAACATCGTGTATATATTATACATCAAACTTTTATTGTACTGTTGGTTTACGTGGTCCCTTCATTATCACTTGTGATCGGTGAAATGCAAGGAAGAAGTCCGCTCCCGAGCGAAAGAGCGCCAAGAGCGACCGCATTCCCCGCTCGCCCTGTGCGAATTAAAGGCAAGGCTAGAGGGAAGACAGGACGCGCGTTCCACGACGCGAGGTCGGTAGCATGCCCAACGAAAGCCAACGGAACGCGATCGTGCAAGTGCTCCGGCTTCGCATCGCCTCATGGTTCCATTTAGCGTCCCAAAACCAAATATATTGCTCAAGGTGTGCCTTGCGTTTTTCGTAGAAATAATTTCTTTTTCATGTACATTAAGACGGAAAGTTGAAAGCTCACTAGAGTGTATCGCCCGCAAAGTATGTCTTTTAGTGTGATTTAACTCTCGTACGGCAGGGTCCTCGCGCCGTTGCCGGTCCACCTCGCCCGTTGACGATCGGGAGAGGTGGCTACATACAACTACTACTACTACTACACTTTAAGAAAAACATCTGGCGTTCTTTCGTTCTGCTTTTACAAAACATCTGGCGTCTTTCGTTGGTTTATTTCATCAATCAACGGCGTTTTGAACAAAATTTTTATTGTTTAATCACGCACAGGAGAAATCTCACCAGGCACTACCTTGGAGGTAAACAATGGCTGCTAATGGGAATGAGAGACAGAAGAAGTCGGCTTTTAGCTAACACTTACACTTCTACTTCTACTAACGTTTCCTACTGGAACATGCCAATGGCTGCTAATGGGGAATGAGAGACAGAAGAATTCGGCTTTTAGTTAACGCGCACGCTGCGAATTTTTTATTGTTCAACAACGCACAGGAGAAATCTCCCACCGGCACCACCTTGGAGGTCAAAGCGTAAGACTTGTTACGCACTACTACGATGACTACGAGGGACGAACGGGTGCCGCCTTAAGGAGCTTCGCCCCTAAAAACTATGGTATTCCTGAAGTGCTTGTTTCTTGGATCGCTGAATACCTAAACAATCCCGAGCAGTTCGTGTATATAGGTGGGCATTAAAAAAACCCCACGTGCGTCTGGACAGGTCGCAGGCGGTGGACCTGAGGCGGCTGCAGACGGGTACTTTCACCAACCCCTACCTCCTGCACCGCCTGTGGCCCGCGCTGCTCCCGTCGCCTGGCTGCCCGTGGTGTGAGCACGGACGGGCCGATATGGTCCATGTACTTTGGGAATGCGAAAGAAATATAGACTACGAGGAAGGACGAGCACAACTGAAGGACCCTCTGAAGCGGGGCGCCTTGCTGAGCAATGGCGAACCGCCCTTCTCAGCGAAGCCCCCGAAGACCAAGAGTGGGCCGTCCAGCGGGCCAGGGCAGTCGCCGAGGACCTCGGAAGATGTTGCTCGAATGGTGGATCCCTGGCAGCCTAGCCCCGGGCACAATAACAACCGTTGGGCAAATAAAGTTTATTCAACTCAACAACTCAACTCACTCGGCCTGTTTGCCAGTCACTTCTGGGGTGCCGCAGGGAAGTGTGTTGTTCCTCTTGTAGGTTAATTACATTGTTGGCGTTGTTAAGCCGAATGTCCAAATAAGACTTTTCGCAGACGATTGTGTGTTGTTTAAAGACATCATCCGCGCTAGTGACCAAGATGATCTGAATGAACGCCTCAGTCAAATTTTCCATTGATGCAATCAATGGGAGATGACCTTGAATATAGAAAAAAAATGTTTTTTTTTTTGCTAATTTCCCGAAACAAAACACCTCTATATTACAATTATATGCTGGGCGTCTCTGCACTTAAAGAAGTCACTAAATATAAATATTTAGGTGTCACCATTTGCAACAACCTGTCCTGGAACCTTCATGTGCAAAACATATCTTGCTGTGCCTTCCGAAAACTGTGTTTTCTTAAATACAAACTTAAACGTGCCCCAGCCTCTGTTAAACTTCTCGCTTCTTACTACTTAATTCGACCGAAGCTCGAGTACGCCTGCGTTGCATGGGACCCTACACACAATGAAGGAAAGAAGACTACTTTTATGGACTCGTTCTTCTTTGTTAGACACGATAATAATGAGAACTAACAGACAATAATGCCAAGGAATGTATAGGGGATGTTATTCGTTGTGATAACTTCATAAGGATAAAGTGTGAAGAAAGTAAAGTGGACAAAAAGATAACTTGCCGCCGGCAGGGACCGAACCTGCAACCTTGGAATAACGCGTCCGATGCTCTACCACTGAGCTACGGCGGCGGTCATCCCACCGTCCACTTTATCGGGTATATATGGGCATTTATACCTGGGAGTGTCAGTCAGCGCCGATCGCAGCCATGGCGACGAGTGTAGAACACTCGCCGCCATGACTGCGACCAAAGAAGCTCCAGCGAATTCAAAGACAGGTTAATCCGGTTTGTTTATAACAAGTTTTCAACATTCGACCCACCAAGTGAACTAAGGCAGTCTAATGAAATTCTCCGACACGTGAATCGCGTCGAAAAAGAATTACGGCTTGAATTTCTTTCACAGTTACTTTCTAACAAACTCGCACTCGACCCGGCAGTCTATCATGTCCATTGATGACGAGGCCTACTCGCCAACATCACCCAAATGCCATAACCCCCATTTTGCCCGAACGAACCTATTCAAATACTCTTTTTTTCCGCGCCGCATTAATGGTTGGGACAACTTACCTCTGTAAACGCTGTATGATTTTACTATTTTACTTTTTACACATGCATTGCTCAAGGTAGTCTTCTTAAAAACGTTTTTTTCCCTTTCTTTCTTTTTCTGTCTTTTTTTTGTGTGTGTTCAGAATTGTATCGTTCAACTTACAAGATTGTTTACTTCTGTTGACATAATGTGTTCAATCCACCCTGCAAAAGATTTCGGACTCTCAGGAAGCATCTCTCAGGAAAACATTCCGTTTGTTGAAATGGAGTGCTTGGTGTTGGATGCAGCGTTAGGCAAGAGGCCTTTTGTCAGATTGATCTCCCAGAGACAAACCAAAGCTTGGCCCTCCGTAAGAATACTTGAAGATGGCATGGTTGCGTTCGCATATGACGGTCAATACCTTGTCGATAAATCGGTATATATATATATCTCTTCGCTAAGCTTTAACTCATGCTATTTCCCAACAAGAGCTTGCGCGATCATACATAATGCAGTGTTGCTTCACGCGGCAGCAGCAGTCGCGAATGTTCTGAAACAGCATGGCCGCGATGACGGCAAGAATTACAAATTTGTGCAGCCTCCAAGAAATACAGATTTGTACAGCCTACAAATGGATAAGACGCAAATGCGTCTAGTACAGCCCATGGCGAATATTGAATCACTCCCGCCCGCGTCCGCGAGGGACGCATTCGTCCCAGGCTCTATCCGTGGCCTATATATCCCTTTCGACAGAATCACGGAATGAAACATCCCCGCGCGCTGCAGTCGCATCGTATTACGAGATTGAAAGCGGTTCCCTTTTTCCCGCTGTGCAGCTTGGGTCCTCGTCGCACTATAAGTTTCGAGTTCCTCGCGTTTCTAGCACACGGCCGTGTTCCAGCTATTCTCGTCGGCGAACCATGTTTCACAGTACGTTGCACCCCCGCATATATACCTTCATACATTCGCGAAGTTTCGTCCACGACGAGCAAGCTATACTGTATTGCGAGATTGCGTCAGCTGCACAGGCGCTGAAGAGAGCGCGCGCCCGTACACCTGGCGCGGTTTTACCCCGAGCGGCGGTTGGCGCGCGCAGTTGCAACATCGGATAAGGCGATGTCGACGCGAGATAGGATACCGTCTCGCTCCGGCGCTCGCCGGCGGCGGGCGAACCTCTGCGAGCTCGCGACGCTGGCCACGCTCGTGCTGCGTGCGCCTGGCGACGGCGTCAAGCGCATTTTGTCATCGCGCTCCATTTTTACGCGGTGCGGAATCGCGCGCGCATGGCCGAAATGTTGCTAAAGCGGGCGCCTCGCGAACCGTGCGCTGCAGCCGGAGCTCGGGTACCGAGATCTCCACACGAGCCGTCGTCGTCGTCGCCCTTCTTCGCCATCACGCGGGTGGTGCGGATTCTCGGGAGGCGAATATTTCGGGTTTAGAGATGCGTTCGGTGAGATAAGACGCGAGGGGCTCAGCGCTCGCATCAGGGCTCGGCCTTTCAGGCAGCCGCCTCCGCGGCTCCGGTGGTGGCGGCGGATAACCGCGCGAAACGCCGCCGCATGAATGTCCCCCCGTTTATGGGACGAGATGGTGTTAAATGCGGTCGCTTATACATTTCGAACTATTTTGAAGGTGTGCGTAAAATAGAAGCCGGGATGTAACACAACCGCGCCTTTTCTGGGGAGTATAAGACGTCGCGACGGTATAGCTTCCGTGTTTTACTGCCTTCGCCTATATATTGGAGTTGGACTCGAGCGGTGCTTTATGAGGAAGCACTACTTTATGCGTTAGCGAATGCGGAACGGTGGTGACCACCTCTAACATGGGCGTGTTTAATTCTAATTACTTGCATGCTATTGTTACTTAAAGATGCAAGATCATGGTACGTATGCACATGCTTCGGCGAAATATGACAGTAATATAGAAGCTACACGTGTTTGAAACACAATCCCAAATGTAGGAAATATGGAGATTGAGAACGGCGCCTCTGTCTGTATTGGTTATTAGCGAAGTTCAACTTGAATTATCGCTTGTATACTGCAATGCCATTATAGCGGGAAACTTCGCAGTAAAGTTTCACGTCTTATGACCATCTAAAAGAAATGGTATCGCAGCTCAATAGTACGAGCCAGATTTGTTTTCCTTCGATGAACTATTAAATTCTAGTTTTAAGAAGACGCGGTCACAGCCTCATGATATCCTTAGCCGGTTTATCTTTGTTCTTTTGTTTTTTCTGACTTACGAAGACCTCGCTGAAGCGTAAGACATATCTCTTGTTTTGCTATAAATGTAATTTACAAATTATAGGTTAGCTTAGCATTCGCACTTAGCGTTCCTATATTGTATACAAAAAAAAATATTTACTCACATAGTTAAAGGTACTCAGTTTAGACTTCCTTACGACAGTGCACAGCATATGTGGATGTCTGTTAAGTGCCTTAACTAAACTTTTTATGCGTGTCTCTTACAAACGAAACGACTGTCAGCTCGTATGATAACAAATCAGCGACCGCAATTGCAGCTCGTCACCTATAGGAAATATGTTACCGGAAAAACAAGCAGGTTTATGCGCATGGTCTACGAACAAAAACAAAAAAAAACACACATTGGTATATTTCTATCTGAACAACGTATAACCACTGTCCAAACACAGTTCAAGTATTGTTTTGTCACAAATAACGTATTCGCCGAAATAGAGAAAGCCTCGATAAAACGTGCGTCCCGTTTTCTCCGAATTGAAACAGCGCGCGATATATGGTGGACTAGATGCCATGGCATGAATGATTTCATTTGGCTCAAACACAAACAAGGCGATGTATGCAGCTCTTTGCTGGCTGCTTCGCATTACATCGATTCCCACAGTGCGTGGGATCTGCCGAATTTTTTCATTGGTTGCACCGCCGTCAAATATCAAGGCTGTTGGTGCAAACGAGAATCTGTTCGAAGAATAATTATAATACCAGTAGTTACCAAATTCACTTCAAACAGGCCATGTGCATGAAGAAATATGTCTGGCCAACATAGAACGTAAAGAAAGACCACACCGCAGAAAAAGGACGAAACACTGACCCGGTGTTCCGTTTTACAGTGATTATCGGGACAAAATGTGAAAAGCGGGATGGACTGATGGCAAGTTTATCCGCGAATAGAGAAAAAACAAAACGAAATCGAACAAAGCGGTTCAATTTTCGCCCGAAAGAAAGGGGAATAATTACGAACGGCTGTTTCGACTGTCTGCTTGTTCCATCGTTTACTCTTGGTACTTGCAAAATGAAACTGTTGGCACGTATCTTTTTTTTTTTTTTCAAGCTGTAGCAACAACCGATCCGATATCTGCAGTACCAAAATAAGGTTTCTCCGAAGACGGGTAGAGACAGACATCCCGGCTTCTCTCGGGCGTCTGCTCAGCCAGACGTGGTACCTGCTGGTGCGCGACGAATGCGGGCACTACGTTGGCTACCACCGCCCGAGCTGCGACGCGGGTACATATTCACCCCGAAGAAACGTTCCCGAGGCGACCGCTCAGACCGTCACAGTACACGGGGTGAGTATGCGTCGCGCTCCGAGGGTCGAAAAGAGGCGCAGCACTGAACTACGGCGTCTGATTACAGGCGGCGATGGCGCTGCTACCATGCCCTCCAACAAGGACGACGCCTTGTCCTCGCATCCCCCCCGTATTCAGAGCCATCCTTACCAGTCCCGTCACGCTTTAATTTTTTGTTACGTGTGTATGTGCTTGTGTGGGGTTCTCCCCGCGGTATATTGCCCTGGCGGTGATGGCGTTTCTTTTCGAGCGCCTGACATCGCACCGTGTACGACGACTCGGCCGTTGCCGCGCTAATTCACGGCTGAAAACGGCAAGCCCGCAGTGGTGAGACCAAGCGCCGCGAACTCGCTCTCTGCGAACCACAGGTCGTGGGTCCCCTGCCAAGCTGCAACCCTCCGGGGTGTCGCGTACGAGACGGGCGCGCTGTCAGTGCCGCGGTGTCTCTACGAACCTTGTACTCTCTCTCTCTCTCGCGTGCGCGCTCTCTCCTTTTCATTAATATATTTTCCTTTCCGCTCACTTAACAGAGAAAGGCCTTGTTCCCCCGGCTCTAACCTGCCGTGGCATTCGTGCCACCGCTGAACAGTGGCACTTGCTTCTCAGCGCTGATCATATGCTGTGTACGTACGTTCTATATTGCTTAATGGGATGAAGACACGGCTACCAGAGATCGAAAAATGTGATATTGCGAAACGTGCAAGAAGATGTCTGCGGTTTTTGGTCGGCTGTTCAGAAAGAAAGTACTCTATTTTGAGGCTGTTTGTCACGGCGATTCTCAGTTGCTTTGAGGTTATCGTTACCTCCAGCGTGAAGCGAATGCAAGGACCCAAACAAAGCTGCGAGGACTTGACGTCATATATGCGTCATATATGCGTTATCAGTATTGTTGCGGTCACAGCAGCAACAATACTGATAACGTTGTACAAAAACGGCGAATGTATATCGAGTTGCTGGAAAGGAAGTAAAACGCAGCTGGGACAAGTTAAAAATTCTTATTGGAAAAAGAGAATTGGCCGCGAGATCGAGCGGAGTCGCCGCCTGGCGGCTACTGGCTGAAGCGCGCCCAGTGTGGATTGCTCCCTGCGTCGTCTGCTAGCCACGTCGTGTCTGCATGTGCGCGTACGTCCTGCACGTTCTCAAAGGGCGGTTTGTTCTGTTATGTTAGCGCGAGTTTAACTGCTCGTACTATCGCGCTCAGTATGAGCTACATCACGCGAGCGCGTGGCCGAGCGCTCTGCAAGGTTGTACAGTGGCGCCGATTTTGGCATATTTTCGAGCAATCGGGAGAGAGTGTGGCTGCTCGTGCGAGCGTGTATCGCCCCCACTTGCTTGCTTTCACCCGCGAAGTTATCATTTTCTAAGCTGATATCACCGCAGGGCAAAACGATGGCGAGGGAGAACGCAAGTGTAGGCGATGCGCGCTCGCAGGAACAGCCAAACTCTCTCCCAATAACTCGAAAATATGCCAAGATCGGCGTCACTTTACAACCTTGCAGGGCACTCGGCCACGCGCTCGCGGAATGTAGCTCATACTGAGCGCGATAGTACGTATACCTAACGTGGTGTACAGAAGCAAATGGGCTTGCTCGGCTGCATGCGCATTGTAATTAAATCAGTGAGTGCGACTTTCGAGAGGGCTGTGTGTTGGTGTCGTACCCTTCGTTCGCCAGAATGATTTCAGTGTTGGTGCCGCTTTCTGGTTCAAGGACATCCTAAAGTGCGCTTGGCATAGCCCCAAACAAGAGGAGCATTAAATAGTGTGTGAAGGCACCGTTTTAGCGACTCGTTGGTAAACAAAAACGAGGCTCTAGGCCATGCACATTCGCGTTGTTGTTAGGTGTATAACTGCGGCACTGTAGTTCATGGTTGTGCGATGAACTTTAGTTGTGCTTAAGATGTCCTTTTAATGTAGTGGTCCCGCTACAGCGAAATATTTCTATCACGTGAAGTGTGACACTTCGGTACTCAAACTATCCCCTAAAAAAAAACAAAATGGAATGAAACGGCAGTGATAAAACGGAGTTGCCGCGCGCAATTTTAACTTGGGGCGAAATTTATGCAGACCCACCCGTGTGCTTAGATTCAGGTACGCTTTGAAGAACCCAAATGTTCAAAATTAATCTCGATGACGTGCTTTACATTTCTGTCGTATAATTTCACGCAACACCTCATCCTTTTTTTACATTATATTGAGCGTTTGTGTGGAGTTGTTCGAAATTGATGGAAGACTGCGGACATTATTAGTTTGAAAAAAAAAGAAAAGAAAAGACCCTTATTCCCATAAAATAACCGGACCTTTGTTGAATCACTGTCGTGCACGTAAGCAATTGATCAAAGCTCTGTGCTAAGCTCTTACCTTTTTATTCTGTTACTGGAGCAAAAACAAGTGCGTACGCGTTGAACGTCTCCGTGGCGCTGAAGCGCTGTCAATCACGTAGCTTTCCTGACAAAACTTATCAACTATCCTACCTTTCATGGAGAACTGAACAATAAAAAAAAATGCGTATGCGTATTCGCGCGAACAGTGCTATTGAACTCATTGGACATGAATATGGGCTGGTATACAAATGAACTAGAAGTAAACACTTAAGTAGTTCAGCCGTGCTACAGCAGTGCGTAGTGCAGAGAACACAAGCTAAACACCTACAGAGAAAACAACTAAAAACGTCATATAGTGTGTAAGCGCACTGTCAACCAGGGCGAGCATCCCTTTCATCGGCAGATTGCGCTTCTCTTACTAGTAATAGTAACGTTCGATGATCTTTGTGCATATGAAGAGCGTATACATTACCAGTAAGCTGAAATCAACGCATTTTATTCGCCGACAATCTGCTCAAACCGCTCACAACGAAGCGCCGCTGTGTGCATTGGTATACGCGCCGCCGAAGGCCTCTTCACACTAACGCGGCGACGGTGCTGCCACCTATAGGTCGATCTCGCGGCCAATAGCGCATGGACTGGACACAGAGGCCCAATGAACGCCACAACGATGCGCCAAATTGTACGTGGGTCTCGTACTCTGTGTTCTGACGTCCGGGCTGTTTTGCGCGTTAAGCTTTGCACAAGCCAGGCCAAGAAAAATCCTGCCTCGACATTTTATGTATGATTGAGCGAATGGGAATACTGCATGAACTGCATGGATATGAACTGAAGGATGGAAGGCCGTGCTACGTCGCAGGCATTGTGTGATCTTCCAGAAACTTGTAGGGAACCGATGAAAAGCATGCTTGTTCTTTTTAACAGATACACATAAAAAAATGCTGCGGCATAGAACCCGCGCTGTGCGCTGCTTCAGCCCATATGCACACACGTATGACCTGTCTGTGCGCTGTATCATCTGGAACGTAAAAACTCAAGCAGTGGCGTAGCCCCGGGGGTTTGCTGCGGAGTTCAATCTGCTCCTCCCCCCCCCCCCCCCCCGCCCCACGCCGAAATAGTTTAAATTATGTACGCACATATGCAAACACAAGCACCAACATACGCAAACAGGGGTCAGAGTCGGAACCCTCCTCCCCGAAACCTTGGAAAATATTTCTGACTAAGCCCCTAAACCCCAGCTACGCCGTACTTCACCAGCACTGCATGTTCTTAAGATGCCCAACTATACTAGAAAATCCATAGTGGAGTTAGGGGAGGGCTGGCAGAAACAGCGTCGTTGTCGTTTTGCACGCTGTGCTGCTATGCCGCGATCTTTTTTTTTTTTTTGATATGCCATAACATAGAGAGAGAATCCTAGAAGGAATTTGTGTGGAGCGTCTGCCCTGAAGAAGCGCTTCGAGACGGAGGACGGTTGCAAGAGTTGAGGGAGGAAGCGACGTGCGAAAACATCCACACCATATAACAGTTGCAGTCCCCGGATGGCGCAGGTAGTCACATTGTGTGGCAATTACTTCGCAAGGACTTGCCGCAGCGAAGGCGTTTTTCTTGCGTTCTGAGCATTCCGTACTCAGTCACTCCGAGAAGAACGCGAGGAACTCTCGCATAGCACAGTTGTTTGGTGGGGTACTTTTGCGCCTTGGGACTAAAGAATGCCGCCTCTCCCATGGACAAGAGAACATAAAAAGAAACAAAAGAAGAAAATACGCATTGCCGTGTGCATGGCTCACGGAAAGTAAACCTGCAGTCTGGACGAAACTTTTGTGAGCTCAACGAAGCTACTTTAGTTGGTTTTTGAAATCCCTTTGTATTTCCATCTTTTTATTGTCAAGCTGCGAGCTTAAGTACACATAGATTTTTTTCTTGTTTGTTTGAAAGTTTTACTATCCATGGACCAATAGCGGAGACGTACAGCGAAAAACAACGACGGGCGTTTCCGTAACTAACAGTATACGCTGCAACGACCACCAACCTGCCTATGTGTCTCATTAACTAAACTTACTGAAAGAGCTGCCGAAATAACATACATTTAACCACCACTTCCATTATTCTAATGGGGATTATGAACAGCTTAGCTAAACTAAACGTGAAGAAAGAAAGAAAGAAAGAAAGAAAGAAAGAAAGAAAGAAAGAAAGAAAGAAAGAAAGAAAGAAAGAAAGAAAGAAAGAAAGAAAGAAAGAAAGAAAGAAAGAAAGAAAGAAAGAAAGAAAGAAAGAAAGAAAGAAAGATTTAGATTATAACCGAGACGTTGGCATTATAGTATCAGCGACTGTTTGGCATGCAACATTAAGGAAACGCTATGAAGAGAACGTGTTTCCATTTCGTTTTTTTTTTTTTGTAACAGGCACAGAAACTAGCAAATTCTACTACTGGTATGCTCGTGCTTGGTTGCACAACTCGCCGGCCAATGGAAAGTGCCCGTTCGACCAGACAACAGTCCGCGACCAGAACAGCGATAAGAGGGACGGGTACAGAAAGCTAACTTCCACCAGCGATTGCTAATGGAGAAGGCATTTCGTAGTACAGTCCTCTAGCATCCGTATCAAATGTTTTTACTTGATTTATTTCGCCTCTCGTTACGGCACGTGTCAATCGATGAGAAATAACCCGGAACCGAAATTTCTATCGGGCTTGAAGAAATGCCGTGGCATGGTCCCCAGCTGGTGGACACATTGCGCATGCCGACATCTTTTTCCTATCACCTTTTATTCCCCTTAACCCTTTCCCCAGCACAGGGTAGCCAGCCGGTCTGAGAACGGGCTAACCTCCCTGTCCTTCCATCTATTCCTTCCTCCTTCTCCTCCCGACACGATATATTTTTTTTTTGCCCTACTTATCAAGCGCTTGCGAACTTAAGCAAAACAACATAAGCGCACGCACGTGGAAATTACAATACGCATCGTGACGGTCCACAGCGAGCTTGTTGTAATAATGAGAAAAAAGAAAATACTTTTGTAGTGGTAACAAAAGAGCCAGGATAACTTTGTTGCCTGTCACGAGTATATGGTGGCCAACAGTGACGTGCACTTATTTTGGCCAGAGCTGGGTAGTAGACCCGCTGTACCAGTAAGCTATGCAGTGATAGCAAGGGGAACCATTACTTACAGTACAAGAGATGTAAAAAATTAATAATAATAATAATAATAATAATAATAATAATAATAATAATAATAATAATAATAATAATAATAATAATAATATAATAATAATAATAATGAAGCAGGTTCCACGCAGAAAGAGTGATATTATGGGGGAGGGAAAATTACGTGGTGTCTTATAAAACGCACCTCGTGGTGCGTCCTATTTCGGTAGCGCAGCCACTTGTGCAGCCCGGGCCTCCAGTACTCCACCATGAATTCCTCGGCGAACTCGCGGCCTTGGCCGTTGCCGAAGCGGCCCTGCGTGGCCAGAGAGGTGAGAACGTGCACCGTCCGGAGGTTCACCTCCAGGTACTCGTGCGTCTGCGGCGAGATCTGCGGCGCCGGACACCAGGCGCCGCCGTTCAGCTCTCGAAGAAGCCTGCGTGGAGAGGTATACGTAATGCAGACACAAGTGATATCGAAAGTGCGCACTTGCATGCCACAGAAATGGGCTCAACGAGCCGGCGAGGGGCGTGCTCGCATCGAGAGGCCGACAACGCGTTCCGAGTGCCCACGCCATTCATTGTGTCCATCAGGCTGAATGATTCGAAGGCTTTTCCGCGCGTGACCGGAGTACATACGCGCATGAATGAAAATAATAAAGCTGGTGTCTTCACCGTGGTCATCCGCGTTGCTACCGCAGGTGCGTAAGAACCACGTGGGAAGTTTCGGAGACTGTTAACTGGTACATAAAATTCAGCTCGGTTTTCTTAGCGTTCAGCGAGAAGGTTGCTATAGGAGAGCGAGAATCCACTGCGCTGAGTTTTCCAGCACGGCACCTTAGAATACTCCGCGGATGAGCCTTTCGTGGCAGTCTTACTGCTTCTTATGAAAGAAAAAAAAACAGAGTGGGGGAGGGCGGATGCGAAGCAAGTTTTCTGTCTCCCCCAGTAACCGAGGCAAGTTTTGGGAGCTGCTGCCCCTATGGAATATGGCATCGGCGCTCAGAGCGTGCGCGTATGCTTCGCACTCCATCATTAGGTACGCGCCCAGAGCCTGCGAGGGAACGCTATCGCGTCTGTCCAGGCGTTTCGCAGACGTTGCACCTGGCTCACTTCCTTCCTCCGACGCTCAGCACAGCGCGCTGGAATGCGCCCGCCTTGCCACCCCCATCTACCTCGCTCCCCTTTTACTAAGCGCGTCTTTCGCGTGCGCGATGCGGGAAAAGCGGCCCCTTGTTCCCGGATTTCGTGTTTCCGGGGAAACCCCATTAGAACGGCGGTGGCTGCTCGACTCGGCCATATCTGGCGGCCAGCGTTCGGCCCCGGCGAGCTTGCCTCGGCTACAGACAATCAGGTTTTAATTAAACCACGCCGCGCGACCCAAGATGGAATTCATTAGGTTCAGACTGCACAGCCACGGAGAAGTGCGGGCGCGCGCACCTCACCGAGCCGAGAGAGGAGTGCGCCTGAGAAGATCGCTAGTTATTTGACTTAGACCGAGCGCCATCGCGAAGCCGCTATAAATCCGGCGCCCAGAGACTAAGCCACGGCGTAGGTAAACGCGCAGCAGTTGCGTTAGCCTTGGGCGCACTGACGGCGAAAAGTTACACCATCGCTGCCTGGCGCTGATGCAACGGCCCTAAAGCTTTTTTTTTTTTCGTCGCGTTCGCGGGTTCTTCGCTCACAATTTCCAAACCTGACTCGGCTCCAATCGCGACGTTGCTTAAAGTATTCAAGACGAGGACTTTGTAGCTAAAGTAGCGACACGTCACTGCGTCTGTTTGAGTGAGCGCGCGTGTGTATAGCATGGCAACAGCTGGAGGACACCTAACAGTACGAGGAAGCTTCACTCCTTGATTTGCTGTTCCATGCAAGCGTCACAGCGTGATTTGTAGCATAAGTATCTTGTATTCTAATCTCAATTGCATAACGCTCATCTTCAAAATGTGTCACGGCATGCACGATAGCGTTAACATTACATGCCAAGGAAAGAAAAAAAATGTCCCTTTTGCGATGCCTCAAAGTCGTGTCATTACTCTAAGTGACGTTCCTTTCGCGGTCATATTTGATTCCTCTTTCGTCACGCCATGTCATTCCATGGCATTGAGAAGCGAAAGGGCGAAAAAGATTTAGAACAAAAACTTTTGTCAAAAGAGTTAGCCTACCCTCAGATGTCCTTCCCTCCAAACTTTTTGTACTGTATTTCACTACAGTGTCGGCCTTTTTGTTCATTTTATCACTGTTTCCTGTACGGCTAAGCTTTCAACCACGATCCGTCTGTCTCCCACACACCCAGGCTGGTGTTTACGTGCTTACCCATCTGCATGCTTTTATTGCAAGACTGTTTGGTTCTTGGCTAAACGGTGAGCATTTCTTTTTACCCTCCTGGCTTTATGAGCCCGCCCACGCAGATGACCGCCACCGAAGCAACTGCTACACCCCCTCCACGTATTCCCTGACATGCGCGACCTCATGTGCTTCGTGCTGCAGTACAGCCAGGCAAGCGCGGAGGCCGCGCCGCCGACTACAGACCCGTACAGTATATTCCTGCTCAGTACACGCACGCACACGCGGGTACGGTTCCTCGCACTGGAAATGAACCCTGCAGGCCGCGCAAACCGGCGCCACCGCATGCGTCCACACGGGAGGCCCGCTGGGAAAGTGCGGCAATAACGTGGCCCGGCGGAGATATGAATCACCACGACAGATGTAACTCGGCGGCAGAGCACGCAAAGGAGGTCTGGTGGCACAGAGAGAAGAAAAAAGCAAAATAAAAAAAGAAGGGTAAAGAAAAAAAAAGGTAGGAGGGGCTACGGCACCGCAATGAATCCACACGCGCGCGCGCACACACACACTCACGCGCTCATGTCCACCGAGGGCGCATAGGCGGCCAGATCAATAGACTCTCCGCAGTGGTGCACAGAAAGCGGCGCTTTATGGGTTTTGCTGTATACGCAAAATTGGCTGTTGTGCGTTCGGATTCGAGCGAGCGCCTCCTACTCAGCGTCCGCATACTGAACGGCGGTCCCCGCGGGTGTAGCACGATGCCTTTGCGCGGTTTCCTCGGATCTACCTCTCGCCCTCTCATCAGCCTCTGCCACTCGCTTGGCCACCGCAGACGTTCTGGCCACTTGCGATTCAACCGGAACAATGACGCGTTGAAAGTTTGTCATATAAGAGACGGGCGACAAGAAGCAGTCGCTCTGTGGCAGTTCTTTTGTCACAGTGTTTGTTCGCTATTATTTTTAGACCAGACAGGCGGAATGGGATGAAGGTAGACGCAAGAGAAAGAGTCCTCAGGGGTGAACGACACACAGCTTTCGATGCCATGCCAACAAGTATTGGGTCCAAGGAAAAAGCCCGATGAAGAAAAATAAGCAGACATTTTGACGTCAGTGAAGCTAGGCAGGGGTGGGAAAATTTTCTCGCACACAAAGATAATGTCTTCCTGCGGCCATCAAACTCGCCATACGGTCGTATTTACCGCGTTTTAAGAGATAATCGTCGCGAAAATAAGGATTGCCTGGGCAGAAAGCGATATTTAATGTCCCGACTTTATTTGATGGAATTATATGATGTGATTTTTACTAATGATGGAGGTCAAAGAAGTGAGAAGATATAAATGTCCTAATAAGACAAATTACACCGCTACCTATTCAACCAGTATTCTTCGGCCTATTAGACTGCATTACAACGGAAGCTAACATAAAGTAAAAATTCTGCGACTTTCCTTTACTACGCAGCGACTCCACTGATTACCTGGGTATGTAAAAGCAAATAAAAGATGACAGTAAACCGCTATACAACCTTTCATATTTAACCCATGCTAGCACTTGAGCTAACTGTTTACGATGTCAGTTTTCTTATTCTGTCTAAATCTACTCTTGACACCTCTGTCAGTCGGGATTCGATCAAAAAACTTTATGAAAGCTTTACTATCATCATGCCTCCAAGATTCGCAAAGCCCTTTAGGTGAAATTGGTAGCAAGCGAGAAAGCCAGGGACAGTTAAAGTTGAGGTAAAAGTTTACCCGTTAAGGGCAAACCGCATGTTCCACAGATGTCTTCGTAATGACAATGTTAACAAAGTGCGAAAGTACATTCACTTTTTCATTAGACACAGATGGTATGGGAACAGAAAGACTTTGGTATGTAGACAAGAAATCTAGTGTCAAGAAACTAACATCATGCTGCTATAATAAGAATGTCAATTAAATCACGAACTAAGCTCTCTACCTTTTCTGTAACATGGCAAAGCAACTTGAATAACATGATCAAATTGATACGGTAGTTTTAATTTATTGGGGAAAAAAAGCATAAAATTTTTGGCGTTTATGAATCGCTTTATTAAAGTGCTTATGAACGAAGAACTTCGTGAATTTGAGCCCTGTACCAGTATTAATGAAAAAATTAAGAGCTCTTGCGATAGCATTGTTCGTAAGAGCGAACTTCAGCCAGTTCTTGTTATGGACATATCAGCGAAGGTGCCCAGCCGACGGCAATATAGCGCTTACGAGCAAAAAGCTTCGTGAAATCGAACACTGTTTCAAAAACCACGCAGTACGCCGCACGCAGCACCTGTTTTCTTACACCGACGAAAGGACATTCAGTGTAACTGGTGAGACCGAAGTGTGCGATGTGGCATCTGCACAAGTAACAAATTACATGAGAAAAAAATGTGTGCATGAAGGAGTAGGAAGAAAGTTGTTCCGGGCACAGACCGGCCAGGACGACCGCGGTCCGTGGAGCGGTCTCGCGTCGCTAGATGGCACGCCCCCCTCGTTTTCCCCAATGTCTATCGGAGGGTCAGCACCGAGGACAGGACCTCGTATTTGCGATTCACCGCCCGGCGTGTTCGGGCTCATTAGGATGGAACGGGTATTGTGTCGTGACGGATTGGCCGCCGCGCGGTGATGGACGAGGTCGCCGACAGGGCACGCGTGCTGTGCGCGCTGCGCTCGGCAGCGTGGCAGAATATAGCGAGTCTTCTGTCGCTCGTTCGATCCCACGAGCGGAAGCGATGCACGTTTTCTTGCGCGTCGACGCGCTCTGGATACGTCGCGTGTGCGCACGCGCTAGCTCCCGTGACGCTCGGTCGCCGTCACTGATTAGTATGAAATAGGAATTAGCGCGCTCAATTGGCAACGCTATAGGGAGACCCATGCCAATGAGAGAGAGAACATGCTCAGCGCAGTATCCGGAAGATTCTGGCTTAATGCAGGGCACATAAAACCCTTAAAATGAGCCACACTTAATAGTCAATGAACACTTTCGCCGTTCCTTTATCTATATATATATATATATATATATATATATATATATATATATATAGATATATATATATATATATATATATATATATATATATATATATATATATATATATATATAGATAAAGGAACGGCGAAAGTGTTCATTGACTATTAAGTGTGGCTCATATATATATATATATATATATATATATATATATATATATATATATATATATATATATATATATATATATATATATATATATATATATATATATATATATATATATATATATATATATATATATATAGGGATATATTCAGTGGGAAAGTTCAGTAGGTCCGATACGTACAAGAAAACAAGCGGGCGCATGTACGAGACAGCAGTTCTTTTATGTCTTACGTTTCGGCCGTGGCATGGCCTTCGTCAGAGAACAAAACGCGTGTTTTCGTTCTGTGACGAAGGCCGTGCCACGGCCGAAACGTTATTCATAAAAGAATTGCTTTCTCGTACACGTGCCTGCTTGTTTTCTTATATATATATGCATATATACTATACTAGCTTTGTTTTCATACTGCGCCTAAGACAAAATCGAAATGCAGTCGCATGGATATTCTCCTGCCTTATAACAGATACCGGTGCTCAGCACGAGCAAAGCGCAGAAATGCCTATGCGTGCTTTCGTGAGGATTGAAGAAACATGCATGGTAGCGGGCGAATAAATGTCGTACCGAGTCTGCGGTGTTCCGCAGGGATATTTCTCGCGGTCGCACAGTGCATCGATTTACGCTGTCAAACATTTAAACCTCATGACTGAACCTTGCAAGAAAGGCTGGTGAAAATTAGCAGCGGCCGAGGCATGTTGGTGGTCTGGTGGCCAACGCAGTATAGTTCCAAATAGAAATAGTACGCGGCGGGAGTAAGCGGTACATAGCGTACAATCACTTAGCGCCGCGGGCCTTTCATGGACGCTGTCATGATGTTGTGGACGGCCAAATGTACAACTGCACAATCGTGTTCCAGTATACTTCAGCATGCTTTTCGGATCTACATAAAGCAGTCGTCTATTCAGTCAAGGGATTAGATTTATTTTTTTGGATGCGAAGCATCTTATGGCTGAGTTCAAACGGTGTGCGGCGTGACCACCCTTACTGCGCATGCGCAAGCCCTCTCCACACACCTCCTCTCCAATCCCCCTCGCACCATCTCCACTCCCCCTCCCACTCTACACTCCCACTCCCTCTCCTCGTTTAGATAAAAGGCTCGCGTCAGGTCGTACACACGCTCAGTCACTGCACCGGTGTCATGAGTTCCAACGTCAACGTCGGCGCCAGTTGCAGTAATACCTTAACGCCTGCCGAGATCGGGGAGCAGCGGGTGGAGCAGCGGAAGGCTCGACGCGCTGAAGCGCAACGTACGCGTCGGCAAGCGGACCCCGAGCTCCGGGCTAGGCAAGCCCAGCGCAAACGGCAACGTCGGCGGGAAACTGCTACGGATGAAACGCGGGCTCGACATGCCGAAACGCAACGGCAGCGTCGGCAAGCAAACCCCACCGTACTCAACGCCGAAGTCGAAGCCAAGCGTCAGCGTCGAGCCGGCCCGTCGGCTGCGGACAGACGACGCGAGTCCAACGCCCGTGCAGAACGCCTCGCTAGACAACTTCAACGCCCGGGCTTCGACGGTGCCGACGCCCGATTCCAGCGCGAATTCCTCGACCGGAGCGTTAATAAAGTTGCTTCTCTCTATCTCGACCGGAGCTTCGGGCACAGCTGCAACGTGTGCGACCGACTTTGGTTCGATAACAATCTGATCGTGCAAGTGCTCCGGCTTCGCATCGCCTCATGGTCTCCTATAGCGGGAGATGGTGTAATTTTTTAAGAAAGACACTTTGAGCTATCACGTATCAATTTGTTATGTAGAAATGAACTTGTTTCTAATAAGCACTTTGTGCGCTGATAATTGATAACAATCTTGTCCTTTTTCTATATAACACAGCGTAGCCGCGATTCTTCAGCATAGGCGTGCTAACGACAGATAGGTACAGCGCAGTCATATGAAGTCGACATGACAGCACTGTAGCGCGTCACTGTTTTGGTTTGCGTATATTTGTTCGCACGTTAGACTCAATAAGGTTAGAGGACTTAGTACCGAGCTTACCACGCCTAAACTAACCTGAAATAGCCCACCGGCGCGTAAACGAAGTGGTCATAAGAAATAACATAAGGCAATATTTGCTCTCTTCCTGTCATCAAGGCACATAGGCAAAGGCGAATGAACAAGAAGATGTGGTGGTGTATCATTATATACGACGTATGGTTGCACAAATAATAGATCTGGCAGCAGACACTTCAGGTCGCATTCGCAGCTATCGAAAATTGTCGTTCCTTCCTGTAATTCAATATTATGGATGAGAAGGTAAAAAATGCAGCGTCAAGACGTGTCCCACCTGCTCCGAAGATCAAGAAAGCAAGATCACGAAACGGAGCAACATTCCGCTAACAAGCTACGGCACCGCTGCCTATATGTAGAGAAGAAGCTGCGCATTGATGCTGGCGGCATTTCAGCCCTTTCTAAGTGGCGACGTTGATGACATGAGGAGCCCACTTCACTGAAGGGCCTCGCAGCGGGTCTCCTTCGCGTCTTCAGCCCTCACCCCGGCCGCTCGCACCGCTTCCTCAAGGAGGCAACTGCTTCCCATGACAATCCAAAGCTAACGTTCCGCCGGGTTTCCCTGTGCCGCAGGGAACACCAGCGTGAGGGGTCTCGCTGCCGAGCACCCTCTCGAAGCGACCCCGACTCGGAGGGCACGTCGACCCTGAGTCGGCACTAGAACACGAACCAACCGCCGGAGACGTGTGTCAGGAGTCGTCGCCAGAACAATGCCTGAGCACGTTCTGTTTCGAATTCGCGTCCTGTTTCGTCGCCGCCGCCGCGATGATAGGCCTTGGTACGACAAGCTCTGAAGCGTTGCGCGCTTATACGAAATAGCTAATGTTTCACGGCGCGAGTTGGCTGTCACGAAAGCAAAAGCGGGGAGCGACGAAATAGCGAAAATAAAAAAGGAATATGGTGGCTCGTTATACCATCGGAACCAACTGGTGCCTCCCCCCCCCCTCTCTTTCTATCTGCGACGTTTTTTCGTCTTTCAATTTTTCAGCAACTTCACGAGAGGTATTGTGAGAGTTCGCTTGAGTTGGCAGTCAAGAGTGGTACGTATACGGAATGGAGTGCTCGTTGCGGCGTATAAGGCGGCATGGTGCTGCTTGTTGCGACGCGCGCTGGAACCAAGGCTTAGTCACGTACCGTACAGTCCGGGTGTCGTTATCTTTCTTGCGCTACGGTTATTTTTTTAATGAGCTAGAGTGAGCGCCGTAGAGGGACCGAAAGCTCTCAGTTTTGGGGGCCATTGCTGCGGCCTTCTACTTTCGTTTCCGAAAAGGAAAAGAAACAGAAGAGAAAAGGAGAGGAAGACGCTAATATTGCGTTGGTTCTTATACAAGCTTTAGAAACGCCCCGCAGTAATTCAGCGCCTCCGAGTGCAGTGACCAAGTCGTTACCGTGCTCGGAGTGCGCTTCACCATTCAAGAATGAGCAGCCGCTTCACATTAAGGGCTCGTTTCGCAGTGTATGCATTAGCGAACGGGTTCTCGGGCGTCGAAAGAGTTGATTATTTCTGCCACCGCCACCACTTTCAACTCTTTTCGGTCTGTCCGCCTCTCTTATACTTTGGAGTGCGCGTTCAATGTATTGTACCAGGTATGCAAAAAAGTTAATAGTACAGCCTCTACAAATGAGCACTCAAAACAAAATTTTACCATAGTGAAGCGCGCACACACCTTCGGGAGACTACGACCCATTTTTTCGCGCAGTACGGAGATTATTACGTGCCGCATATAAATCGCGAAAGTTCCAAATGAAGTGTTCTTTACAGGAGGCACGAAATCCTTGTTTCAGCTTTAGATGAACCAGTGCGGCCTTATTCCCGTCATAAAGGGAGCCTGCGAATTACCTGGGAGCCGACAAAGTTTCTTCACCGCGCGTATGTTAAAAGTAGCGACCCGGTGGCGGTTGTAGGCATCTGCTCGCTTCATAATGCGACCATCTCATCCATTCACTAATCCCTGGAAGCCTAGATTGGTATCCCAACGACCCCGCCACCACTTTAATGAGACCGTTGGCGGCCCCTTGATGGGCACTGTCGTGGCGGCGCGCGCTCTCTCTATTCGCATACTTGACAGTGGGCACGTGCTGAACAAACCTCTTTTTTTTTTCTCAGGAATTTGCACTATGCCGCAAACACACAAGCTGAATGTTTGAAGTTGTTTTCATTTCTGGCCTTCCAGAATTACGTTACTGTTCCGATAAACTAATCAGCACAAAAGTGCCCTTGGTGAAGGACGCCCGCGAACAAGCACGCAAGTGCATACTTATTCCAGATGGCATAAATGACCAAGCACATTCTCCTATCGGGCAGGGTGGGGGTCACATGAAATTCGTAAGCGCGGTCATTTCCCACATTGCTTGAGGTTCTTGGTCGTATACATCGTGCACGACGCCTAATATTTAAGAAAGTCTATTTCTTGAAGAAAAAAAATGCATGCAAGATGAAAAGAGCACCCCATTCACTGCCATACGTACGTCCAGCCAACCACTGCGTGTGTCTACATATTGCTCAAGTGCGGACATTTGCCTAACCCGAGCGAGTTTGCGCAGAAAAGGGATCACCTCGTGGCACGACCCGGGTCCTGAAATGGCGTTGTAGTTGTAGAGGCTTTCTCTTGCAGTGAGGCATCCTAACGCAAGCTCGAAGGTGTGACAGCGTTGGAGTGAGAAAAAAAATGGTGAGAACCGCTGCGTTCCACAAAAGCTATATGTACGATGCGATGGGCAGGAAAGAGGCAGAGAGAGAGAGGCTGGCAATAGCGCGTTACAAGTCCGCGATGAGATGGGAGACGCGCGGAAATGAAAGTGCGAGCGCGCGCGTAAATTCTCGCGATTCCGCACGAAATTTTGGGTCGTAAAGGGGTCAGACAGAGAGGGGAGGGTGGTGGTGGCAGTGGGCGTGCTGTGCTTCGGTGCCGACGACAGTGGTGGCGGCAGGCGTATGGCAATACGCATTCACGCGAACGACAGCAGCTTTTGCGTCCGGTGGCGATGTTGGTGGCGTAAGCGCGTGTGTGTACATGTTGAGGGAGGTGGCGCTAATGAGTTGGAGTGCCCTAAACCTGTCGTTATAACGCGCGTGCTCTTGAATGGCCTGCAGGGGCCATAAACGAGAGGGCGTCCGGAAAGTGCGCCCCTCGGGCGGCGGTTGTTAAAGTTTCGAAAAAGTTCGAGAGGGTTGTTCGCCCGCTCTTCTCAATAGGGCACAGAAAACGAGAGGCTCCGCACAGCGTTTGCCTCGAACGCACTTCCGTGTGCCTCCTCCTTGGCAGCTGTTTCTTTTTTTTTTCTTGTCTTGAGGATTTTGGTTTGAAGGTGGCTCATAGACGTCGTGAGAAGGGCGACTCTGCTATCCCCCCGATGATTGCAGAGGAGCTCTCATCTTCAGAAATTAATGACGTGCACCCTCGTCGGTGAACGTCGACTGGAGAACATGTGTCGTCAAGGTATATAGCATGCTCCGGGACCGCGCGCGTGCGTGCCGCGATAAAGGCTGCAAAGAGCCGAGCGCTCCTCGAGTGATGTGCGCGCTCCTCCTCGACCGGGGTCACATCAGCGCATACGGAAACACTTCGAACCCCGAGAGGTATGGCGCGTGCTTTCTCGTTGGAATTTTATTGCGATGTTTTGGCATGACAGCTGTCTTTAACGACACTTGCATTTGTGGTGAAGGTCGGTCCCCGGAAGAAACCTCAAAGGTTCAGTTATATCATTACAATTGACTCCGTCAAGTTGGTAATTCAAATCTTCATTCTATAAATTCAGTTATTAGATGGCATATGATTACATGTAGCGTAAGGTGCGCCACTGCAGTTGGCGTACTGAGGAAAACAAGACATCATCCAATATTTTCTATTATTCTGCGCTATTCAAGTACTCATTTCAGATTCCCTGTATTATATAGAACGCTACACCACCAAAAACTACAGTTTGCCTTACGGCATGAATTACACGAACAATTAGTGTATGAAATAAGGCACGACTACCACCAAGCACTCGAGGAAGTACATGATATTTTATTTCAGTGGTTGCCGAGTCATTGTGGAATTGTTGGCAATGACCGCGCCGATGAAGCTGCACGATTGGCTCATTAAAATTACCTGTGGATGCTCATACCTCTCTTGGAAACGAACGGTGCGCGGCAACTGCAATCACTTGCTCGCGCATCACGCTTCTACAATGGAATACGCAGGGTTATTACAACTCGCACTTGTATTCTATTGACCTTAATTTGCAACTTCGTTTGCCATCCGGGCTCTCGCGACGCGATGCAACCTTGCTGTGTCGCATAAGGTTGGGTGTGGTATTAACGAATGCGTATTCGTATCTCAGTGGAATGACAAAGAATGTGCGGTATGCAACTTGTGCACCTCTGAGGAGACACTTGAGCACATTCTATGCCACTGTCCATCCTACCAAACTCAACGACGTTGTCTGGAAGCCAAGCTCCATCGTCTTGATGCAAGACCACCATCAGAAAAGAAGATCCTAGGACCTTGGCCCATAGTTTCGTACATGGACAATGCCACGAAAGCTCTTTTGTGCTTCTTGAAGGCGGCCGGACTTCACGAGGGCCTGTGAACTAACAGAGCGAGTTCGTGCTGTGTGTGTTCTAACTAACTGTTCATCTCTTCTTTTTTTTACTCTTGTTCGTTCTTCCTTATCTTTTCTATTAGTCCCCCTATCCCCCACCCCGCGTGTAGGGTAGCCAACCCAGCCAAAACTTAGTTAACCTCCCTGCCTTTCCTCTTTGTTTCTCTCCCTCTCTCTGCACCACCAAATAAAACAAATCAATGTGCAGAAGAGACTCCGACAGGTGTTTAAACGCTTTGCGAAGCATCGCGATGATAACTCTACATGTTTAATTACACGAAGTTATAGAAGTGATTGGCGTCCTATATACGCTCAGATGGTCGACGGTTCACCTCCCTACACGCTCAGACCCACAATTTGAATGTCTACAAGCTTTGAAAGTCGAGTGTGCGATATCCTACTTGCTTAGAAGGTCGAAGGTTCGAGTGTCTACGCTGTCTGAAGGTCGAGGGTTCGAGGACATACAAGTTCAGAATGTCAAAGGTTCGGGTGCCTACACGCTCTGAATGTCGAGGGCATGTTCAGATGGTCGAAGGTTCGACTCCTTACATGCTCAGAAGCTCGAGCGTTCGACACCCTAAATGTTCGGATGGTGGAGAGTTCGAGTCGCCCCAAGCCCATAAGGTCGAGAGTTCGATCCGCTACATATTTAGATAGTCGAAGGTTCGACTACCTACACGCTCAGAAGGTCAAGGGTTCGAGTCCCTAAACCAGGCCCATAGCCAGGAATTTTTTTCGGAGGGGGGGGAGGGGGGGAAGGGAGGAGGGGTGAGGGGGGTGCACTTGCTGAAAACCTTGACTATTTGAGAAAAACACCTATCTTCATTATTTATTTTTGGTAAAAACACCTACTTCACCAAAATGTCGGGAAAGGGGGGGGATAGCCCCCCCCCCTCCCTCTGGCTGCGGGCCTGCCCTACACACTCAAATGCCCGAGGGTTCGAGTTCCTACATGCTCCGAAAGTCGATGCCATATTTAGATGTTTACAAGGTCGAAGGTTCCAGTTCCTGCGCGCCCCTAAGGTCGTGCATTCGATATACTGCATGTTTAGAAGGTCGAGGGTTCGAGTCTCGCCACACCACGGAGGCACAAATTTCGCTACTCTGTACAACAATATACACGTTTCAGGCCTACGCTTTCATTGGGTCGAGTTGCGACATGTCCATAGGCCGTGGGTGCGATTCGTTATCACATACGGTATGTATAGATGCATCGCCATGCATTCCTATGGAAGCGCGTTACGTGACCAAAATCGCTGGGAAGTAGTCTCAGATGTATTCGCATATAAGAAACGTGCACGAAAAAGGAACAGTTTTATGTGATCTAGTACGGCTAAGCTAAGTCGGGGTCGAAAGGTTGGAGAAGCTGCGAAGTTATTGTTATGTGTTCGAAAGAAAAAAGACAGACAGAATAAACAAAGTGAGTCTCCGACAGAATTGCATGCGTATGGTTCCACATATACTTTGTAATACGCTGGAAGTAGGAGGTTACAATCTAATACGTGAATCGAAAGCAACTACACCGCTGTTTTCCCGGCGCGGATCGGAGAGCATCCTCGCGATGCATTGGGTGTTATTGATAACGCTTTCAATCTTCATATAGAAGATTGAAACTCCACCTCCTTTTGCAGGAGGCGCTTGCAAGAACACATAGCAACGTTTTCTTTCGGTGTTATGCAGGCGCAGCTGCCTTTGTTCATCAGCGAGAGAAGGTGCTCAATCACCAAGGCCCTATAGGGAAATGAGAAAATTTCGCAACTTACTCGGATGAACTGTCGAAAGCGAAAGGGCTTAAGAATCATACGTCCTGCTAACGTTTCAAGTTTGTTGCAGATTGCGGGGTTTCCTCGGCACGTTGTGCAAGAGGCGCAGGTTAACAAAATGTATACATTTCTTCGACAACGTATTTTGTCCGGTAGATTTCTTCTATAAATTCGTTTGACAACGGTTACTCTTTTTGCCACGCACGTACGGCACACAAGCGCGACATGCACAGGCCTATACTCAAGACCGGCGTGCAACAAGAGACACTGATTCCGAGGTATACGGTCACTTAAGACGGATAATTGGAGTCGCGTCTCAACAAACTTTCGAGCGCTCTCAAAGCCGTTCTTCCTAAAGTATACACATGGAGAAGCCTGCCCTTCACTTTGGAAAGGGCCAGGGCTCGACCTAATTAGAATGCTTGTTCAGGAATTAGTGCCATTAAGAATCGAGCTTCGCTGCGCCATCACCCCTTGGCGGAGACTCATCCGAAGTTTCCACAATGACGCAACCAGTGACGTAAAACACCATGTGCGGAAAATAAGCTGCCTGAGCCAAAAGGCAACCAAGATAACAGTGAAAAGCCAATACGCGACCAACGCGATCGAACCCACGAACTTGGGTGCTATGCAGGATAGCCCGAGCATCTCGGGATCACGAGTTTGCTCCGAGCTCGCGCTACGGCGGTCATGACAGGAAGACAGTGCGAAGCGCGCGATAGCAGCGTTGATAAAAACGGCTACAAGAACGAGCATGGCGTCACAAACGCATGCGCGGCATTTGCGGCGGTTTTCAAAGGAACACCGCGTGCGAACGCGTCAGCGCCGCGACTCAGTCAACATTTCAATAGTACAGCGACGTCAGCGTGATTGTCGCGCTGTCTTTTTGCCAACTGAACATCGCGTCTCACACAGGCGTGTTCGTGGGCCTTTGTCCTCTTTCGGGCAAGTTCTTTCGTTCCACCTGCAGCAGGGAAATTTCCACTATCGAAGGCAACAAGGGTGCACACGCAGCACTTTCGTGCGGCTCGTTTCGCTTCTCTCGAATATTATTATACAGATAAATAAATGGACAGGTTACTGCGACTTACATTACGCGTCCGAAGATTTTCCTGTAGTAACGAATCGGTAAAAACAATGTCTCTAACAAACAAGTAAATAGTAACATTTCTCGCCGCAAATACCACCAGGGGCGCTTGCTTCGTGGCTGGGAGTGGTACGTCGTGAGCGCGGTGAAATTGAACGCGAGACATCGTAGCCACGTGATGATATAACCTTTAGTTCTTCGTGCGTGTGTGCATAGTCTGTGCGATTAAGCTCATAGATGAATCGTGCCGCTCGCTGGCGTTGCGGCGTGAGCACTGCTCCTCGGCTAGAGCAAACGCGGTGGGTGGACCCGATCTTCGCCGCCGGCGTCTGTCAATCAAACTGGTCGACGAGCGAACTCGGCTACAAACTCGTTGATTTTTAAAAGGCTCCAGTTCTACTCGTGACTGTCATAGTGCCGGTGCGCCTCTCAAGCGTTTCATGCGGTTGACGCTAAGCAGCAGCTTGTTTGCATATTAAAATAATTTTGTCAGCTTGCACTACTTGAGAAAGGCTGGAGCCATCGGAGGAGCTTGTGATCACGTAGCTTCTTAGAGCTTTTTACGTGGCTTGTCTACTCAGTCTGCTCGGTCTGCTTCGGAGGGAAGACCACGTCAGTTCGGTCTCAATTTTGATTGCGTTAATTGGCTAGGTCTTAATTAACATGATATTGAATAGTTATGTCTTCATTGGTAATGATCTAATTAACAAGGCATTAGTTACACAGGTTTAATTAGCGACTGTTTAATTAGTATAAAGCTAACTAGCATACCTCCAATTATCACGCTCCTAATTAGCGTAGCCTTAGTGAGTAGGGTCCTAACTGACTTGGTATCACTAATGCGCCACTAATTAGCGTCGTGCTAATTAACATGACCTTAATTAGCTCGGTCATAGCTTTACACGGCTTCATTAGCATGGTCTTAGTAAGATGTTGCTTAATTCGCTCGGTCTTAGTATGACTTGGTTTAATTAGCTTGGTCATAGCATGTCCTGCCTTAATTAGCTACCTATCGCCAGCCAATTAGATAATCAACCGGGCACACGTGCTCGGAGAGCGAGCAGGCGATTAATAAGAGGACGAAGAGGGCGCGCGCCGGCCGAGCAACGCGCTAGAACGTACAGGCCGACCATGATTACGCACATGGCCTCGGCGATTAGCTCCGGCCGCGGTGTTGTAACGCGCTCGGCCGGAGCTAATCTCAGAGGCCGCGGTGCTAATTATTCTAAAGGATACTTAGTGCAGACTTTAAACGCCTGAAAAGGAATTTAAACAGCCCGTACCTCTAAAAATATCGTTAGTAAAGGTTTCTGACACTTTTCTTGCATGGGTGCACGTTTGCACTAAGCGGAACGACAAACAAATGAAAGAAGATGCCTCTGGTTTGAAGACACCACCCAACTTTGCCGACCGCCCTTGACGTGACGCCGCGTTCCAACGTAACCAATTTAACGCATCGCGCGCTGAGGGATGGATTTCACGTTTTCGTACTGTTAGCTTGTTCAAAAGGGGGTACGTTCATAAGGGGGTATGCATGCTGGTATGTATGTACGTGTGTGCTTTGAAGAAAAATACTGCGCATAGGACCGAGAAATAGTCCATAGATAGGCGTTAAGCGAATTCAGTATGCCGGTAGCTCGATCTACTGTTCTTTACGCTTTATGAAAAAACAGGACGTCAGCTTGAACCATTAATAAAAACGCATATACGCTATATGGATGCATTTTGCTGGAAAAAGAAATTAAAATATAAGCCCCGGCGCAACGCGAAATCAACACATTTAAAAATACTCTCTTTGCATGGTGCCAGTAAAAGCGAAGCACGCTGTGCTTTTTCCAGACGTGCCGTGCCGTCTGGAAAGCGTTGGCCATCAAAAGATGGCCAACGGCAAAGAGTTCAATTTTACCTTCTTTCGACTGCAACGTTCTTATTGTTTTATCGTGTCTGGAATTTCTCGTAACTTTAAGCTCGGCAAAAGGCAACAGCCATGCTTGCTTCGTTTACCTGGCGAACTGCGGCCCCACACTGGCGGCATTGTGAGTGGAACTGGCCGAGATGTCTTCGTCCTTGATTTCGCCGCTGGTCATGCCGAGCGTTTGGTTGCAAGAACCTGTGGGAACGAAACGGAGGACAGATAAAGTTTGACGCTCGAGCACGATTTTCAGGCGAATCAAAAGTAGCTTGCTAATAAAATTAAAACGCTCTAAGAGAATCTGAGCATGAAGAGGATGCTAACGCACGATTCATGTGAACGTGAAGGTCATTTTGTTTGTAAACTCTACTGTAATATACACTACGTACCCAAACTTCATGCACCCGCCGGCAATTCTTAGCAAGCAAGGCGTCGTGCTGCCAAGCTCGAGGACGCGGGTTGAATTCCCAGACACGGTGGTCGCATTTCAATGGAGGCGAAATGCAACAGTATGCGCGTACTTAGGTTTAGGTGCACGTTAAGGAACCTCAGATGGCTGAAATTAATGCGGGAGTCCCTCACTACGGCGTGCCTCATAATAATATCTTAGTTTTGGCACGTAAAATCCCAAGGGTTAACAATAAAACTTAAACTTTTGGTTGCTCTTTTTTGTGTTCTTTGTGGACTTCCACGTGTACTGAAACCGCTACCTATTTTGCAGCCCACCTCTTTTTTCGTCATGCTTATTTTGCCTTTACCAATATAAATGTAGTCAAGTGTACGTACCTCTCTTTAGATATTTCTGTTTCCTACATTTTTGCGGCTCTTAGCGCTTCTGCTTTTTCTATAACTCTTTCTCGCAATATATCACTGGAACAAGCTACCTGCCGACGTCGTTTCTTCTCAAAATCATGAAAATTTCATAAATAAACTTAAAAGTTATTTTAATGAACGCTAATATTGTTCTTGTGCATATCTGTTTTGTTGCAGTTATTGTCGTTGTTCTTTGCACACGGAATTTCAGTGAACGGGAATTATCATTTTTTTTCTTTTGCATCATTTTCTTGTTCTTTGAACACTGCGAAAATTTTCCTTCAGGTTTTTGTTGTCCTGTTCTTTTCTTCTTCTTTTTAGTAGTACTTTATTTTCTCCGCGTAGCATCCCTGTTCTGTTAAGTAATAGTATCGCTACATATGTATAGCGTATGTGCATATTTATATTTATTTGTGTCAATCGTTTGTATTTGTTATTCAATTTGTACACTGTAATTGTAACAGCTTTATTGTGTTATAACTCCCCTATGTAATGCCTACCCAGGGCTTTAGGGTACTTAAATAATAAAAAAAAAAGTTACGAGAGCTTTTCCACTACAATTACCATTCACACAGCACTTCGTGTTTTGTTTTTGTTTTTGTTTTAATCCGAAGAGAACGGAAGTTGGAACTCAACGGCATAACACGGAGCGCTACGATGGCAAAAAAATGGGATCATCATATTAGTCACTCGTAAACGTAAATCACCGGATACCTTGAGCAAGCACAGCTTCGTGAAACGACAAGTCACGAGGTTACAAAAGAGAAGAAAAAAGGGAGACGTTTTTTTTTTCTGTCCCCCTTTTTTCTTCTCTTTTGTAACCTTGCGCCTTGTCTTTTCACGAAGCTATGCACCAACTGGCCCAACACAGCGTGTTGTTGAGGAGGCACGGTTGGTACGCAGTGGAATCATTCGCGTTCAAAGAACAGGTAGTGTATAGCAGGGGAAGAATGACCGTTTTACGCTAACTGAACTCATTGGTCGTCTTCAACTGATTGACGGATTTCAAGGACCCCGAATTTGCGAGGTCACGCTAAACCTTCGCAGCCATGCTCCAGCGGGCTGTGATACGCGCAGGACGAGGCCGAAGCTTCCGGACATTATACTCCCATACGCGCCCGCGCGTCTTGTGGAGAAGCCAACGCCCTCGCGTCCGCAATTCCCAGAAAGACTGCGTAGCCGGTGCTAAGAAGAAAAACTGGGAACTAACTGAAAGGGGACGGAGAAACGGTGGTGCACCGGTACCACGAGCATCAACGGTGGCCGCGGCCGCACTAATGTCGCACATTCCACGCTTTATGGAGAAGCAAGTGTCGAGTGCCGCCGAGTTTCGTCTGCGCTGGCGTAAGAGCGCGACTGCCGTTGCTGCTGCTCAAAAGGCGGCTGCTTTCGGCAGTCGTCGCCTGCCACAGAGGCACAAAACCGTTGCCCGGTGGCCGGATGGACAGACGGAGGAGCGCAGCTGGGCGACGCGGACATTCCCGGCATGCCAGTGGACTCGATCTGCAAAACGTGCCCAAAACATTTTTGGAAGCCGCCGCTCGAGGAATTTGAGCAGCCGCCGAGTTCTGATAGCCGAGTCGCCCACCAGCGTTCTCTCTCTCTCTCTCTCTTGCATCCTCTCGCGTGCTTGTTTCTTTATTCCCATACTCTTCTCTTCCTGGGCAGCAGCAACAACAGCAGCAGCAGCAGTGAGACACTCGCGCGTCATTTGTCGGCGAGTTCAACTCCCGGGCGCGTCGCGCACGCGTCATCTTCGCGCGCGCACATTGTTCGGCCGAGCAGGATTCCGGCCCCGAGCAGAAGGACGGGACTTGGATTGCCTCGTTCTCTCTCTCTCCGCCGTGCTCACGCTTTCCTTTCGCTCTCCCCCCCTTCCCGCTAGCTCTTACACAAGGTTGTTCTTTTATGCGTTTGTTCGGAGGCGGAAACAGTGCGATGAGAGCGGTGAGGGAGTCGTTTTTTCGAGGTTCTTGCATGTCCGACGGGTTTTGGCTGGATGTTGAGTCGAGATCATTGGGGATATTGCCCTCACGACAGTAGTCAAGGTCCCTGGTTTCCTTTCCTGGCGCACTACTGCCCTGCTCATTGAAACGCAATCTGCGGTAAAATATTAAACATTTCGTAATTTCCGAAAACGTTCTGAGCCGGCCACGTAATGCGTAGGACAGACAACCGGTGGTCAGTTCGAGCAACGGAGTGGATCAAGGAAAGGGAGAAGAAGCCGCGGACACGGCGCAGTGAGTTAGATGGAGGGATAAAATTAAGAAGCACGCAGGCGTAAAAAGTAATGAACTCACGCAACATATAGGGCAAATCGGAGATCATTCGGAGAGGCCTTCGTCCTGCAGTGGACAGACGGAGGAGGGTGAGAATGATGATGATGCTGATGATGATGACGACAACGACGAGTAAAACCATACAGCGCCATATCGCTAGCCTATGATACAGTACGTATAACACAAGATTGAAATCCGTCTACCTTACTGCCTGGCCGCTGCACAAGGACTCAGTTTGTTTCACAGATGCCGCAGTGCCCGAGCTTTTTACGCCGACTGCACATGAGCCATTATTACGAATCAAAACGCGAAGAAAAAGTAACGGATGAGAACACCTCGTCCGCGCCGCTAGATGGAAGTCTGACATGTAGTTGCCCTGCAGCCTATTTTTTTACACGGAGAATTCATGACCGGGCGTTTCAAAGCCTGAATTAAGCCACTGTTACTAATGCAGGAAAACCTGCAGCATCGCAACAGTGCCACCGTACGACGACTGTCGAGAATGTGATCCGCGGCTGTGTGCAGAAAAACACGCGGTACTTTATTCGTGCATCCTGATGTCCACGGAAGCATATGTTAGCTGCATATCATCTATATTGAAAAATATACGACGAAGAACGTATTTGCAACGGATGAAACTGTCGTTCGATGCCTTTAACTTGAAATAAGCGCTAAGTGAAACTTTATAGGCTACCTGCCTGCTTCTGAGCCCACGTTCTACTTGGCACCTAGAGTATAAATACGCGCTTCATATGTTCCACCTTGAGAGCGAGTAGCGGCGAGTTGCACGCGTAGACGTACTGTATCATAAATTAATGAAACTGAAGTAGGTTAGGGCTAACCATTATGTACTATCTGCTTTCCCCCACTCTGTGTAGTAACGGCATACTATGATGTCGGAATGCAAGCTTAACTTGGCGCCTGCACCGCCATTGCCGACCAGATACGCAGCGGAGAGAAATTGTACTCTGGAGTGATTGTTCTGAACGGCCTTTTTTACATAATTTTTTTTTCCTGTGAGCTTTAAGAACCAGAAATTATCAGATTTAATCCGGCTTCCCCCACTACGGCGTACCTCATGATCACATGAGATACGTAAAACACCAGGAATTATTATGCGAGAATTGTAGGTCTGCCTAACGTCGGACCTGAATGTGTAGCGATTACACTTGAAGAAGTGCTGCCCTCTGTTCTCTATGTTTTTTGGCATCATCATTGTTTAAACTACGTCGTATAAAGAAAACGAAGGGCTGCATGATTGTGTATGGTGGGCTTTGCTCGAACATGCGCTTGAATGCTAAGATTCCCACTATTTGTGTGAAGTCGATATATGTCTTTCGGGATATACCTCTAATTTACCTCAAAGACCACACCTTAGTTTTATTCAGAGAGAGCGGCACGCCCTTATGTACGTACATACATGCCCTTGCAACACACAACTCTTACTTACACAGCCCCTCCCATGCTTCCCTCATTTACCGTAAACATGCGCTCGAAACCCTGTCTAAAATACTGCGAATCTACTCGTTTCACCAGCTCGGAAACAAAGGAGCCGTCCGAGATAGATTAGGTTCCAGCAATTCTACGTCCACCCACGACAGTCTACAGGTTGCTGCTGTATAGTAACGAAACAACTTCCCGGGCAGATACTAACGAGCTTCCTCTCCGCTTGGCTCACACACACACAGTCAAACAAACCCTAACGAATCGCTGGATACAAAAAGGCTCGCGCTACTCTCGTGTCTCCCGTATAGGTAGTCATCGCCTCCCTTTCCGGCTCCCACACAACTTCGCCGCCGCCTCATCATTCCTTCGTTCCTAGCGGCGGTGATAGGCGATTGCTACGCGTCCTCCATCGTTGCCGCTGCTCCAAAGACGCTGCGGCGGAGAGCGACAGCGTATAGCTCCGAGACGCACGGACCAGCAAACGAACGCGGCAGCAGCGAGGCAGAAATGCAGGATGAGAGGAGGCAGGGACAGCACAAAGTGCGCGCTCCCGTTTTCGCCTTATCTGTGGGACATCGCCAGATGTTGGCGTACACACGGCGGGCTTTGGAAGCGAGAT
The DNA here is from genome assembly GCF_013339695.2 of Rhipicephalus sanguineus. NCBI lineage: Eukaryota > Metazoa > Arthropoda > Arachnida > Ixodida > Ixodidae > Rhipicephalus > Rhipicephalus sanguineus. The sequence continues at coordinate 145,093,410 of NC_051176.1, forward strand.
CAGTCGGACCGCTGCTGGGCCCGCGGCTCTATATACTCTCTCGCGTTGCGCGCGGATTGCGCATACGCGGGGAAAGAGGAGCGCTGATGCGGCTCCTCCGACGAGATGGGACAGCGGAAAGAAGAAGAATAAAAAGACGCCCGAGACCGCAGAGGTGGAGCGGGCTCCTTCGCATCCGAGGAGCGGAATCGGTCGGGAGCTTCGGAGACAATGGTGGAAGCCGCTCAAGAGTGCGGCGAGGGAAACAACGCGGGGTAAACGAATGGAGCCCCGGCGCAAGAACAAAGGGAAGGGGAGCACACGCGGTGCCGACCGCCAGGTAATTGGGGATGCCCCTCACCCATCAATCTATTTCTGCTGATTTGTGCCGCCGGAAAAAGTTTGTGCGCGGGAGGAGAGCACGGTTCGGGTGATGCCCATAAATCATGCGGTGAGAATCGCAACAGAAGGTTTCCGTGGCCGACGCGTGAATGGCACACGGCCGGAGTGCGTGCGCGACGAACGGGGGCGGGGAGACGCGCCAGAAGGAATCGGCCGGGCTTCGATGAAGGACGGCAAAAGAAGAATCGGTGGGCGCCGACCGACTGTGCTTGCTTGCTTGCTTGCTTATTCTTTGTCGCATCGCTATGTGCCAGTGCTATTCGTGCGATCTTTATCGCCTTTTTTATTTATTATTTGCCTATACACCCGATCTTACCCTGTGCATTTTCGCGTTGCGAGCGGGTTGCGTCTTGGGAAGCTCCCGTATAACGCATCGTCCTCAGCTTCCATTATCTTTTACCTTTTGTTCTTTCACCCGAGACTGTACTTTTCGAGTATCTTTCTGGGCTGGCGAAATTGCGCTTTTGGTTTTATTCCGAAGCGATTTCGTGCAACGAGTCCGTTTTGTGCGAGAACAGACCGAGACATAAATAAAGCTTCGGATGTGAAAAAAAAAGAAAAACAGAAACCATAGATCTTCGGGTGCTCTGCGAGGCGTTTGTGCTACATCAGAAGAAGAAATGAAATACTTCTTGATGGAAGCGACGCTCAAAATGATGGGTTTTGCCTCGGCACACTCGCGGCTAACAAAACGAGAAAAAAAAAAAAAGAACCCGTGTGAGAAACGTTTTTTTACTGCAGCTGGCATGCACGCAGGGGCGTAGCCAGAAATTTTTTTCGGGGGGGTGGGGGGGGGGTGGGGTTCAACCATACTTTATGTATGTTCGTGCGTGCGTTTATATGTGTGTGTATATATATGCGCAAGCAAAATTGAAAAATTTCCGGGGGGGGGGGGGGTCTTGACCCCCCCCCCCCTGGCTACGCCCCTGCATGCACCAATACTGCACGAATACTTAAAAAAAAAAAGAATTCGTTCCGTTTGTATCACATTTGTGTCCCGCGAGCTCAAAACGCACGAAGAAAAATAAGAACAGGAATGCAAAGAAGGACTGCTGTCTGAAGGATTCAATAAAATATCCCCACCACTCACGAAATCTTCGGGCTCTCATAGGTATACCTTGTAATCACCGGCCGAAAAACTTTACAATACTACACTGTCTTGCAGGTTGCCCCTATACGCAGGCAGCTTCAGCAATAACTTGTCATAACTTGTGCTGACGGTTGCAACCATCCGCATATGCAACAGTGTTCGTTTCCTTCGGGACTCTCTTTCCGGCCTTCATTCAGCCGTTCCCCAGCTTGAGGGTCCAAACGAGATTTTCTTTTCCGGTTTACTAATTTCTTTTACAGAGACAAAGCCTTAGAAACGCAAAAAGTGACCGACGGCGGCGTTGGTGTCCACACGAGTGATCCAAAAAATCATCATCATCTGATGATGCCACAGGTCGCCAAAATTTGTTACGTCCTCATGACATCACTACGATGTCCCAAAACATGACGTCATGTGATGTCATCACGCGACATCGTCGCTTGGTTAAAGGTAGGCCAATCGCGGGGACAGTGCGAAACCACGTTCGTTGCAGAAAGCTTTCGGGTAGGCGATTAATACAATCAAACGAGAAGAAAAAGAATAAGAAGATGGCTGTCGCCTTCGAGTCGTCTCGGGCATAAGCATAAGGGGACTCTGGGAGGGGGGTTCTGACTACGTGAATGGTCAACACGCTTGGCGCGTGTTTACAACGTTTACAATTTGCCGCCGGTATCATCTCGTACGCATTCCATCGAGGTGCGAGTCCTATACCCCTATTAGTGGCGCTCTTGATCCCTCCTGTAGTATAGCGTTGCTCGACGACGCCGATACCGCGTCCCCCGACGTTATGCTAACGCACTTGCCGCTAACTCGACGCTGACTCTTTCGTCTAACTCGCTTGTCTCTCTTCTTAATAGACGCTTTTTATATGTTGCCACACGTGCAGGTCTTCACCATTCTATAGTACCCAAACATGGCTGCCGCCATGCCGTAAGAGCCCCGCATTCACTGTGGCACAGGTAACCTTGCGCCATCGTGGTGCAGATGCGGTCAGAACGTTGCTGGCGCCCGTGCCAGAAGCAGCATGAGGCCAACACCCCTCTCGGGACGAGTCCTGTCAGACTTTTCACCGTCCGAGTACCCCAACATGTGGGCCATGATGACGGTCATGGTGACGACCATAAAGCATACATGCTCTGCAGCGATAAGGGGACGGGATAAACCGAAAGCGAAGCATTAGTGCTTAAGATTAAATGGGGCAGATTTGCGGAGGGCACGAATATCAAGATGGGGGTTGTTACTGCACACTGGAAATTTATTCTACTGAGAGTGCTTAGATAGAACAGGCGCAGATATAGGGGTGCTTATTATAACTCCCTTTCGCTCTTGAACTTGGAGGCCATGAACGAACGCGTTGTGTAAATTTCAGTTTTACACAACACATTTACACAACGTCAAAATGAAATCATCCGCCCTATAGGTGATGTTACAATGCCATAACTTCAAAGGTTTATTAGGTTAAGAAACCACGTTATAGAGTGCCTGAGCTTATTGTCTCTATAGCACGCTGAGCCAGTGTGAAAGCACTTCTAGTGTTGCACGAAGCGTTGCTTGACGTCCATATGCGAAGAAAAGTTCACTGGTTTCAACTTTTATGACACGAAGAAGAACTGGACCCACATTCACAATGATTCGCTTAAGTATTAAATGTTGTTTAATATTATCCTCATTGGGGCGCCTACTCATTTGTAACAGTGATCAGAGCGACAATAATACAATCGTTGCAGCGGTGACCAGTCCCGAAAGAGCATTTGTGAAAACGAAGTCTTGTGAATACGCCGGGCCTTGTATCTTCTTCTGCGTGGTTCTCGGGGGTACGTCATCTCAATACGCACGACGCGATTTTGTCTAACAAAAACAAAACCAAAAAAAATGCAACACAATGTCGTAGGATACTGAAGATTCCAGCCTTGAGTATAGTAACAAACACAATGTGCGTCTCGTAACTCGCACATCTATAGAAAACTCCCTCTTAGAGAGGAAAGTTGGTATACGCCGCAAGTTTGTCTTTGTCCTCAGTTGTGTGTGAAAAGAGAAAAAAAATGCAGAAAAAAAAAAGAAAGGAGTGAACACGACGTCCATATCCAAAGAAGTAACTCTGATGGGACAGCCGAGATTCTGCGGAGGCCGTATGCGAAAAAAAAAAGTAAAGGCAAGGCTTTGAGTATCTCGCAGAATCAAATTCGACTGACGAGCTTGCATGCTACGAGGCGCGCTAGACGCTTCTAACAAATCTGGTCAACTGCATCACTCGTCGAGTCGAAATCTCTCTCTCCCTTTCTACTTCTTACGTCTATTTTGTTCCTATTTTGTTTTTATTTTTCCCCAGGCCGCCATCATCGCGATGCTTTCAGAGGCGACTACAGGCGCCAAATCTAGGGCCTAAAGTATTTGCCTAGCAGCGTGTACGTTGCTACACGCCTAACACAAAACCGTCCACAGTTCTTTTTTGTTTTTCTCAGACGACGAAATGGTCTTATGGGAGTCTATCTCGAGAGCACACAGCGGCTATCGAGCTACTAGGGAGGTGACAACTTTATTACTCGTAAAAGCAAACAATCTTACAAATTGAATACGGCTTGAAAGGGTGCACGAATGATTTTGCAGGCTGTATACAGTAGTTCGTAGAGCAGTTATAAGCGCGAAGGCGCAACCAGTTATAAGTGCACTTTATTCGAAATCTTACGCAAAATGAATCGCTGAATGCTACGTGTAGACCGCTCAGACCTAAACTTCAATTTACAGCCCATATATGCGAAAAGCATGCCGTAAAAAGTAGAATTTCTTTTTTAAATCTCTAATTGTCTGTATAACTTTACTCGCAAGTAGAATATGGAAGTCCGGTAGTTCTCGGAATGCGGCTATTTGGCTAGTGGACTCATAGTATAGCTAATAAATAAATAAGTAAATAAATAAATAAATAAATAAATAAATAAATGAAATCCCAATACGATGCGTTACACTGCCTCTCGTTAATATTATATCATCTTGCTCTTGCTGTCTTAGCCAATAAACGTTGTTGCAGGATCGACTCATTTAACGAAGTATTCCTCGTATTTCTAATTTACGTGTCTTAATTAATGTGCTTGCCACGAGCATAAGAAACATTAAACGAGCATACGTATGGTTAAAGACTGAGAGGCATGTGGAAGAGCTGTCCAATTTTCAGCTACTCGTAAACCCCAAACTGTTCCAGCTCCGCAATCAGCTTTCTCCACGTGCGTCCTTGTAACGCGGGAAAGCCAACTTTCACAAAAGAAAAAAAAAAGGAATGATTTTATAATATAATTTAAGGTGCTCATCGGTAGTGCCTCCATTATTCATAAACTCCGTGATCTGTTCCTTGCCCACAGTGTAGTCTATATGCTTCATGGTGCCAAAAAGGCAGTTCATAAAAACGGGCAATCTCTGACACTGGAGATAACAAACAGCCCTTGACAACCTCGAACACGAAGAGCGCAACAAGAGTCACGTCGGCGCTTTCTAGACAAATTCGAAGCGAAATTGTTTTCTTTATCTTCACATTCACTTGGTTCACGTCGTAGTAACGTTCGGTTCGAGCTATAAGCACTGATCGAAAAGAGAGAGAACGCCGTCAAAATATAAAACCTCCGACTCCCTCAAACACTATAGTTCAACTACAAGCAAAAGCCTCAATATCGTGTCTGCTATAGATTCCCGCGTAAAATGTGCAACACGCACCGAGGCAGCAATGAGGCGTTAACTAACAAGGCGAACTGAGCGTGCACAAGCGCGATGTTTACGCCTTTAGCGATAGATGCGCTTTTCGCCAATGACGGGGTCGCCCATTTTCTTTCCTCCTTTATTCCTCCCGTTTCGCGCGAGACAGGCGACTAAGCTGCAAAATGACGGTTGAAGCCTCGGCTGGCAGGCGCGGATGACGCGGCCAAATCGCGCTAGACAAAGAAATCAGCCTCCCGAGGGAGACGGGAACAGCTCCGCCGCAACAAGCGCTGCTCAGAACAACAACCATAACAACAACAGTAGCACTAGCCAGAGATGGAAAGCGCAGCAGCGCTGCTGCTTCGTTCCAAAGTCGGCGGCCTCATCCAAGAAGACGCTCCCCAAGGGAGTGAAAGCGAGCGGCGGCTGCGAAGACTTGGCGCGAGAGCCGCTATTCACCCGACACGCTGCCAGCAGCGAGGCTTCTCTGGCACACACGTTATCTTCCGGCTCCTTCGTGGATTCGACGCGCAAATACTCGCCAAACTGCGCCCAGAAAATCAGAGACGCCTCTTTGGTTTTTTTTTTCTCGCACTTTCTTCTTATCCTTCCTCCCAGATGCAAACAAGCAATTTAAACAATCTGCACCCTCTTTCTCCCTTCTTTATCATCGCATTTGGCGTGATGCGCCAGTTATGTGCGTGCGTCTATGCGCGCGCTCGCTTCCGGTAGGGAGAACGTTATGCTTCGGCTATGACGGCTGGCATCGAGAATGCGCGAGGGCGCGCACGCAAAAAAATACAGCGAACAGTAATATACAGATCGGCGGAGGTCAGCCGCTTCCTCGCGAACAAGAGAGCGCGTGTGCGCATGAACGACTGAGCGTCAATGCGCATCACTAGAGAACCAGGGAACTGAGAGCTGAAGCTTCGTACATCCCAGCGGCAGAAAGAACAAAAAATTAAAAATTTGTTTGGTTTCCAGCGCTCTTGAGCTTTGGAGGGCCGTCTATGCGGGATGGGGGTTCGCATGGTCTATACATCGGGGACGTGCGGCCGCCGAGGCCTCGCTCGCGACGTCGTCGGGGCACACGGCATTCGCTCGAGAGGCGCCTCTCTCGGAGCGTCGAAATCCCTCCCGAGGGCGCCGCTTTTCCTTATAAATCCACGAGCAAACGCTCTTGCCCCCTTTCCCGTGCGTCGGATCCAGGAGCAACGATAGAGCGGCGCCGCGAGCGCGCCTCCGTCAGTCCGCCGCCGCCGTGTATATACGCAGGGTGGTGAGAGCGAGACCCTGGGAAGTCAATCGGCCCCTTCCGCACGGACTTCGATAGACCAAGGAGAGTGTTTCTTTTTACATCGTGCCCTGTAGCTAAGAAGAAAGAATAAAATGGCAAGCGGAGCAAGCTCGCGCAGGGATTTATGAGCTGCCCACCGTAGCGGCATCCGACGCTTCCCTAAAAAGAGGCAAACTAGCACGGGCTCCTTAGAGCCGGGACGCCCATTTCTCGGCGCACTCGACTATCCTCACCTCGGTGTTGACTGGCCAGATTCGTGCATTCCTTATTCCCTGTATTTGCTTTCCGTTTATTTATTGCTCGCCATACTTGCTTCTTCTTCTGTCTCTCTTTTCGCCAATGTGTTTTTCGCTCTAAATGTCTGCCAAGCCACGCGGTGGGTTATACTAGGTACATATAAGAATGTTCATTCTGGAGGTTTTTCGCTTATTTTTTTTTTTTTTTTTTTTTGCCAGCGGTTGATGTTATTAAGGCCTGCTCCATTGCACTACCCCGATTGAAAAACGAGCACCGAGGGAAAACTGCTTCCTTGGCTCGGACCCAGCGCCTGTTGTTGCGCCTACCGAAGTTCTTCATCGGCTTTCTTTTCATCACCTTCTTTTTTGTCTTTTTTTTCCAGGACCAACAAAACGAAATGTAAACGCAAAAAGCTCTTCGTTGCTGACGGTCTTAGCATGGATACATAAAACTTTGGCCGGCATACACTGAACCCGAAAGAAAAATATGCATACAGTATTACAAATTACCTTAAAAATTGGGGGACACTTAAGCTTCGCCTTTAAGAGTTGAACACGATAGCGATATAGTGCGTACTTTGACCACTTAGTGCATACTTCTTATTGTATGTTGTTATTCGATAAGTTCATATTGTGTATTACTGCAATGTAATTGACAAAGTACAAAGTGGTCGCATAGCCGCAGCACGCCGAGATTTGGTGTCTGCCTTCTCTGCCTCCGTCTTGCGTGGTCACCCTCGTTGTCGTGCGCCACTTGACACTGATGCCCCACCAAAACTCGCCGATGAGCAAGACACCGCAGTTTGGTTGGCGCTTGTAGACGACACAGAATCCATCACAAGCGTGTCAAGAGCCCGGTGGCGTGAGAGAAGGTCTGTGCACATGACATTTTTTTTTTTCAAAGCATCAGTGCACCCACTGCGTGTGTGTAACAGAATGCGCTCACTATAAGGCGTGTGCCTTGTGTAATGGGTAGCATGCTTTAAACCAGGAGAAATTATGCACGAGAAACTTCTTCGAAGTTGCGATACACCCACTACGTGGTCTTCAAGGAATATGGGCAGTAATGTGAGTGCCTTTTGTAATGGGTGGCTGGCTTTAAACCACCAAGTCGTTATGATATTCACATCGTGGCAATGTACGCTTGTACCACGCAATATTACTCTGATATTACATCTCGTACTGTGACACCTGTATAAAGGACGCGTATGGTTCTGAAGCATGAAAGTTACTTTCAGTGATTTTCCAAGCAGAGGCGTGGCTGTGTGGTAGAATACCTGCTTGCCACGCAGACGGCCTGGGCTCGATTCTCACTCGGACCCAAGATTTTATTATTTATTTCATTTGCAGCTTTCTAAATTTTTCGGTCACGGACAAGATGATTTTTCGATCACAACCAATGACGCCGACACCGAAATTTCTGCGAAACGAGCTCTTTAACGCTATCGCGTTGATATTGGTCTGAGGCAGTAGTAATTCACCTCTGCGCTTCGGTGACTGCTGCGTTCAGATGTCGGGCCCGAGGTCGTTGTATCAATCTTCAGCACAATAACAATAAATAAACGAAAGAAAGAAAAGTTCTACTACTTTAACCAGTGCACTTTTATGACGCACTTGTGTGACGCTGATTCTACAAAGGCTGCCATTTCACGGCCTAGTTGGCGGTAACGCGCTACTTGTCCCCGTTTGGAAACTGTAACGGGTTAACTTTTTGTTTCGGTGACGTCAAGTGTCACGTTACTAGTTAAGTTTTATTCCAATAACTAACTCCCCGCGTTCTTTCCGCGCGTTCACCAGTTCTTCCTAAAAGTAAATACAGGAGTGTCATCCGGTGCGTCCGTCCAGCGCCGATATTTACCGTATGTTCTGTAGGTAAGAACGTATATTTACTAAGCGACGGGGCAAGCTATCCGATGCCAGCATTGACACGCAGTTGTTGCGTGAATTCAGCAGCAAGATGTACTTATTCGAAAGTTTCCCGTACAGTACTCCACCCCCGTTAAAGAATTTTTCTCTTTTTTTTTTCGTAGTGAGTTTTACTTCTTTTTCTATCTGTAACTGCGCCCGTGTTTCTAGTTATTCGATTCCTGAACGAGCGTGACCGTGAACACCTTCGCATAAATATTGCTGCGATGATTAAACGCAGCTGCAAATAAAATAATTTTCGTCTGTGCGCGAAAATATTTGTTTGTTTGTTTGTTTGTTTGTTTGTTTGTTTGTTTGTTTGTTTTTTCGGAACAACCTCATTTAAGGTTTTCGTTGTCGCTGCAGCGTCTGTCATCACTTTTGTTTTTTGTCAGTAGAAGTACACTGCACTTTAAAGAATTATTTAACGCCTGATTTTTAAAGGAATACTTCCCGTAAGCTTTTTGAGACCTCAGCAAACTGTGCTTTGCAGAGTTAGCGTCGATTGCGAATTTTCGCTTTGTGTTTAATTTCGCGCAGAACAGACGGCTTCGCCATAGGCCGCAGCCGTAGATGTCACCAGAACTATGAATTTAACAGCAGCCGCTTTAGGCCACTAACATTACTAAAGTCCTGCACATTTCGGCAAAGTTTTCTCGTTAAACCGGTATTTCGAGTAAAGGATTTCTGTCTAGTCTTGAAGTCGCAGGTAAATTGTTTTTTTTTTAAAAAACTATTAATGTGGGTTCCTGCTGAGAGAAAGCACTGCTTCAAACGTCTGACTACGAAATAACGACTGAGTAACGTGAATTGCTTCTTTTTTTTTCTTTTTTTTTTGTGACAGTAACGGTAACACGTTACCTTAAATAAGAGGTGAACCAGGGCGGTAATTATTTCTTTTTTTTTAATCCTAGCGAACAATATACTTAATCACCTTTCGTTTTTCGTAGCGCCTGCGGCGCTGCCTGCCACCGTGAACTGACGAGCGCCATCCGTCTCGCGTCTTTCTAAGAGGCGCGCGCGCCACGACGAAAGTTTCTCAAGTTTTCGTCCATACTCTGAGCACACGAGGCACACGCAACGAATAGGAATGCGACCCTGCTCATGCACCTTTCCTTGCCGTAAACTCTTTGAGGATTTACGCAAATAGAGAGACAGAGAGAGAGCGAGAGGGCTTGGGAAAAAAAAAAAGAGCCAGAAAGCCAACGAAGCCAGATAGAGGCATTTCTGGGCCGCGCATAATTGTTATTTATGAGGGCCGGAAAAAGATGCGCGGGCTGAACCTTTACGCGAGAAAAAAAAGAATTAAATTCAGCGCACGAGCTTTCTTACATTTTTTTTTCCCCCTGTCACACGACTGGGCCGCGTTGCGTGCGCCGCTGCCGGAGGACGACGCCGGCGCGGCATGCTGCCCCACAGTCACGAGCGGAAGTATCTTTATTCAATTCACCTTTCGCGCCGCTTGTTACCCAGTTCCTTTCCAGGAGCAGACTGCAAACGGCGCGAGCGATATTTGCCCAACGACGCGCCATCCTCTGCCTTCTTTATTGCTCTTATTTTTGCGCCTTCTTTCTGTTGCCACCACCACGGCGGCGGGCGGCTCTAACATCTTTTTTTTTTTTTTTTTTTGCCTGGCAGTGCTCCGGATTTCCGATGCCGAAACATGTCTCGATCTGCTATTTTCTGACTCATTGAGAATGCGCGGCGGCTTGGGTGGAGCTCGGAATTCGGGAGCCCCGAGTAACACGTTTTAATGATGCCCCGTCGAGCGAAAAAATGAAGTCAGCCACTTAGCTAATGCAAAAAAAAAAGCGCTATATATATGTGTATAAAAAAGGGGGCCGGCGCCGAGGTGCATGCGCCACTGCCACCTTAAAAAAAAGAAGAAAGAGTAAGAAGCATCGCTCTTTTGCTACTAACAAGCACTGAGTGGAAATGCACACGCAGGGTATTTAATTTACTTTTTTAATCTTCCTGCAAGCCGTAGGAAAGAGTTGTTACTAAGCAGATAACATTGGTAAATATAAAGACGTGTGCAATGAAAAATTAAAAGATGGGTGCTCATATCAAAGGCACGCTTCACCGGCTGCCCTCGCATGGTTCAACGTTCTTTTTTTTTTTTTTTTCATTTGTGGAAATGCAAGTATGTTTGTCGAGTTTACAAAAAAACAAGGCGTACATGGCAGTGCATTCCTTCGATATGGAGGGAACACGCTCGAATGCAGTATACGTTTGAGGGGCGTGAGAAAACAGGGCCCGTGCTTAAGAGAAAGAAAGAAAAAAAAAATTTTAACTCTATATAGTTGTTCGTGAGGGCGAATTCAGAGCCAATCGTGAAGCTGGAGATAATCTTAGACACCACGACTGGCCAATTGGAGAGGATATATTTGCGAATGAGAAGCTTTGTGAATTTGGGTCCCTGTACTAGCATTCATTTAAAAGAAAACTATTTGCGCTGTGAAACTGTTTATAGAAAAAAGTGTCACCCAATATTTAAATCAGACATTCTAGCAGCGGAGGAACGGTCCCGGCTCATGGCAAATATTTCTCGCAGATAAAGAGCTTCGGGAATTCAGCGTCTCTTCTTGAAATGTCAGAAAGAAAGAAAGAAAGAAAGAAAGAAAGAAAGAAAGAAAGAAAGAAAGAAAGAAAGAAAGAAAGAAAGAAAGAAAAAATAAACCAAGATTCAAGGGAGCCTTGCGGTCAAGTGTTTGAAGCGAGACGAAAAAAAAGAAGTCTCTATGCTCACGGTATGCTTGAAGAAATATTTCACGAAATTAAAGGCACATATAACCTGGATAAGCAGGAAGTATAATTTAGAACGAGTCCTGTTTCCTGCGACCGTGAGTGGTGCGAGTGACATTCCTCCCGCCTTATCACTATAAACGGCCGCCCTTTAACTGTGGGTGATAAGCAAGGAATAAAATCAAAACGAAAGAGTATTGTCTCGGGTCACGTTGCCTGAGGATATATAGAAACCGCCGGGCTGCCCGCTGAATTCTCTTTGGGAAGTATTGTATAGCCACTACAGACAACGTGACAAGAAGCTTGAGCTAGTTGATAGTAAACTAAAATGTATTATGTCACTTGTTTGATGAAAGAACAATCCCGAAAGTTTTCGAGTAATTTCACTCAAAAATCATCCCGTGATTCTCGTTTTAGCGTAGTCTCGCGTTCGGGATGGGCCCATAACATGAAGCTCACAATTTTCTCCGTTACGCCCAGTACAAATTAATTAATCGAGCTAATACAATTATAAAGATAAAGAAAAGAAAGCTCCGAGAACAAGGGCGCTATGCGAAACGACCGTGTTTCTTTTACAGTCTTCGTCGTAAATGTGACGGATTATTGCGCCGAAGCGAGCTTCCGTGCCAGATGAAAACACGGCGGTCATAATTCATGCATTTACGACTAGCGTAGGAGGCCGCCGAAATTTTCAGTTAGCGAGTCGCACACGAGAAGAAGGAAGAAAAAAAAAAACGGAGCGCGGCATCGAGGCCGAACAAACAAAGAAACAAACAAGGGGGAGGGGGAAACAAATCACTTTTACAAGCATCGACCTTGGTCGCGACTTATAGCCGCTTTCTTTCGGCCAGGTGGCGTGAAATAGGCTTCTTTTGTCGGCTCGGGGCCCCTGCAGGGCAAGGGGGGGCTGGGCCCGCTCTTTTCTTTGCATCGCGCGCCGCGCCACGCGGGGTTAGGTTATAAGGCGGCGGGGGCTTGGCTTGCGGTCGTAAAATGCCGGCTGTTTGCGGACACGCTTCCCCAGAGAAGGGTATATAGTCGACACCCGTTAATGCGACACTCGTTAATCGAATATTCGCGCCGAGCGACCGAAACTGCGGCCACTGTGCCCCTCCCTCGTCTTCCCTCCTAGCCCACACTTTATGACGGCGGGCCGTGCCTCAGACAAAACGAACTGGCGCTGAGCCGTAAACGTGACATTTGTCCGCAAGAGACGGCCCGACGAACAAGTGGCCGAGGAAACGACGAACTCCTGAATACCCCGTGTCGTGTCTCCACGCACGGACACCGGCGACCAACCCGCATGTTGTGACGCACGTTGGACATGGTTATCGCTTCCTTTTTCATTGCACGGCCACGAATTCCAGTTTATGTGTTGGCGCTCTACGTTTAGCGCATTTCTTTCTTTCTCTTTTTTTCTTTTTTTTTGTTTCGCTAAGCGTAAACTCACCTTTCCTCGAGAATGCATCGCGAAAACAGCAGCCGCTTGCGAAGCACTGCAGAATTACCTTGTTTGAACTTTTTGTTGCTGTTGTTGTTTACCTGGTGACATGGGCCGAGCCATGCTTTGCAAAACTTTTGAGACGACGGTGTAATAGGCGATGCTCAGACAACAGCGGCAATTCGGTTGTGGCTGCCCAAGTGCGGCAGATTTATTTATTTATTTATTTATTTATTTATTTATTTATTCATTTATTGTACTCAGTAAACCCACGTGATATTAACTGGAAGTTATCAAGCAGTTTTTTTTTCTTCTTTTCTTTGGAGCATTTTGGTCGTACGAATTCCTTGGACAGCTTGAATATGCAGTTTCACTTAATGACGGACAGTATATCGCCACTGATATACTGGCGACGCTGAGCACTTCGAAACAAGGCATCGAGTGCACCCTTACTCCCGCAGAAACGAAGACTGCCTCGCTGGGACGGACCTGAGCGACTTGCGACTGGCTGTCACGAAACCTGGGTCTAAAGTTCAAAACAGAGTTCTCGGGCGAGAACTGTTCGCGAGAGCAAATAGCGGCCAACAGCGATGTCGCGAATATTACCGAAGGTGGTCGGCCCATTCCAAAGAGCCCGTACGGACGAAAATCACTGCGAACCCAGGCCCTGTTCGCTGCTCGTAGAACAATGCTGCACCGTTTCCACTGACGCGCGATATAGTTACAGAGGCTATACCGACCATAATAATAATAATTATTATTATAATAACCGCTAATAATAATAATAACCACCAGACCGCCGTGGCGGGTGCTATACCGACCATCTATGCCAAGCATATATGCCACTACCCCTCGGTCTATATAACATAAGAATGAAGACACAAATGTCCGTGAACGCTTTGAGTGCGCTACAAGGAAGCCCAGCTGATGAAAGCGAATCGAGGGACCGTTCCCGAACGGCGTCGTTTGTACTACCTGTGCCTCTATCAAACAACTGAAAAAAGCTAATTTCAATAAGCTTGAGATATTTTGCACATCGCTGGAAGAGTAAGAGCAAGATTGTAGTGTTATCATTGTGGTCTGCGTTTTCCGCGATATGCGTTTGCATAACAGATTAAGTTATGGAAACTAACGGCAAGTTAAAGGTTGCATGCTGCCCACCAGACATCAAATCAAGCAAACGAAAACCAAGTGATCCCCCGTTCGCCTACGTCGTGAAGTTATTTCCTTCGGCTACCTTATCCTTTCCGCGTAGAGATAGTGTGCGTTACTTAAGTAAAGAAAAGGAAGCGAGCCGAGAGATGCGGCAAAAAAAAAAATGAAAGGGAAAATAAGAAAGAAAGGAAAATCCGGCGGCGCCGCTCCGCCATTCTATGCCGGCCGTGCTCTGAGCAACGGCGCGGCTTAAATGCGTCTATGGATGCGTCGGCGCGCGGGAGAGAACGCGCCTTATTTAAAGCCGTTATTTATGGGCCGTATTAGCGCTGACAGTTTATGAGTTTCTTTAGAGGCACGGGATATTGATATGTAGACGCGGCTTTGTTATAGGCATTGACCTCCGGCATCGCATATCTCCCTTCTTCTGTATACGAGAATATGTTTTCTGTTGGGAGCCGCGAACGATAGTGCGCAGAGGTCGACTCGGAATGACGCAAGAACCAGCAAAGAAAAAACGAGATATAAATCAAGAAAAGAAGATGCGTAAGAACGACTGCGCATTCTTCTGTAAGCGAGATTTGGTTGTGTACCCATCGGCGCTTAGTTCTCAGCAAGCCCACAATCGCAGCCCTTGTGGGATGCTCGAAACGTTAAGTTGCATTCTTCCTCCCTCTACTCGCCACCCTCTCGCCTCACCCCCGAAAAAAAAAGAAAAAATATAAATAACAGTCGGCGAAGCATTCCTATCTGATTTATCCGGTTAACATAACATGAGCTCAAGCTCAAGCACGGCCGCCGAAATAGCAGAAGCAAATGTGTTCCCACGGGCGATTAACATAAGGACCGGCTTTATGTAGCCCTTCTTTCTCGTCCGTGTTCGTCACGTAATTCGTAAACGCAAGAAGCTGCATGCCGACACACTAACTTAAAGCAGCTGAAGTAACGCGGGTGTATAATATTTTATCAAATCAAATCAAACTTAAGATCCGTCTGAAACTATCTGAGGTTGAAAAGGAAGCAAGGGGGGGGGGGGGGGGGCGTGCATTCTGGAACGGCTGTGCTTGATAAAGTGCGGGAACGTATATAATTAGAGTCCCATAAAAATACACTGGGATGTGGAGTTAAACGAGGCCATTTACAGTGACAAAAAAAAAAGTCAATATATCTGGAGCATAATATTCCAAGAAAGAGAAAAATAATAAATCTCACATTAAATAATTCAAACAATTTTGCACGTAGAAAGAAAAAAGAAACTCCATAAATATAAAGCACCTTATAATCTCCCGCATTTTGCGCACCTACAAAAGCTGGTTATGACGGCCACCATGCGTCCACAGAAGAATTTATTCACGGTGCGGTCGGCTGCGGTTCTTTCGTTTCTTATTAACGACGTCCTCTAAACAAAATTAGTAGCGAGCAAAACTTTTCTAAGACTTCTTTTTTTTTTTTTTACAGCAGCACGGCTGGATGGCGCAAGTGAGTGATGAAGAATGCTTTTCTAAAAGTGTACCACGGAACCATGCATGTGAAGGTAAATGGATCTTCACAATCTCTTTCCAGGGAACAACCGTTTAATAATAAAAATAATAATGAAGAAGCGTGCGCTTTTTGTCTCAGCATACCCACAATCTCTAATGTCCTTTACAGCTTCATCCATGGATTCCTCACACACGTAACCTTAACGATGGGAAACTTATAAAAAAAAACTTAATTGATGCACATAACTGAAGGGAAGAATGTTGCTGATTATCACCGCTTGCCTTTACCGACTGCACGTGTTTCTGGGTGCTATTTCTCTAACCTAGCTTAGAGCATCAAGTAGCACGTCATGACACTTTTTTTTTTTTCAGAGTAAACGCAGTGCTCCTCCCACAGTGGCGTTTGGTCAGTCAAAATAGTTTGATGAAAGGAACAGTTGGTGTGGTTAATCGGACATTTTGTCTCAGTTATTCGCATAGTGCTACGCATACGCTTTCTGTACGATGTTTTTTTTTTTGCTTTCTTTTATTACATCCCGCCTCCATTATTTTTCTTATTCGGCAGAATAAACGTTCAAGTGAAACCGACTTTTCACTGCTCCTCACGATGGCATTCAGCGCCATCTTAGTTGCCTGCCCAACGCTAACGTTCGAGGGTTTAAAGTGTACATCCTCAGTATCCATTTCAAAAGGTGAGTGGCGGGAGACAGAAGTAAAGAAAAAAGAAATAGGGCTAACTGCTTTAAAGCGAGATAATTTCGCCAGACGTGCTTTTATCTGTAGGGAGAAAGACGACGCCATTGTAAACGATGCGACAGCATCGCATATTCGAGGCGTTTCCTTATTCGCAGTCATACGGACCGCTCCCCAAGTCCTTCCAATAGTGGTAAACCGAAAGCCGAATCCAAGGGCCATATCACTGGCACTGTAACGCGCATTATGGGACGATAAAGTAGAATCCCCTGCACCAGAGCTTTCCTCGAAAAGCACTTCATTTCCACAGAGCTGGCCAAGCTTCTTTTTTGCGGCTATGTCATCAGCTCTGCCAGACTGATGCGGTTACCGCGAAGCTTGCATTAGGCGGTGGGTGACGTTCCACTTAGAGTGTTTTCCCGAACAATAGGCAGCAGCCGAGCCGCACGAACGATCCATTTATTATTGCCCTCGTAATCGATTCCGAGAACCGTCCGCAAAGACAAAAGGCATGCGCGTGCGTGATGTGCAACGTCTCTTTCGGAGGACGACCGCTTCCAACAGAAAATGCAATACGTATAGCGATGCCACCACTATACATATCAGTCACCGGAACACTCGTCTCAAATGACTAGCGAGAATCAACACCCCGTAGACTTTACGCGGCACCTGCGCATATTGCTGTTGTACACGCAGTGCGAACCCAGTGACGGATTGCCGAGGCTTTATGTTCCAAAGCGATACTGTGGACAGCGAGAGGCAGCGCAGCTGGAGGCTCCGGATTAGTTTTGTCCATCTCGAACGTGCGCTTAATTGAGGACTCATGGACGCCGCTAATGCGATTCATAGTCTAATTAAACCACTTTGAATCTATTAACACTGCCGGCTTACCCTATTCATCAGTTTTAAAACAATCACACTGGCAGCTGGCTACTCAAGAAGGACAGTGTGAGGCTGCGCCATGAATCGCTGTGAGCAGCGAGAAATTCATTCTTAGCGTTAGCACGCTTCGGCGTGTCAGCGGTTTAAACTCGAAGGCTAAACAAAACGTGGGGGAACTTCGCCGGAGCGTCGGGAGATGGAGCAGCGTGTCCAAACGGAAGCACGGGAGAGGAGCCCGGCTGCCGCACGCGGAACACGCATATGACACAGAACGGTGGTGGGTATGTCGTGTGTCGCTGCATTGCTTGAATGCCAACCGTATAAGCGTCGACAGTCGCCGTGAAATGACTTTATGTGGAAATATTCACTAACGGAATGATGACTATCGGAAAGCAGATGTCGGCAACTATTCAACAATAATGCAAGAAGCATTGTCTTGACTCACTGAACATGAGCATTCTGGCACGAGGCGCTCATATCACACTATAACACAAAATCACCGCGTATTTCAGAATGCAGTACTGACAATGCACAGTCCGCGTAACGTGAATTTAAGATGAGGAAACAAATATCGAGCGCTCGCTTGGTCTCTCTGAATACGCCCATTCGTGAGGCTTCTGCAGCGTGACACGGCTTCGGGATCTTTAGTGTAGCTCCCGCCAAAATGAAGTGCTGAAAGGTGCGCGACCTAGGAACTCCTTGTCTCATCAATGATTGAACTAGTTAGGCGCAATTCACTACTGGTGTATTACTTGAGATATAGGGTCACCGTTAAGATATGTACAGTCGCGACAGAACAAGATTAGTACAAGTGGCGAATACTGCAGCGGGAAAATCGCGACAATGGTCGTCTTGTTCGCCAGCATGGCAAGAAGAGAGTAGCAGGCACGATCTATACCTGTTAAAGCGGGAGCGGCGGGCGAAAAGTAGCCCTTATCTACAGCTCAGATTTCCAATCTATTCGCGATTTCGTTTCTCCGGTCATCAGCCACTTGTGTTGACCTTTTTCCGCTGCGTCTGTATCATTATCAATCAGAGAACTGCCAAACAATCTAACTAACGTGTAATTCGTTACGTACAATTCTACTGGCTGTATTATAATAGCTATTCTACTGGCTGTATTATATAAGACCCTTTACTACAACACTGATAATAATTAACGAACCAATTTAGCTGGGCAAGTGTCGGAGGTATTGTTCAGTACAGGGTGACAGCCACCTAAGCCGCACTAACTATAAACGGCAAAGAGAGTGACTCGGCTATGTCGAGCCGCACCGTCAAGCAAACAGCGACGTTGCGTCGGTCTTTTCAGATTGATCTTTTACGAGTTCAAATTTCCTTCGTAGATGGAATCAAGAGAAGGGAAATCAGAGTAAGCACATACGCAAATTAAAAAAAGGCAAGTCCTCGAAGACTGCTCACGAGCAACAGGCCTGAGTTAGTTCGCTGCTGTTTGGGATCAAACATGAACGCGGTAAACTCGTTACCCACTGTGAGGTGCCCATCAATCATTCGCATCTGGAGTATGCCGTATGCCCTGTAGGTGTGCCGCCAGGAAAATCTCTCCAGCTTTCATTTGAGAGCCCCTCGTTCTCTCTTCAAGTGGTCTTATGACATTTACGCTATCGCGCGCAAAACAACGGGGCAGGGCTGGGCAAAGATACTTTGAAATTGTATCGCGATACGATACAAGATACTCGGGCAAGAAGTATTTGAGATACAGATACAAGATACTAGCGCTGTAATTGTATCCGATACGATACTTCCCAATTGTATCTTAAGATACTTCGATACATTTGCAAATTTGCTATTATAGATCGATAACATGAAACAGCAAAGACCTATGTACAAAAGTGTTTCCTTGAAAATTTCTTAATGCGACCAACTCTGTATAATTTTATTGAAATGCCTGTTTGTATCTCGAAAGTTCTATCCTTCTTGCTCAAAGTATACTAGCTTCATTCCGAAACAACTTATTCAGATTTGTTTGGCTGTTTAACATGACAGCTCTTTGTACGCTGCGCTGTCAGCGGTTATTGCTTGACACTTTTGTAATTGATGGGCGTCGCTGCTCTACATGGCGATCAGCTAGCGGGTTGGGATCTATTTGCAAGAACACCATTAAGAAGCCTCCGCACGATGTCGCGATTGCCGCTGTGCAGTCTTACCTTGTCCATAAGCGTATTACCGTTTTCGCAATACTGCATCACCCGACAGGTGTAGAGCAGCAACGCTGGTAGGGATATTTTTTGTGATGCATCGTGTGAAGATGATAACTACAGAGTCAGCGCTCAAAATTCATTAAGCACATAAAACTGCAATGAGTCTTCATATTCTACTTATCAGCTGGCGTAAAGCGTCCGTCAGCCACATATTCACTAACGTGCAATCTTGTACCATTTCTCCTCCGAGAGGAGTTGTGCCACCCAGAAACGTCTCAGACGTATAGTATATCGACACAAAGCGTCGCAGTATAACACTGCTATTCGCACTATTGCCAATTCTAGCTCTGCTACCTGCTGATTTCTAAAAGTAAAGAAAAAAATACGGTGACCGAAACAAGGAAAACGAATATAAGTGAAATAGCAAGGCAGTTCCCTATTAAACAATCAAAGTGAATAAGTATACACGTTGTTTCACGTAAGCAGAACCAACTATTTCTAAAAGGAAGTGGTTGACCGCGACTGAATGAAACCGACGGCATATGGTCTACCGTCACGTGGCGCTCGTTGTAGTATTTTTATGTTGCGCTTCATTCGTTAATTAACTAAGGGCAATTATGCAACATTTTCAATATTCCCTTTAGGGCCAAGTGCTCTTCGTCACGTAATAGAGAGCATTTAAAAACGACCGATAAGCTTTTTTTGGCGACGTACAGGCTTCTTAGTGAATCAAATCAAACCACATGACTGCGCTCATGCGCTACCGTACGGCAGCGCTCTCAAACGTGCTTCCACCCAGGGTGTCGGAACGAAATGTTTTTCGTTTCGGTTTTAGTTTCGTTCCACCGCAAAAAGTTCCGTTCCGTTTCTGTTCGGGAACGAAAAAAAATTGTTCCGTAACGGTTCGTAACGGTTTCTTTATGGAAAAATTTGAAGTTAAGGTAATCATAACGAACATTGGATTTGTGATGCAGATACTATTTGCATGGTCAGCATGTTTGAACGAATGGTGGTGTTTTAATATTGTTTATGCTTAAATGTGTTATTGCTAAAATGACGACGTAGCGTATTTTTATGCTGACTAAAGTAGTATTCAAGAAGACTAAGCAGTTTTGCCACGCGTCTGGAGCGGTTGTGAGTATGGAGAAAAATAAGATTTGGTTAATGAGGAATAAGACCCTCTAGATCTGCTGGTATTAGTTGGAACAGTGCACCGCTCGGACACCTTGTGCCTTTGTATCGAATACGGAGCACTGGGCCGCACTGCTCGTCAGCACTCACGCTTGTCAAGCGCTCCTCGCAAGCATAGAAGCACTAGCGTGGCACTGTGGTGGAAGACCCGACTGCCACGCAGAGGGCGCGGGTTGAAATGCCATCCGATCCTAGAAATTTGTTTCTCATTTATTTTTTTTATATCACGCGATAGCGGTCACGGACACCGGCGGCGGCGGACAACTATGGCGCCAAAATCAGTTGTGATCTCATAACAGCTTTCGCTGTAACAAACTTCATCGCCGACAATGCCCTCTCTACGCTGGCCTGCGTGACAGGCGCGCAAAAATCCACTTGCGTTAATATAAACATCTCTGGTTACCACTGTTTTTGTTTTTCGCACAATTTCAACATATCTTTGCTTCGGAATTCCTGCCGGAGGTACGCGCTAATGCCGTACTCTGAGATATGTTCACATTGCACGAGCTCAGTAGCTCCGGATTGTGAAGTTCTCTCGTGAACCGAAATACGATTGAAAAAATTTTGTTTTCACTCCGGAACGAAATAATAGATAAAGTTTCGGTTACGTTATCGTTCCGGTCCAAAATATCGTTTTTTTTTTTCGTTTTTCGTTTTCGTTCCGTTCCGACACCCTGCTTCCACCGAAACAACCGGCGCGCGAACCGTCAGCCTATCGCTTCCCAGGGACGATGGCGTTTACTTGCCATGTGCGGCAGCCTGAAATGCGGACGCACTGTGGAGCCGATGCTTGGAGCAGCGGCCGCTCATTTTGCCGCGGTCCACTCGCCGGTTGTTGCACTCGATGCACGTTTGAGAGCACTATAGTACGGTAGCGCTCGAAGCTAGTAAGGTGGTAATATTTCTCCGGCTTTTTTTAAACGCCGGAAAAAGCCACTACGTAGCATGTACAACTGGGTTGGAAAGAAACGTGAAGAGCGCTGCGGGCTGTTTTCCTCACGCTGCGACCCTGGTGACAATAAAAAGATGCTGGAATGGTTCTTGATTGTATCATGGAAGATTCTGTTGGCTTTTTATTACCATCCAGGCTGCAATCGCTTGAAAAAGAATGCGAAACCGTGGGAAATGTAGATGCCACACTATTCGAGTTTCTTTCCATTAAATCGTAAGCAGAACTTATGTTAAGGTATGCTCTAGGCACGCTCAGATTATTCTACCTTTGTCCTCATCATCGCCTTTATATAACAGTAAATTCACATGGAATTTGCATACGTGAATAGTAGCAATGACGCAGGCAGTTAAAAAATAGAAATAAAGCAGAGAAGGAATTTAGGAACAGGTAACAAAAGATACATTACAGTAAATAGACGGGCGAAAGCTATACAGAAGCCCAGGTAATGGGGGGATGCAAACGGAGGACAGCAAAGAGAGCACTGTGATAACGCTCAAATTATCATTAAAAGAACTTCTAGGATAATTTAGCTGGAAGAACAAAGTTACAGTACGCCGAGATATCTTCTGTTAAATAAATGCTCGTTCTATTGCATCTAGCATCGACAACGGGGGTGTGACGGTTGTTATTATCTCATTTGTATATAAGTGAATGCCATCGTATGTAATTGAAGCTTACATCCACGAGATATCGCAAATCGCTCAAGTGTGAAAGCAGCGAGATGTAAAGCAACCCCATTATTGCATTCTTGAGACTGCAAACGAAGCACAACGCGAGAAAAACATCGATAACGACATTATAGCGGCATCAGAATTTGAGCGGAAGACGCCACGCGCATTGGTGTACGCAACACAACCGTGGATACGAACAAATGTCATAACACTGACCCAACTAAAAAGAAAGTAAACGAGAAAACAAAAGGTGGGATGCGCGTAGACTTTCGCGCGCTACTTTTTTGTTGAGATGGCCCGAGTGCCATCACGTGACTGCTCCGCCAATTGGGACGCGTAGACCTAATAGCGTGTGCTCGCTGAAGCACTCTGGTGGAAAAATAAAAGAATGTACTGTCGTCTAGTTTTATTCTGGTGGCTTAGTGGTAGCGGTATCAGCTTGAGAAGCGGAGTTCAGCCGACGTTTATTCTTTCGCTCGGTGGTATTTCTATAGCAGTATCTTGTAGCTTAAGATACTCGATACATTATTGAATGTATCGGAAATACAGGTACAGATACTCGTTTTGCGGGACGTATCGCGATACAGATACAAGATACCCAAAGAGTATCTAAGATAGTATCTAAGATACATGTATCTTCGATACTGCCCAGCACTGCAACGGGGGAACAACACAAACGCATCGTCTCATATCGTCGCATTTCAGTCCACTTACGCGCCCTGCACAAAGTGCGTGAAAGCTACCAGAGCTCACTTTGCTTATTTGTTATCGTTCCTATACGTAAGTGTAAGGTGCGTGATACAACGCTTCATTCCTGGCGCAGTATGCACCGCATTCCACGTCCGATACGCTTCTTCTTGCACAAAGTGGGTTTTGCATTCGACAACACGCATAACGTGCGTGTCAGGCATCATTTTCGGCTGTACTGTATCAGGCATGGATCGCGTAGCACTCTTCAGGACGGTGACACCGAGAGATGCGTGCGCTGACGCACGGCAAAGCAGATGTACACAGTCCGGATCTCGAACGAATGCGTACTCATTTACAGAGAGTAGAACGCAGCATTCGGACATTTAAATAAATGAAGAGCATAAGTACGAGCATTTGCTGACCTGATATTTTGGGTGTTTTTCGTAAACTGAAGGGGAATACGAAAGGGAGAAGGCAGGGAGGTTAACCAGACAGCAGTCCGGTTGGCTACCCTACGCCGGGGGAAAGGGAACGAAAGAAGCTCTATTGGTTAGCTCCTGGTTAGCTCTATTGGTAGATCAACCGCCCGGATAGGCGCTGGTACTGGGTTCGATCCCCGGACCAGGACGAATTTGTCGTCAACTAGGAAGTTTTAGTTTCTGACAGGGGCGTAACCAGGGGGTAACACACCGGGCACGTGCCACACCCTGGCATAACTCCAGGAACAACATAGTGTGGCCAGCGAGACTTGAAATATCGCGATCATAGCACAATAGCGTTTGCGGCTTCGTTGGATTGACAACAAAGCAGAAGCAGAAAAGCGCACGTCCGCAGCAAAAAGCAGGCAAACGCGATATGCTTTCCGCGCCACGTGATAACATCAAATGAGCAGCGAACTCTTGGCCGAGTAAATAATCAATTAGGCTACAGTAGCACATGTGAGCCGTTCTATGGCCTCGTAAACGTGAATCTACAATGGGACATCCTGTGTGCCTTCTTTCGTCTGGCCCCACACATTCACGAGCCGTCTTTCCTCGCCCCGAAGTATTCGCTGGGGGCCCTTCAGCGGCGCTCTCGCACGCGGACTTGTTCGCTGGTTGAACGTCGTTGTACCGTTAAAACATTAATTTGTGGAGGCCTCCTTCTCTATAATGCAGTGCGCAAGGCAGTATAGCTGCGCGGTTCGCCTCAGCTGCGGTGCCTGTTCGCAGAGTTGTTCGAGACACTGGCAGCACGCCGAAGTTCTGGCGCAGAGTGTCTTCCGAACGCGTTCGCAACGCTCACCACCAGAGCCCGAGGGGCGGCGTGATACATATATTATGGACATTATCACCTAGGTTGCTCCAGAAGGAGACGGTGCTGGGATTGTGCCCAGCTGAAACTTTAATCCTCACGGCGCCACTGCGGTGCAGGAAAAAAAAACAAAAAAAAAAACACCGTGAACGCTTTCCGCCTTGTTCTGGCTCGAGTATAACGGGAAAAGACTGGTGTGTTTGGTGGGAGTATGTAGAGATTGGGCCACGGGTGCCTGATGCTTCGCCGTTTGCGAAGCACTCCAGACAACTTTCGGTGCGTTTACACGTGAGCGTGTTCTCGATTAAGAATGTATGGGAATACGCTAACCAGTGGTGGTTCAGCGAACACCATACTTGTTGCTTGAACATTAGGCTAGTAAATCCAGCGTTAACAGCCGCGGTGAGAAAGTTGTGCAGGAAGTGTGTAGCTGCAATCAAGAGCTCTATCGTGCTCGTATGCCTACCATATGATCATACACGAGGTAAGTATAGTTACGCGGCCTGGCAGTCTGAGTGGTAGGTGAAAGCAAAGTGCGTTTGCGTAAGGGGGGGCGGGGACGTGCTGGAATACCAAAACGCGACAAGTGTGATCGCGAACGCAGCGATCACGACACAGCGACCAGCTCCATCATTTCTTTCCTTAATCGGTTTGTACATGCGGAAGTAATCGACTGCCTGCTGTGCCGTCAGACTGTTACTCAATAATACTGTCCCTATATAGCACGTTACAAGACTCTTCCACGGAGTACTCAGCCCTTGCAGGGCGTAAAATGCTGAATCACGCATAGCGTACCTTGCTTTCTACACGAGTATTTGCTCACGCGCGCCACCCTATAAGGATCTCGTTCTGTGACATACAGAAAGCAGCCGAAAGAGCAGCGAGCGCCTCTTGCCGAAGATAGATTGCTCGGTGCATATCCTCAGTTTCATCCAGGCTAGCAGAGGGCAATGAAGCGCCGATAACGGAGCCGTCCGCAGTATGGGGGCCCAAGATGGACGGTGAAAAATAAAGTCGACGAGGGAAAAGCCGGAAGAACTCATTTAACTCGATCAGATTGCGGCGAAACGACGCCCGGGAAATTGATGACGCAGCGGAGCAATGAATACGACACTTTTGGCCCCAAGTTATCTCACTGACTGCGCCCGATGTAAAACAAAAGAAAACTCCGCCTCTAATAGCCTCTTCCTTCTAGGGCCAAAAGGAATTTCCTAAAGGTCGCGTGGTGAGCTCGAGGAGTCGTGATAGCGGGAAATCCTATCAGCGGCAAAGCAACGCGGGTGCGCTCCTTCGGGCGACGGGATGCGAGTCGAAAACACAAATAAACAAACAAACGGAGACAAAATAAAATAAAAACGGGAACTAACACGACGCGCCCCAAGCAGCTTCGCCCGCCGGAAATCTGCGCTTGCACCGCGTCGTTTTCCCCAGCCGCCGTAAGATGGCTCTACTACACTTGTGGGCGCAGCTGTTGGAACAGTGCCGACCATTCAACGGCAACTCGTGAACAAAACTGACCTATGCACTTCGCTGTCTGTGAAACGTTGTCGACGCTTTGGGTTTTACGATGCCTGCGGGTGGCATCTTGAATCTTGAGAATAAGTGAAGCGCACAAATTTACACACTTGGGCGTGCATCCAGTGCATCACTCTGCTCTTTTTCACATAAAACAGAGGAAAGACATGATGTTTTTTTAGCGAGAACAAGATTTACACTGAAATCTGACGACTACCACGACACTGCTGACTCTGAAAACAGTGTCTTTTAGGACTATTGAAAACAGTGTCTCATAGCCTGGATCACTTGTCTGTCTCAATTTCTTCGGACAGATGATTTAAACCTTTGTTTTATTATTATTCTGTAGTATTATCGATTTCATCTGTCGAGACAGCAAGAAATTTTGGTATATGGTGCATTAGATCGTTTTGTAAATCTGAACTGATGATCTCTCACTGCAGAAAGCGACTCATTTCTAGCTTATCGCAGTAGTAGTATAATTCAGTTTATCGCTGCACCAGATGTTCCTTATGCAACTAGTAGGATAAGGATACGAAACTTTCTATTCGTAAAAAAGACATCCTAACTATACAGGGACAATCTTTTATAGTCGACAATTATCTGCCGTAAGATGGTGCTTCACACAAAAAAAAACTTACAATTTTGCACGTCCGCTTACAGAGGGCGAAACAATACTTTGCTCCGTGTTACTCTTCTGACTTCGTATTGGTTGTCTATACAAGCTGAAAAGCAGGAGCAATTAATACAGCTAGCTACAGCTGACGATGAGCTGAATAAAACTGCACAGTGATTAAATGACGACCAAGCTAGCTATGCGCACAGGCGCAATGACAACCTCAAGTCTTGTTAAAATCCGCGAAACAACAAGTTTCAGAAAAAAGTTCTGTTGGGACCATCACCTCGTCATCAGCGCGATATTCTGAAAGCGCTGAACAAGTTCTTGCGCGAGGCAGAAATCGACAAGAGACTAAATAGTTTCTGGACATTCAAGGTTCATCGCCACCTTCCTCCTTATCAGCACCTTCTCTCGCCCCTCCCCTTTCCTAACTCTGAGTAGCAGGCCAGAATATTGATTCAGGCCGACCCCTCAGCTTTTCTGCCACGATAAACCTTTCTCTCTCTCTCTCTCTCTCACAGGCAAAATTGGAATACTACAAAATCTGTACGAATAGATATGGCAAAGTGTTCCTCATGTCACTATTCAGCTATTTCTCAACGGGCCACAGTCAATCCAACATTGTACAGCATTCTCGCCTCATCATTATCACCAGCATGACTACGCCCACTGCAGGGCAAAGGCCTCTCCCATTTTTCTCCGCTTAACTCGATCCTGTGCTTGCTACGGCCACGCTATCCCCGCAAACTTCTTAATCTCATCTGCCCACCTAACTTTCTGACTCGCCCTGGTGCGCTTGCCTTCTCTTGGAATCCAATCTGTTACTTTCGATGAGCAGCCTTGTCGTTACATGCCCTGCCCATGCCCATTTCTTCTTTTTGATTTCAACTAAGACGTCCTTAACACGCGCTTGTTACCTGACGTGCTCTGCTTCTCTTCTTGACCCGTAACCTTACTTCATTCTCTTTTCTTTCCATGACTCGCTGCGCCGTCTTCAATTCATGTTGAATCCTTTTTGTAAGCCTCCAGATTTCTACCTCGTAGGTAAATACCGCGAAGATGCAGCTGCTGTATACTTTTCTGTTGAGGAATTCTGGTAAACTGCCATTCACGATCTGAGAATGCCTGTCGAATGCCCTCCACTCCATTCCTAATGTGCTAGTTACTTCAGTCTCGCAGTTTGGTTCTGCGGACACTGCCAGCCTAAAGTAGATGTATATCTTTCCATTTTCAGTCAGCCGCTACCTATTGTGAACTGTTGTTGTTCTCTTCCGAGACCGTTGAACACTACTTTAGTTTTCTGCATATCAATTCTTAGACCTACCATTCTGTTTGTCCCGTCCAATTCAGTAATCATGCTTTGCAGATCGTCCCCTGAGTTACTCAGCAAGGCAACGAATTTCAAAGGAGCCCACCATCCTTGCACTGGCATCATTAACATTACTCAAACATTGCACTATCAGAACCTCATACTGACCAAGCCGTCCTACTAATTCCGCGTCTGAACTGTCACCGCTTTGCGCGTCTCGCCAAACTTAGAATGCATTTTGGTGTTGTATTTTTTTAGAAATTTCTCTCTCACTATCGCTTACCTGTCAGTATCTAAAAAGGCTGTGGACTGGTGCGTTCAATTCAGCGCAACTGCGGCGCCATTTTTAGAAATATTGAAACAAAAAAAGAAAGGAAGAAGAACCATCTGTCTGATCCGCACAGACGAGTAGAAATGCTCGGATGAAAGGCCCGCTGATCACGTCACTGGGCACTTCGCAAAGAAAATATACAAATGGGTTTTCGCGGACGAACCCTTCCGTAGCTCGAGATACTGAAATCCGCCTCCTCCTAGCAGCGCAGAAACAACACGCAAGGCGTTCGGGTGAGCCTCACTCAGGACGCCACGCGCGGTGCAGCGACTGACCCTATTTCCCGGCTGGGCCCCGAAAACGCGTCGAAAAAGGCTCCTTTGAGCAAAGACAAAAGAGCGCGCCAGCAGTTGCCAATCTCGCGGAGTCTGCAGCAGCAGCGGGGAAACGGCGACAACAGAATCGACGGGGCGGCGCGTGCTCTATGGCCGTCGACGAGCCCCTCTTCCACCGGCGCCCGGAACGGCAGTCACGGAATCCGTCCGCGATAAGGAGCTGCCGGGGTCGAGCCCCTTAGGTGCGCGAGCCGGCCATTTATCGCGCGCTCGACAACGGGTTGCCTTGTTCGCCCACAGCCAGCTCGTCGTGCGAGACTCTCTCCCGCTCTCGGCGACGGGACCTTTCCGTCTTTCGCCATCGAGGAATCCCCGCTGACGCTGCAGGCGCATTTTTGCCCGTTTAGGCCTCTCTCGGAGGAGCTTGACGCGGAATCCGCGACGCTTCTGGTCGCACGGCGACTCGGGCTGACTCGATCGACGTGCCGGTGCCGAAAAATGTGTGTGCGAAGATGTGCGTGGCTCAGCGGGACGCTGCGCAGCAACGGCAGATTCATCTCGATTGGACTCTGTTATCATTAACGATTATTATTATCATCGTTATTACAGTTATCATAATTATGATTATATTCGACGCATTATTTGTTTAGAAATTATTTACTACTTATGTAGTATTATGCCTTATTTATTGATGTAAAACATACAGTAATGGAGCAGTAGTAAGGAACTATCTACATCATTATCTCAGAGCATCCGATGTATAGTACAATAGAAGAGAAAAAAGATACAAAAGAGATCATCACACTTTGTGGTGAGCTTGTGCGAAAGAAATTGACAGAATAAGAAAACAAGATCGCGAGCCACATGTTTAGATGTGCCGTTACTGCTACGACGTGCGCACCGACTGTCAGGTGAAATCTCTGGCACTGCAGTCTCTACTGTCAGCCTTACGCCGCGGGCCGCACGAACAGCTGGTACTAGAGACAGCAGAGGTTATACACCACCTGAGAAAGGACATCAAATCACTTTTCAGTGGTTACCCAGTCACTGCGGAATCACCGGCAATGAACGGGCCGATCAAGCTGCCCGCTCAGCCCACGCAGAAGACCATGGACAACTCCTACCGCTTTCTAGGACCGACGCTGCACGGAAGTTCCCTTTGCATGCTCGCCAACGCATCACGTCAGAGTGGAATGAGCCGCACTTCAAGCATGCTCGATTGCACTCATTGGACCCTACCTTAAGTCTTCAAGTCCCATCGAGGCTTTGCCGAGTAGACGCGACCCTGTTGTGTAGGCTGTGGTTGGGCGTTCCGTTTACCAACGCATATGCTTTCCGCAGTGGGTGGCCGACACCGCAATGTGACAACTGTGGCAACGCAGAAACAATTGGACATATTTTTGTGACTGCCCACAGTAAAGTGCACAACGACTATCCCTTTGCAACGCGCTCAACAAGTTGGATGACCGACTTTTGTCGGAGGAAAGAATTCTACGTCATCGACAGGACGCAACGTCGCAGAAGAAGGCCGTGCAGGTGCTACTGCGCTTCTTGCGATCGACCGGCCTTTATGAACGGCTGTAACCAGGACGCCCTTCCTGTGCGTGTTGATTTTAAAGACGATAGTCTTTCTTGGGATACTTCAACGCAGAAATTTTGGTCTGTCTGTCGGCCGGTTGGTCGGTCTTTCGGTCTGTCTGTCTGTCTGTCTGTCACACGATTCAGCCACCGGGCCAAAGTTTAAGCACTTGCTGAACGCCCATCCATCTTGAACTGGTAGCGGCGTTCATACTTGTGAACATTGTCGATCAAAAAGCAAATATTACGCATATCTGAAGCGCAACATCAATACGTAAGTATTAGGTAGTGTGTTCCTTTACAAGAAAATACCTAGATACGTAATTCTAAAGACCCTAGTGTTTCTTAGGCTGCGCTGCAAATGCTAGTGTTTCTTAGGCTGCGCTGAAAATGCGACGCTATGAGGCAGGTGCGGCGGTTCAACGTAGAGGAGGAGAACTCATGTAGTACGGCCGGCAGAAGACTATCGTCTTTCCACATTTGCAGCGAAACACGCAGATAAGCAGCCAATTTTTTATCCTGTGTGTTTATGCGCTTTTTTCCCTCTATTTCTTTTCTCTCTCTCTCTACACCCCTTTCTTGCCCTAATTTCCCCATCCCAGTGCTGGGTAGAAAACCAGATGCTAATATCTGGTTAACCTCCCGGCCTTCCTTTTTTTCATCTCTCTCTCTCTCTAACACGGATTGCGCCAGCTGCGTGCGAAACTTTGTCAAGTTCGCTGGACTTTACATCATGAGAGGCCGAAAAAATTACACACCACCGAAGCAACTGGCACTTGCTGCAGACGCCGAGCAAATAATCTCCTCGCTCCCTCCAAGCGCTTAGATTCTCTCATTCTACACCCCACATAAGTCGAAGCCCGTGCCTGAACGACACTGCTACGCATCCTCACGTAATTACATACAGTCAGTGGGGAAGAAAAAGAAAACAAAAAAAACAGTAAGAGCGTGTACGCGGGGGGCCCTGACAAGGAGAAGTCACATGGCTCAGACAGTGCGTTGATTGCCCACACATACAAGTGCATACAGGCGCGGTTCAAGCGCAACCTCACGCGTCAAGTGCGTCGTTTCACACAGCTTTTCAGTGTTTGTATCTTTCAAAGATTACGTAACTGCGATGACACAGTCCACACAGACGGCTGGCGGCACTGGTTCATATCATGCTCCAGCAAAATTATAAAAACAATAGCGTCTGGAAGGAATAGGCTGCTAAGATCTCATTGCTCATGTCAAGCATGCAGCAGTAATGGATGACACCCGTGCGATGTGGCAACGTCATCAGTCTACATACGAGATATGGTGTGTCTACACAGAGAACACTGTCCTTCATGAAACGCTAACAGTGTTGCTGTCGGTAGCGAAAGTGAATACACAGCGAAAAAAACAGAACCCTTATTAGCCACTATAGGCACGGTTATCGCTATGCGCGAGCTAAAATTTTTGGCTCGTTCTTTTCAGTTAACGGCGCTGTAAGTAACGCATAAAAACGGAAGCAGCAGCGCAATATATTGACAGTGACAGCGTGTTAGCAAAGTTCACGCTGCCGAGCTGGACAGAGTGGCTGCGATAAAAAGTAAAATTCATGAATCACGTATAACCAAGCATTCACCGCATACAACGCCTACGATTATGAAGCCTAGACCACGAGGGCAGAAAAGCGCAACAAAAGTCGATATGCAGCTCTTGGAATTTCAGGAAGTGCGATGGTGATTCATTACCTTCTTTCAAGCACCCCCAAGCATCTTCCCAGACGCGCTTGAAAACGAGGATGCAGCGGTAAGGAAACGCTATACACAAAGGAGCCGACGGCATCTGAGAACCTCGAGGCTATGTCTTGAGGTGCGAACGCATTAAGGCTCGCTTCACGCGACATTAAGAGGAGCCGATACCACGCCGCGAGGTTAGGAGAGAGGCCGAACGAGAAGACAAGTGGTCGACGGCTGAAACTCGACAGCGCCTGTGACACAAACTGCGCGAGACAAGTCACAAGGGAGGGGAAGAAATGCCAGTGGCTTCTTTTTTGCTACAAAAAGGAAGGCCAATAAAGAAAGAAAAGAAAGGAACGGCGATGTCCCAGCGAGGATCTGTAGGGAACAAGGACGACCCTTGAGTCGGCAGAGGAAGAAGGCCAGCAGCGCAGTCGCCGCCGAACGGGCGCGCCAAGCTCGCGATGCAGTGCCGGTGTCCTCCCGGACTCCTCCCTTCGCGCTACACCCGGATGCCGAGGGGGCAACGGGTCAGAACCTCCGTGACCCGGCTGCTCTGTGTCCACGCGTGCGCGCGCTCCACAGACGTGCACGAGCGCGCGCGTAGAAGGCGCCCCCAAAAGAATGCCGCCGTGATGTATCGCTCCGGTCCCCGTGTATAACTTGGCCGCGTAACGAGCTCCGCAGAGAAAGGAGCCCGCTTGTGGAGCGCTACTGGAGCACGTGGCCGAGGCGACCGCAGAGGCGTTCCGCTGCGGCCGCTTCGCGCTGCATCGCGCACCCGCTGCCTGTGCTACACGAACACACTTTTGGACCTGCCCCCAACACTCGGGGATTGAGTTGCGGCCTCGTTTCCGTGACTGGGGCGGTTTCCTCACACTTCTGTCGCTGCTTTTCCCTCCCCCCGACCTCTTTACTTTTCTCTTTTTCTATTGTCTCTCCTTTCGCGGACGAAGAGAGTGCGGCCCGTATCCCCATTTACACCTCTCGAGACAAACGGTGCCGGCCATCTCCTAATTACCTTTCCCAGGAAGGCTGTTACCCCCGTGGCTGCGCTGTAGACCTGAGTGGAGGATGCGCACACCGTGGTGGTCTCTCACGCTGCAGAAGAACCTTAGGCCCCGGAACTGGGAACATTTATCAACTTATGCTTTCGTAGAGTAACTAGCGCAAAAGAGAGGAACCCACATGTCATGAGCAACTTTTCAGGAGCTCGGACTCATCTCCTTCACACACACACACACACACACACACACACACACACACACACACACACACACACACACACACACACACACACACACACACACACACACACACACACACACACACACACACACACACACACACACACACACACACACACACACACACACACACACACACACCGGCAAAATTACATTCGGTTGCTCTCCAAAGGTCGATAATATAAATCGTCCTTTAGGCCTCTATACAATGCGCCCGTCGAAACAACTTGTGTATGCGCGCCGACCTACACACGTACGATGATATTGGGTGCCATCCGTAATACATGCAGCTACGGTTGAGGTATGCTAGTCAATTTACATTTACAGTATCATGCAGATTCATTCTTATGATGCATTAGTAATAGTGAGTCAAATGTGAAAAGAACCATTGCGTGTTTATTGGCGAACCATGGGAGGAGTGGGAAAGAATGGAGGTGCAGGTGGAATGAACAGCGCCCTGACAGCTATAGAAGGCCACTCGTAATGCTGACGTGATGTGTGCCGGCACTGGCATTGCAGGAGTCGCACCTCGATCCCGACGGGAAACTGCCGGCGTTAATCAGCGCCCACCGAAATATTATATGACGTTGGCTTCACGTTTATTGCTCAGCGCACAACGTGCAGAGTGCATAGCTCAGCAGAAACACTAGCAAGCATAATACTGTGCGCACTCAAATCCTTATGCCAGTGGTGGAAGGCTGAACTACATAGGGCATGTTCTTGGGCTGGTCGGTTCATAGGTTCAGCAAATTTTTATCGCCGCAAGAAAGGCGATACGTTAACAGAACACAGATGCACAAATAAAGAGCAGTTGTGCTTCGTGTGTGCGCCTATGTTGAGAAAAGTAGTGGTGGTGCGCGCCGAAGTTTTCATGCCGCTGTGGACGAGCAGCTTTCGTCGCATACTCATTTCACAAGGCAACAAACAACTGAGGTCCTGTGGAGTAGAGCGTAGAGACAACATATGCGCCACGGCGGAATGTACAAAACAGTGATTTGTTCTTATCGAAGCATTTTAGGGGACCACTGTTGCGAGCTGCCGCGATAAGCACACGCGCAGACACACGTGAAGCCTTTCGTTTGTCCTCCTACTGTACACCAGTCCACCTTCGCTTATCGGTGTGCTCTCGGAAGAAGTGAGCCGCTCACCCGAGGTCTCGCGGGTGGCTGATTTCTCTAAGGAACTTGTTCTGCCTCTTTTAATTGATAGAGGGCATTTCAAGTACCCGCACGTATCTCCTTTGCTGGACACAGATTCGTCCGCGAGGGTAACGAAAAGCGCAGCGCAATCTCTTGGACGCGATAGACGGTATGGAGTGTATGGCAAGGCAGAAAATTTTTTTTTTATTGTTTCAGTTATGGCCCTATTACGACGGGTGAGTTTAACCTCACATTCCGGACCGGTAATTATGCTATCCAAGTTACCTTTTGAGATATTCATGTTATGCACTTAAAATATACCGAGATATTCTGTCATGCATCCTTTTCATTTCGTGTGCCATGGAGGGGTGACGAGGTTGAATGCCACCTTCCAATGCCGAAACATTAGAGAACAGCAGAACGCTTCGAATTACAGATGATAGGTCCAGTTAGTAGAGTTAGTGAGTAGAGAGTGCTTCATTATGGTATTTTTAACCATGCGCAGTGCTGCTGCAAGGCCATTTCATGAAAATATAATCTTGAAAGCCGGCTCAGAATAACAAGTGCTAAAAAACAAATATTTAAGCGTGCAATCGGGCTGCTGATAGGAAAGGAAAAAAAAAATATGTTACGCTGGTGTGGAAAGATTAAGTATCATGTGAAGCTTTGGACGGGGATATACTTCTTTCTGCGACATTTCTCGTGGTTTCGGGCTTACGGATCCCGCTTCATTACGGATCACATGCATTTTAAAGAAATCAAAAAGAACTGTCCGTGACCCGGTCTTGCGTGATGCAGTTCGTATTCAGCATACTATAGCGGCGACAGACAAGACGGCGCACGAATGCTGGAAACTCGTGTAGACAAGAAACCGCGGGGGGTAACCTTATCGAAAAAAAAAAAGACCTGGCAACGCTAACAGGATTTTTATTAATAAATTCGTTTTCATAGTCTCGATATCGCGCAAATAATTAAAACGAAGGCGCGTGATTTTATACCACATTCTAGCTTTATATAGCTCACTTTTTTTTAGGAGATTTAGTAGAGTTCTTGCGACAGGGATTAGCCCTTGATGCATCACAGAGCGTTTTATCTGTAACTATAGATCACGCAGGCTGAAATTTGAATCTGCCGTCAGATCAGAACGGTACTACAAGTGTTGGATCACTTTTCTCGTAATCTATGTTCCTTTTCCAAAAGGTTAACCAAAAGTATTAACGGTATCACGTCATGGTTAAGTGGTACGTCTTTCTAAGATATTTTTTTTTTCCCCCATTTGATATGCGCATCTCGTACAGGGTCTGTTTATAAGGAGCAGTACCTTTGGTTGTTTCAGGAAGCGTTGAGTCGCTTAAGAATTAGATCACATGTATCCCACAAGATTGCATCAATAACGTTGACAAATTATATCAGATGCGAGGCTTGTGTTCACATGCATTGTAATTCTTCAAAATTTTACTCAACGTCGGATGCGCCTGACGACAAATAAGCATTATTATACTAGTGCGGATATGAATTACAGCAGTTATAAGTTATTCTTCTAAGAAAATGCATTCTAGTGCTTCTAACGAATTGCCACGTTTCGGAAGATTTTCACCATCTGTAAAATATTCATGGAAGTGAGATACGATCTACCGATACCGAGTGACAGCGATCAGCTCCACAATGTGGCACCATTCTCGCTGGTGGACACGTGCCTGCAGAAGATCGTCGAAGATTAATAGTTAATTTTCGCGCACTGGAATCCGGGCCTCTCTAGCTGCTGGTCGCAGTCACCACTGTCGAAGCAACAGAATTTGACCGCATTCCGCCAGAAACATGGCGTCTACCAGCAGCCACCACTGCACACACAGAGAATTCAAAGTGACTGGCCCCTGGGTCGACGTAAAGCAAAGGCAAAGACAAAGTGACAGCGAGAGAAGAAAAACTCGGGGCGAATGATTCTATCGGCAGCTGAGAGGAGGAAGCGAGAGCGTGCCGGAAGACGCCGAGCGTTTCTTTTGGTCTGCCGTCAGTGACTCGGGTTACGCCACCAGGCGGACGGGGGGGATCGGCAAGTGAGAGCGGCTGCTCTTGTCCGTTCCTCGCGGCCGTACAGCAGGCGCGCTGCCTGCAACGCACCACTGCTTCGGGGCAGAAGGCTGTGAGGACGGCAGTGGTGCCGCGAGGCACTCCGGAAGTGGACAAGTGGAAACTGCCGACGCGGCCTGCACCGAGTATTGGGTGACGGCGACAGCTGAGCCGACGTAGCACCACGAAAAAGCAACACTGCGTGCAGCCGGTGGGGCGCGCCTTCTGTCCACGGGTGCCCGCTGTCCTGCCTGCATCGTTCCTCCTTCGAGGCCGGAAGCGCGCAGGATAGAAAAGGAGTCAGCGGCAATGATACTCGCGCCATCTCTCACTGCGCCAAGTCTGCGCCCTTGTCAACCCACGCTTTAAACCGAGGGGAGGCGGCGGCTACGAGAAACGCCACAGCGCGTGTTGCAAAATATATCTTCTGTCCAGCAGTGGTATGTGCAGCACAAAACGCAAAGAAGCTTCGATGTCCTAAAGCATGATCAGTAACCCTGCGTTTTTTTTTTTACTCCTTTTTCCTTCCTTACCTTTCATCCCCCCTACCCCCTCCCCAGTGCAAGGTAGCAAACCGAAAAACTTCTGGTTAACCTCCCTGCCTTTCACTTAACCTTTCTCTCTCTCTCTCTCTTGCCGTGACATTGAAAGTCGCAAGGCTGATTTTCAACATGGCATCGTCTTTCAATTTTCCTATACACATGTTTTTTTTTCATGTTTCCTACACAAATGCGCCACTGCGAGAACGTCGGAGAGCACACCTTTTCGAGGAGTAAGGAAACTGCACGGTACGTCGGGATCACTGGTTGGGATTTCACTCAACGCAGTCGGCGTCCGCGAGCCAGTGAAAACAGCGTCGAGCTCCACGCGCCGTTTCGTCACTCGACACAGGGTCGTAAGCACCCGAAGGCGCCTCGAGCCGCTCTTCTGTTTTCGTTTCTGGACGCAGAGGCGCCGCCGGATCAACCGAATCGAATCCGGGCTGCGTCGCTTCGCCTGGGTATCCTCTGTCAAAAGGCTGCGGCTCGGTGACGGCTGCCCGAGCAGTACCATAAAATAAGTCGCGCGCGGCCTGCAGCTAGATGCTATGGGGACCTCTGCCTTTTTTTTTATTTTTCCTCTTCTTCTTTCTTCTTAGCACAGCCTGGTGCCCTAGCTGCCTATCTCTGTGGTGGAAATGGGCGGCCGGTGGCAGCCGGGGCCCATGCGGCCTTTTTTCGTCTTGGCGCGCAAGAAACTGAGAGACAGATGGCGCTTCGTCGTGGCGCGTATTCCTGGAAGATGAAATGCGCAGGGCGGGCGACATAGGCGGTTATGATCGCGTCTAAACGCACCGCCGCCGGGTGCAGCTTTCACCGTGGTGCCAGGAGCGGACAGGCGCGCGCTCGGCTCATTTGCAAGTGCTAGCTCGCGCCCGCGCGTGCTGAGGGGTTCGCCAAAGAAAACATGCGACGCCGCCGACGCCGCCACAACACGAGGGAGGCCGGGATAACCGCGGATGTGCTACCATTCAAGACGAAATAGTTTCACCCCCCCCCCCTTCCCCAACAGACCTTTGTGGTCCTTCGCTGCCGCACTGCCTTCGTTCACCCCCGTGTACTATATGTGCAGCCTTACGAGAAGGGTTCGTAGAGGGTCCCCTTTGTGGTGAGTTTCTTTCAGCGCTCACTATACCACGTCGCCGATGTTATAACACTTTATCATGGCCACGTACACATACAACGCATTCAGCACGCGAGTCGTAACTGCATAAGACTTCGCACCCTCCACCCCAAATCTAGCATATTTCCGATCATTCTGCGGGTTCTTCTATCTCCTATTGCTATTCGTATATGTAATAGTCCAGGGTGGGCAAATTTATGCCCGCAAGTTTTCCACGTAAGTGCACAGAATCGACGCAGTTCACTCCGAACGCGAGTATGATACCGACTCCACAGATATTGTTTCTTTGAAACGATTCTTTGAAACGATAAGAACTTATATATTTACGGTTCTAATAAATGCATTAAGGACATTTCCTATACCTGACAAATTATTTGCAAGAACGGACATGGCACACAAGCTCCTGTAAAGAAAGAAAAAAAAAATTGTTTGTTCGTGTGAGCTACTGCTTAGCATTGTATTCAGAAAGCAGTTATGTATAAAGTGAACGTGAATTTCAATATGCTGAGCTTTTCCTCTAATAGCGAAACAGTTGAGACCGGTTACAAAATATGTGAGGATTTTCGGGACCTCTTTACTCACCTTCCCCGTGTTTTTTTTTTTTTTTCTTTCTTTACCGGCGACTGCAAAACGTAGCCTCATAAAAAACGTGCTTCCAACATTTCAAGCTCTCGAATTCACAAGGCTTGCGCCAGCATCTACGTATACATTAGGAATGATCGAAGCGCACGAAACTCACACACGCGATCGCGCACTTACACACGGTGCTATACTGCTTGTCTTACAAGCACGCAGCTTAGGGGTTTTTATTTATTTATTGCATACCTATCGCGGCACTCTTCATAGCTATGATTTCACAACAAGCGATCAAGTACAAGCGAGAAAGCAATGCATTACTTATGAACAGGAATCTATAACCGGTGAACGTGTCCACTGATCGCAAAACGCTCGAGAATAATCCGATTTGGCGAACAGAAACAAACGCGGGCGGAGAAAGAAAAGGCGGACGAAATCGCGCGCCCGGAGCAAGAGGGATAGCACAGTATAGAACAGCAAAACGAAAGCCACAACGGTAAACCTGCGAGAACAAGAAAGGTGCAGCTGTCCAATAAAAGGCGCTCGCGCGTACGATGGTCGACATCTTCGTTTGACCGTTGCTGCGCGCTGTTAGAAGAAGGGCAGCGGGAGAGATCCCATTTTCCGGCCGCGTTTATCTCATTTTCCCTCCGTTTGAAAACGATTCAAGGCGGAAGATTGCTGCCTCGGGCGTAGAAGTATACTTTCTTCCGGTCTTTTTTTCTTTGTTACCATATCTTCTGCCCCCCCCCCTTTTTTTTTTGCTATTTTCGAACTTCCTTTCTTCTTGTTTTTTTCTCCTATAGTCTTTCTTGCAAAAGGTGTCAGCACCGCCCCTCGACCACACGGTGACGACGAGCATCTGGCCGCTGCGGGCCGGCCGACATTCGTTTACGTCTTGTTCGCGGTGCCTTGCTACTTCCTTGCAGGTCCCTCCGAATACGTGATTCCTTCGTTGAGAACGCGTCGTTGTCGTCTTCGGACACGCGGAGCTGCCAGTCCTCCCCCGAGATTGTCGCCCGTGGTTTGGAGCGCCTTTCT
The DNA here is from genome assembly GCF_013339695.2 of Rhipicephalus sanguineus. Classification (NCBI taxonomy): domain Eukaryota; kingdom Metazoa; phylum Arthropoda; class Arachnida; order Ixodida; family Ixodidae; genus Rhipicephalus; species Rhipicephalus sanguineus. The sequence goes on from NC_051176.1 coordinate 145,132,427, forward strand.
CTCTCTCTCTCCACCGCGTCGTGAAACAGGGTTAAACGCCTTTATACTCTCACCTTCACCGTCTTCCTATCGTTCGTGCCAGCGTACCTCCTATTCATAGCGTACAGGTCTAGGTATACGGGCGTTTCTTGCATTTCGCCCCGGTTAAAATGCGGCTGCCGTGGCTGGAAATCGAACACCGTGTCCTCGAGCTTAGCAGTGAAACACAGCCGATTAACTAACACGTACGGGGGGTAGACCACACAGTCAACTTTATTATACAGCAGCATTATTAGAGCAAACATTACTCGAAAAACGTTTGAGGATCGCTGGCCCGAAACTGCATCGTCACGGACTTTTGCTATATTTTGCGTTACACGCACCAGTGTGAAGGGAATAAAAACTGGCTTCTCTTTTGACTGGCCCGCGGTATCGTCGAAAGCTTTCTGCTGCTCGTTTCCTGTTTGGTAATCAGAGGAACGTGTTTCATTCAGGCTTGGCGCGACCAAGAAACTGCCTTGTTCAAGCGACGTGGTGGAAGGAAGGCGGGAGTAGCAGCGTGTTTTTTCCTGGGTACTGTAGTCTTGCAAATACACGAGTCCAGATTGCACAACTTGAACAAAATTATAGTCCCCAATTGACGACATTGTTATCGTTATGTAAAGTGAGAATATCCGATTTATTTTACTACATTGTAAGCTGTTTTTTTTTTTCATCGGCCATGACTCATCTTCTTGAAATATACACAATCTGCGATGCAAATATTCTTATTTGGGCTCAATTACTAACTCAAATGCTGCAGAAATGCCACAACACTGTAGATACAACGCAATAATATATTTTAGCTAAAATGAATTTCAAGAATTCTCTTCGTATGACTTTTTAACGTGCACTTTCCGGTCTCCCACAACAAGTGATACACTGTAGCCGAAACATGCTGCTTCCATCCTCTTCACTTGGGCACCAGCCAACCCTTTAACTATAAATTTGCTTCAGAACTCCAGAACATTAAGGAAGTTTACGATGGCGTGTGGCATACTTTACTATACCGAGCGCAACATAGTGTTGGTTTAAATTACCCTATTCCATATCGCTTACCTATACTCCTTATTACCAGACTCGCGCAATTTAAGCTAGGGTCATAATGCTAAAGACCTGGTTGACGCTCCATTGACTGTCGTAACGACGAGCCACAAGTTACTGCATCATGTTCACCCGAGCTGTGCTTCCATTCTCTGGCGAGTCGTAAAGCAATTCTTCTCTTTAGTGGCACTGATATTCTCTCCCAATCGGCCGCACGGACGATGGGGGCAGTCGTGCCATCGTCACCCTCGCATTGTGCCCCGTCCCCACTCGGGCGGATGTCGTAAGCATAGCGCACGAGCCTCTGCAAAACCAGCCAAGTGCATCCCATCTTGATAGCAGCGCATAAAAGACCTGGCCGGTTCACGCGCTGTTACCCCAAGCGCCAGACAAGGCGTTAGATAAGATCCCAGAGGCGTACGCTGCGACCATATTATACGTGTACCGCTTGTGTGCGCGCACGCGCTGCGCCTCTTTTTATAGGTTTCTTTCGGTTTCTAATAGCGCACCTTCCCCATCGAGAGCTCCTGAACGGCTGATATGAACGAGCAGCACCACACAGAGCGTGGCGCAGGAATGGCGGTTTACGACCTCCGATCTGGGGCACGCGTCCTCGACAGAAGAGGACACGTAATTTCATCAGCGCACTCTTAGACGCAGCAGCGCCCGCGTCGCTTTTGCAGCACTTTCGCCGTCCTTAGAGCGCACGCGCTTATTCAGCATCGCCGCTGCAGCAGCACGTCCTCAATATACTTCCTCGGTCTGTCGAGAGCAATGAGCGCCAGCGTGTCGGCGAGCCCCACTTGGTACTTGCTCACGCGAGGCTTTGTTTACCTTGCTCCTCGTGGCGCTGCTCTATTCAGGGCACAATTATACAAAGAGCCTCCAAGAGCAGGAGGGAGAGAGTGTGGTCGGCTCAGGCGACAGCGGCAACCAATCTTGGCAGCCCAGGAGTCTAGAGAACGCGCCACTAGAACAGCCGCTCACGGTCACGCACAGCGGCCGCAGACATCCTGTCAATCGAGCGCGACTACCGCCAATTCGCAACGCAAACAGATCGAGGGCGCGGGCGGACGACGTGTCGCTTGGAGGACGTCCGACGCTCTCGCACGGCGGCGCGCGACCGTCGCTCCTCTGCCCGTCCTGTCCCACTGTCCGGGCCACTCGCATCTCCTGCGCGCTATGCCGGCGCACGCGTGCGCGATCCGACTACTGGGCGCGGCGGGCCGCCAAGGGCTCCGCACGCAAACACGCGCACCCAGCTAGGGTGTCGTCGCGGCTGGTGTTCGCGCGGATACAGACGAGCGCATTTCGGCACCGCTTTATGGCATCCGCGCTCATAACGTCGCTCGCGAAGGCGCCAGGCTCGCGTATAGGTTTCGGGGCAGCGCTATCGCGAGCGCATTTATGGCAGAACGGTGCGGCAGAAGAAAAGATATAGCGGGCCGAGATACATAGCTCCCGAAGAAATAAAGAAAATGCCCCATAAGCATGGTGAGAGGCTGGAAGACGATGGGATGGGGGAGGTCGACTCCGGAGCTCTTTGGTAGTAAAGACGATGGGAAGTAGTTCCACCAAAGGAAGTGCTGCATGTCTTTCCCTGTGCCCCCTCCCTCCCCTATCATTCCCCCTTTTTTTGTTTCTTTAATGTTCGCGGAAAGAACACTAAAGAGGGAGAAGCTCTCCCGCACGGCGTGTGCGCGCACCAGAGCAAGAGCGCGCGCAGGGGCCTGCAAACTCCTTCCTGAGGCCCAAAGAAGGCCACGGGCGCACCTCCGAGGCACGTCTTCGCCTTATCGTTCTTTGGACGCCCAATACTGAAGGGGCGCTAAATTTGCTCGCTTGCAGACACGCACCCCGCGCGCGCGTGCTATCTCGCTGATGGAACAGAAGGCCGCGAGTGTTGCTGTGGATGCCAGAGCTGCTTTGGCGCTTCGCGCTCTTTGGTTACATAAGCGACGATGCGGGCCGAACGGGTGCGCCGGGGCCGATTAGGCGCCGCCCTGGGGCCCGCGCGCTCCGCGTTCAATGCGGCCCTGCCGGGCCCTGCCGCAGGACCTGAGTGCTGGCAGCTGGCCCCCGCGGCGCAGAACGACCAGATTCTCAGGTCGTACGTGTGGTGCGCGTCTGCCGGCGCCCACGTCGCTGCTCCTGCCAATCTCGCCATCGCTCCTCGCCGAGCACTTCCGCCGCGGCAAACGCCACGCGCCGCGTGTATGGTCGCGTGGCGTTCGCCAGTTCTTCCATCGCCTTATCTTGCACGCGCTCCCTTATTCTAGCCCCACGCTTGTCTCCGACTTTCATTTTTCTACCGGCTTTCTTGGCCCCAAACCCCCATGAGCGAATCCGCTCAAACCGCCTGCCCTACGGCATGAAAAATAGGCTACAACGCGGTTTTCGCCTGTGTCTGGGAAACCAACCGTCCGCTTCCGCTGTGCAATAGTAGCCTTAATGGCTACTACATGTCGGCAGGTCGGGTTCATCTCATTACCACTGCGAATGGAGAGTATAGTTTTCTTACTGCCGTAATATAATGACACAAGACGACACGGAACAAAGAAAGCGCGCGTTGACCGAAATGACACCGTGCGTGCGTTTGTGTGTGTGTGTGGGGGGGGGGGTAGTTCCACCAAAGGAAGTGCTGCATGTCTTTGCCTATCATTCCCCCTTTTTTTGTTTCTTTAATGTTCGCGGAAAGAACACTAAAGCGGGAGAAGCTCTCTCGCACGGCCATCCTGTGTGTGTGTGTGTGTGTGTGTGTGTGTGTGTGTGTGTGTGTGTGTGTGTGTGTGTGTGTGTGTGTGTGTGTGTGTGTGTGTGTGTGTGCGTGTGTGTGCGTGTGTGTGTGTGTGTGTGTGTGTGTGTGTGTGTTAGTGCGTGCGTGTGTGCGTGTGCGTGTGTGTGTGTGTGTGTGTGTGTGTGTGTGTGTGTGTGTGTGTGTGTGTGAGAGAGAGAAATAGCCAATCTTAATCAGGATGGCACTAGAGACGAAGGGTGGTTCAGCAGCTGTTCTGTCATAGGCGTACTTACCAGAAGGGCCGCAGCCCTCCCCCCCCCCCCCCTCCCCCTATACCTTCAAGGTCGGGGGCCTAAACGCCACAATTTTTTAGAGCGGTCACTGTCGGCGGCATCCTGGCAAACTAACAACTTAGGCAAACTTTTCTTTGAACATAGATGTCAAAAAATTACATAATGAAAGTTTAGAAGAGATCCCCTGCTTCTACAGTGAAGATTGTCTTCCGTGCCCCAGCACGACGCGTGGTATGGTTTCTCTGCTGTGCAGCCGCCTAGCGACGCTTTCCCACCTTGCGCTCTAGCATTGCAGATGAGGCTACCACTGAGCAGGAGCTCCATGACGTCAGACGATGCCATCCTATTTTTTGTTCTGTTCTAGCTGACGTCAAGTTTATCCACAAGCGCGGGCTTGAATCAGCAAATTTTATGAAGACGTCAATGAACTGTTCTAACTGTAGTTTTATAAATAATCCTTTGCTTTATTTTTTCTTCGACAACGTACTCTCCTTGGATGCCTCTGAGTCGACCAGTGCGCAGAAGTACTGAGTGTATCAGTTGGGCTGGGCTAAACTGGAACACCGGGGGATGAGGGTTCCGTCACTGCCTTCAATTATAATCTGCTCCTCCTAGCTTATCATACCGTGCCTCACAACGACCGCGAAGGCTTGCGTAAGGCGTTAAAAAACGCATCCTCGGGAAAGAACAGTTCACAAAGTGACGTCATATACGCGCACGAACAGCTAAACGGCGTTACAGTAACCCTAAGAGAGAGATAGAGAATAAACGTTCATTTCGAGCAAGCGCACTGTGTGCCCAACGTGGGCGGCCTCCTTATTCCAGGCTGCCGCGGGCCTTCGCAAGTACATATTTGTTATACGCAAATAAATCCATTATCGCCAGCTGCTATGAATAGCCGCTGCCAAATTATGGGCGGGAAGCCCCCTTCTATTCCGTTAGGAACGAGTCTTTCCGAATATTCCGAAAAAAAGTTTAGGTATTACATTGCTTGGCATATTAGAAATGTTGCGCTTTTTGGTGCTTGCACGTCAATTTGACATCGTGAATTTTCGCTGTTTCGTAATGTCATTTGACAGGCACACGATTTTAGCGCAGACCGAAGGATTCTGAACAAGAGCGAAGGACCAATGGCGAGAAAGGTGCAGTATCGGAAATTATTTCTTCTCTTGTAGACGTTCTACCTAATCGTGCATGAGTCGTCATTACGCGATGGAACGTTTTCGCGCATTTCGCTGCACCGTAGGAGAATCCACATTTGAGCGATTTGGTACTGGTTGAACATATTCATGATGATAGCGCAAAAAGAGGAGGACGCAAGGCAGGAAAGTACACAAGACAACACTGACTCGCAACTAACGTTATTAGAAAGCAAACGTATTTAAGTTATCACCTTGACCCGCGTGTTCTCCATATCGATGACAGCATTTTTAGTGGACTTCCAAAGAGTAAAAAACGTTGGTCACGTGTTCACTCTCCTAGTGTGATGTGAAACGATTAAAAAATAAAATTTCCCTATATTATGCGGAGCTACAGAAGACATGCTTATACATTGTGCACCTTTTGTTTGTTTGTTTGTTTGTTTGTTTGTTTGTTTGTTTGTTTGTTTGTTTGTTTGTTTGTTTGTTTGTTTGTTTGTTTGTTTGTTTGTTTGTTTGATTATGCGGTAGCCCTCAACAATCTCCCTAGTAATCTGACTGCCATGATGGTCAGCTTCCATGACGGATAGCTTCCACCACACGAGTCATGAATGTATTACAAAGCATACGTGAGAGCCCGAGCAACGGCCACTTCCGATTGAACCTGAACAACAAAGCCTCTTCGTGACGGTTTTAACAATCTGTGAGTTATATCACAGAGGGCAATGTCGTATCGCACGGCACAGTGGAGTGTCTGTTGCGCATGAGGAAATTGCCGCGATGGTCACTTGTCCAAAAGATGGACGATGCCCAGTAAAGCCCACCATTCAATGTTGAACTCCATTGTTGATGAGCAGGCGTGCATCATTTTGGATCCGGCCATGTAATAAAAAAAATTGATGCAGCGAATTTTATGTACTAAAAGGGTATGAGCATGCAATCTTTGCCTTATTCATCTGACACGCTGTATATTAGGGTAATTCGACGAAATGTGTCGAAGGAATGACGTCGATAATGTTAACATTATGGAGCGGACAATTTTCGTCTGTGCACTCACTGATGTAGCTTAACACAACGAAAACGATGTCAGAAGCCGGCGGACGTGGGAAGCCGTCTCTATAGCTCTGTTTGTTTTTTACAAGAAGCAGAGAAAATATTTAGTAACTAGAGCGGATAAGCTGGATAACACGAACAGAATTCGTAACAACAAGCACACATATCCTTCCGCAAGTGTTGTCTATTCCCTGAATACCAATTCATTAATGGAAAGAGTGGGAGAAACAACCCGGCGCGTAGTCCTAATACCGAATGATTTCGTAAGAAAGGTACAGCTGTGTCCGCGCCTACTCGTTCTTCTGCGTGTTTTGTTTTTTTTTGCTTGTGCTGTATTCTTAAACATATTAAACCAGCTAGCGCAATCTTCAACATTGCAAAGGTATAGCGCTCGAATCATGGACACACTAATTATTAGGTTTTTTATTTTTTATTGTAAGTATTATATGTCGTTATTTTTAATTATGATGTGTACTATTTTTTCTCTTAATTGTTCACCGCATCTGCTTCATTATTTCCGTATGGGGCTACAAATAGGGTCGGTGTTCTCCCACCTTAGTGCAAATGCATCGGAATCCCGGAGGTTGCTCCAAGAGCGCAAGTGCAACGAAGCCCACGAGCGTCTCCAGGTACGACATGTGCGTATTCTCCCCGCTTAGTGTTCGCCCATATGCCTTTGCAACTCACTTGGAAGTCACTGGCACTCATCCCCTGCGTCATGTCGGTCAGCGGCGATCCGACTAGACCAGTAGCGGTTCTTTGTAGCGGTAATTGCAACAATTCGCAGCCTCCTACAGCAAACCACGGCGCACACTGCAGCGACCAGCCGTACATACCACGCTGCATCGACGGCGGAAAGGCTGCGCCGTCCATCCATCATGTAGCAGGCCCCGAAAAACAGCGTTCCTGGGACGCGTGAAGTGGGCCCCAATATAGCCACAGCACAGCGCCGCGCCAGTCTGATCTCTAGCGGCGACCGGACGCGCGCGTTTTAAGATTCCTGCGCCGCTTTCGGGCCTCCTCGGGAGAGCGAGAGTGAGCCACGCGGGAGTTCCTTTGTCGCCCCAGGTCCCGCTGTTTCCTATTCGCGCGGTATGAGGCCTGTGTTGTGCGCGGCGGTGCTCAAGGGCCGGCCGGCTCAGGACGCGCATGTTCGCCCTCCGCCGCCTGCGGCGACCGGCCGTCGAGTGCGGAGAAGCTGGAAAGCTGCAGCAACACCCATTTTCCGCGCATCGCCCGCACCCCGCACTGCCCGCGCCCCCTACTTCACCGGCAATGTCCTTTTTATGGAAAAAGACCACTTCGGGAGCAATGTGCCCGATATGAAAGAAAGAGGCGCGAGGCGACGCTCCGAGACACGGGTCGCCCTTCGTGCCAGCCTTGCCGACGTAATTTTTATTGCGAAGGTCAATGCGCGATCTGAAAGGTAGCACAAGACAGCCGCCATAAACGGCCATCTCGCAGACAGACGTCGGGCAGATGTCATGCTGTGTTCACACGAACTCGTACATGCCTGTCTCATTCGCACTCTCAGGCAGTGAATGTTTTCCATGAAATTGGAGAGACATATCCATAACAGCACCAAATTACTTTGCTGTATTTCTAAAAAGCTCAATTACGGCGAACAGGAATTATCAACCCCGCTGTAATCAATATATTTGGAGAACGCATTGAATATAGCCAAGGATACCAAACCACGGTATCAATCTGAACTTACAAGATTCCAACATCGTATACACAGCAGCCATCCCGGACATGCTGACGGGCGCGCGGCTATTTGTTCCGAATCTGTTATGCACGCCTGCGCATCTATGCCGGCATAGGCGGAATGTATCAAACGTCGCCGCCGCGGCCCTTGAAGACGGACGCTGCCACGCTGGCTGCAACAACCGGAGACAATCGCGTTATCTAAGCGGCACCCGAAGCGGCGGCTAACCGCACCGCTCGCCACAGAACGCATCAGAGGACGCCCATAGGCACTCGAGGACCTCCATTCATCACAGCGGTCATTGCGGCGCCGTCGTCACCAAGGTGGCGGCTCCCCGGCAGGAGGGATGATGCCATATCTCTTCACCAACGGGCGCTGCTCATCCTCCTCCCGCTTCTGATCCTGCTGCTGCCGGTGGTGCGTCAAATCTCACGCTGGCTGCTTCCTCCAATAGCTTGCCTACTGAGGCTGGCATGGGCGAAGATGGCGTTGGCTCATCACTTCTTGCTCGTGGCTTTGGCAGACCCTCCTCCGCGGACGACGACGATCGGCAGAGGAACTTGTCTCGTCGCCAGCCAAGCGCGAAGCCTCTCGGTCAATTCGGCTGCCGAGCCTAGCAGCTCCAGGGACGAGGATCTTTCGGGCTGCCACAGGAACGCCTGGCTCGGATCACTACCCCTCCTCCCCTCCTAACGCACAAAACCAGCCCTACCCTCCCCGCAAGCTCGTGCGCGCGCACGCGCTCAGTGCGTTCGACGCGCCAGACAGCGGGGACAACCCGGGGTTCCCGTGCAGACAATGGTTACCGCCGCGCGAGCAGAGAGATATTACCGAGGAGATGTTCCAAGACTGGGAGCCTCCGTCGCGCAAGCACAGAAAAGGAGGAGGAAAACGGAGGGGAAAAAAAAAAAAGACAAGTGAGGGAGGAATATCTCGGAGTAGTCGTGGATGGGCCTTCGTCGGCGACGGTCATTTTGATTTTTTTTTTTTTAACCTCGTTGGAGCGTCGTTTATTTTGTCCTTTTCTCCTTGCGCTTTAATGTATCGTTTGCTGTTTATTGGTTGCTCGTCCCTTTTTCCAAGATCCAGCCGGGAAAGGGCAGAACGGGACCGATCGTCATTTGTGTGTGCGTGTGCTGTTGGCAGACTATTATAGCGTGCGCCGGAGGGGTTCCCGAGAAAGGAACGAATGGAAATCATAAGACGAACGCAAGGAAAAAGGGGGAGTCTGCAACGGCGCCGCCGCACTGCCTCTCTTTTCGTTGTCGTGGCTCCGCTATTTTCTCCACCGCTATTCCGAATGATGAAAAAAAATAAATAAATAAAGAGCAGGAAAGATTACAGAGTATCGGAACCTTTCTGGCCCTACATGTGCCTGAGTCACGGAGACGCATGCATTTTTCCGCTTCCGGCCGATCCCTGCCTTACTTCTCCATATACGCCGCCGTTTCCTCAGACTGGTGCAAGTTTCTGACACTACAGGACAGCGTCGCTGGAACTTGTTCGCGCCGCAAAGAAATTGAGAGTCATTTCTTTTATATACCTTCATCGGCTACCTAGAACAACGCAGAAATTGGCCAGGGCTAGCAGTATACATGCTAATTGTTCACACGTTATTAGAAATTTCCTATTTGGCGCCTAATCCGCATTGCCGTGTCACGAACATTCGAGGGAAGACTTCAACGTTGATTGCCAAGTGGGCTTCGAATGCGTCTTGCCTGCTCCGAGCAACCTCGAATCATCGGGTCATAACTGACTGTCGTGTTACGCCAGTTTCATTCGTTTGAATCGTTCAAACTGGTCAACACGCTTACTGCACTTTAACGCAACACTCACAAAAGCGTGAATTAAAGGGAAGCGAAAAAAAAAAGAACTTCGCGAATTCGTACAGAATCACGTGTCATTATTATTAAACTTTGTACTTACAGGGATGAGAGTGAACTCATTTTTTTTTTTATCTTCGTGTATACTGTAACAAGCACCTCAGTACATTATGTCATGCAGGTTTCAGCCTGCTGCGTAGTTAAGTGGTAAGTTATCTATAGTTATGCGTATGGTTGCAGTGGTCCACCCGTCTCCCAAACCGAACTTATGTGCCTGTTCTCGGTCTGTTTGCAGTGATTTCACTCTTGCACGAAAAACAGTCTATATGTGTTTGTACGTGCTCTTGTTTTTTGTGACCCACTGGAATCGTGTGCAGCAGTTACACATGTTCGTGTTCTTAGACAGTACCGAATGTTTCTTTTTTTATTATTCTGCTCTAGCCTCCTTGTTTTTTCCTGGACATGTGCACCCTCCTTGGTCGCGCCACTCCTTTAAATGTATGATTAATTAAAGCAACATCAATAATCACCGATCGCCGCTCGTTCAACTCATTTAGGGAATCAATATGTACCACGTGCGCCAGCGCACATCATTCGGTAAAAGGTATTCGCAATAGACCAACTGTCAGTTGTATACTATACCTGACAGCCCGTGCGTATAATTTTATTGATTTTTTTAGATAGGAAAAAAATTTTACTTATAAAGTATAGTCATTAGAACCTCCATACTGCATACCAACGCTATAGAAGAGGCAAAGGAAATATATCTACGACAAAAAAGAGCGAGAAATGTAATAAAATTTGTGGAAGTATACACGAACCAACCACGCAAGCAAAAACAACAACAAATACACTACACGTGTTCGCACGTACGCCAAATGGATACTAAACAACCGCACCGACAACCTTCCATCAAATCGAGTAGAGTAAGGCTGTTTCAGTGAAGTACACGCAGCCGAAAGCCAAAAGAGAATGCAAAAAGAAAGAAAGACGAAGAGATAGCGTTCAGAGTGGAGCCCTTATGGAGAACGACGTTCCCGCCGCCCAAGATCCATTAGGAAAAGGTTTAATACGAGGGGAGGGGGGCACCAGGCGTGCACCGGCGGTATAAAATCGATCGGCTGAATCGCAACCTAGCGTTTGCAGAAATTGCCCCGCCAGGCTAACTGGCGTCTCAGTCTGGCGCTGCTGATGTATACACCACCAGCCTAATGGAAGCCTGCGGTGGCAGCCATGCAGCGGTGATATGCCCGGGTACCAGCGCTGGCGTGGCGCCACGGTGGTTGCGGTGTGCGGCACAGAGATTCTCTGTCAAAAGTAAAGCACAATAACGCGGCACGTCCAAACGCTGCCTGCATTTTTAACTAGCCAGTCAAGTGACATTTCTTCACCCTTTTTTTTTTTTCAGGGTCTGGACGTGCACCTTGCGCAGATGGTCATAAAGGTGAGTTCTTTTTTTTTTTGTTCTGCCTCGAGCTTCCAAAGGTGCGGAGCTACGAAGCATTTAAGAGCTCAAAGCTCTATGCTCCCCTGACCTCAGTTAAAATCTTTATGACTTAAAGCTCACGAGGTTTGTTTAATTGTTGGCAAATGGCGAACCTATAGACTAAGCTACAGCTAAATAGGCTAAGCAATCTGTATATGATCGCCCACACCGCGATAAGTGAAGGACAAGCAACTGCGCTAAGTTATCCGCACCCTCGACTTCACCCTACACACAAGAAAGCCTCCTAGAGCGCTTATGAGAGAGAGAGAGAGAAACATCTTTATTATGTACGTAGAATAAAAAGCATGGGAGGAATCCCTAGTCCGGGGTCCCTAGGACGACTCCGGCGACGTCTTGAGCCCGTTGTATGATGGCTCGCAGGACCCCGGGAGGTCCGTCGCGGAGGGCGTCGTCCCACATCTCTTTCTTGCGTAGCGGGCAGAGGAGGGGTGGTAAAGGAGGGAAAAGGTTTGCCGTGCACTCGATAGTGACGTGGAAGATGGAGGGTGACCCGCCGCAGCCCGGACAATTGTCGGCATAACAGTGTGGCCAGAATTTGTTCAGGGAGACAAGATTAGGAAAAGTGTCGGTTTGCAACTGACGCAGTGCCACTGCTTCCTCTCTCGAGAAGGATGGTGGTGGCGCACGGTGAGTGCAGCGGCCCTACCGCAGCATCAACCGATTCCGCTTGCTGTATGGGTAATAGATAATGTCATTTTGAAATAAAAATCTTGTACGAAATTCTGTTCAGACGGCGCTATATAAAGTCAGAGAGCTTTATCAAACGCATCCGCTTAATTTGCGTACGCTACGTATTGTGGACTCCCTGCCTTTTTTTTTTTTATTGACGCGATGAAATAGGAGAGCTTGGCGCCTTCTTTTTTCTCTACCTCTTCGCCTCTCAAAGTGAAAAAAAAAAGTTATTTCTCTTGAAGAAGTCCTAGCTCATTAAGTCTACTTGCTACCTAAAATGTGCTTCAGTAATACGTACCTTAAGAATGTCATTTTTTTTTTTCGTAAATACGCTACCCTCCGTAATGCGTTATGCTTTTCCACAAAACGTACCATCATCTCTTTTTCGAAAAGGCAGTTCGTTGGAAACCCGCCTCATTCTTCAGCCTGCGCTCTGATCACCACCATAAGTATACACGTCACTATTTGTAGAACTAACGCTTCTATTTATTACTTTATTGCGCGCACGTCATATAAACGAAACAATTAACCTCTATTCCTATACTGTTTCCATTTCAGATCGTAGCTTTAGCACGTTATTAAAGCGAGAGGGCGCATGAGTAAAAAAAAAAAAAAAAAAAAAAAAAAACTGGCGTTCACAACACGAACGGCACCAAAATTCACGTGTAGGGCATATACCCGCATTCAGCCGGGTGAGAATTAACGTTAATTAATGTAGCAAGTGTATGCCAAGCGATTGTAAATGATCATTAGGTGCATAGGCTCAGTGAACTCTGGCTTAAGTTGACCTAAACGGAATGAAAGCGGAATAAAATGGTGAATTAAATCCCATGCGAAATAAAGTTAGCTGAATGTGTATCAAATGCAAATTAACAGTGAATTAACTGTTAATATTATTTATGGTGAATGAAAGTTGAATCAAATGTTGTGAATTAACAGTAAATCAAACGTGAGAGCATAGCATTCGTCTGTGCCCTCCTTCTCTCTTTAGCATTAGGACAGTCAATTTTTGTATATATTCAGTGTAGGCGTTTGTTATGCGCTTCTTCCTCATCTGTACATCATCGTACACATCATTATCCGTTTGTCTCTCCGTCCTCATCGTCGCCGTGTGTCATCATCATCATCGTATGTATGCGCGCTCTGCCTCTGGCTGCCTGTTCGCTGCCGAATCCTCGAGCCTGATAAACGTCGTCCCAACTGAGATGTCATACGTAGTGGAGGTGCTGGGTATTTTTGTACTCCCTTCCCCTTGTAAAGCTGTGACCGATTGAGGGTATACATGAGTACATAAATCCTCCAAGAAAGAAGGGCCGCATCGGATGGAGGAAGATGGTGCAGGTTTATGGAATCGGCGCTAGCTGGCTCCAAAAGGTAACGCAAAGAGTGGCTTGCGAAACATTTTAGCCACAGAAGTTTACTTATAACGAAAATTTCCGACAATTCTGCGCTGTTTAGAGAACCGACATCGTAGCCGGTTGTCTACACGCCACCACGGGGCGCGACAAGAAGTAATTATCACTCAACAGACGATTACTGGCCAAGTAAGAGATTACATATGAGATGTGATCAATAAAGAAGAGCTGTCCAACGGATAAACTTTTTCATTTTGAACATATGTACGCATTCAAGCAAGTAGTACATGACGCCCCTCAGAATGCCATCAGTGCGATGATGACCGCCATTTTTTCGCGGCATTGCGAGAGCTCGATTACGGTGGAACAAAGCGCAGCCATTCACTTAGTGCCACCACTGAGCTCGTAGCTATTGCATTCTGCAGCAGCATCATTTACCAAACGCAAAGTTTTAATCGCTTTAAGAACGGAAACTTCCTTGGGAAAGTGATAAACGCGAGGAAAAACGGAGACCACGAAACCTGACATGCGCGAGGTTCGTTGCGTAGTGAGCCACGCTGGGTGGGTCTTCGACCGCAGAAAGAACGCGAGTGTGCACGCGTAGACACGCTAAAGCACAGTTGTAGCTATACATGGTACCCTTAGTGCGCTACAAGCGGTTATAAGCGCACTGAGCGCTACGCGCGACAATGCCCACGAGGGAACAGTGGAGGACGACTGCAGCGCGGTCGTTCTCCACCAAGGCGGCACTCCCCGATATTGCCCAGTTGTGGAATGGGCTCGTCGTCCCCTCCCTGTCTCCGCTGTGCTCCCCACCACGGGACATAACACCGGGGCTCGCAGTCGCTTCGGCGACGCCCCTCTCTTTCTCTGTCGGCATGCTCGCGCGTCTGAAAATTAACGGATCGCGACCGCCCGGCGCTTAGCGACGCTTTTGGCGGACGCGGCGGCTTCGAGGAGCCCCGTGCCAGCTCGAGCTAATTGTCGAGGGGTGGCTCGAATCGGCAGATGTGCGGAAATGCATTACATCGAGTCGCCGCCAGCATGGCTGCGCTTTCCGCGGAGATGGGTGCTTTCGCTGCGTGCGGCCGCGTGCCCGTTTTGGCCCCGCCGTGCGCCTCTCGGCACAAATGTCATAATGCGCGACCAGCGCTGGCTGCTGCGCTTCTAGATGGGAACGGAGAGGGTAGGGAGCGGTACTTACTCTACGAGAAAAGCGATGCATATTGCGTCCTGCCGCACTAAGCAGCGCGCGTTGCAGCGTGGTACAAACGATCGCGCACTCGCCGGTTCGTTGGGTCCGAGGACTGCGCAGACCAGCGTTTTCCGCACTACGAGCGTTCGGTAAACCCGGAACAAGCCCCACTTTACCCCTCGAAATACAGTCTAGCTTCGCTTGTGTGCACTTCACGCACCTGACGGTGCACAGAGTTGAAACACGCGGGGACGAGAAGTACCGGCCTTCCGACTTCGAACACGGCCTCATATATTCTCTATTAACAGCGGAGTTGTTTGAGCAGGGCGTAATGCGTCTGCTGAAACCCGAAAACTACCATCGTCATGAACCGGCGCGCGCTCTCTTCGTCCTCTTCTTCATCTACTGCTTCGCTCCTAGATCACGTGCGCCGATTTGTCCGGTGGGAAATGCAATAACCCTGATGGGCGAGAGAACGAACACAAAGAAAGAAAGAGGAGACAGAAAGAAAGGCAAAGAGAGAAATAGAGAGAAAGAAAGAGAAGAAAAACAGAAAAGATAGAAGGCGAGAGAACGCGTACAGAGAGAGGGAGAAAGAGAGAGAGAGAAAAGGAACGAAATAGAGAGAAAGAAAAGCAAAAAAAGAGAAAAGGATACAAGGGGTGTTCAAATGAAAAGGTACGAAACGTCGTAGCAACATGACCGCTTACATAGACGCCTATGTCGCTGTGTGAGAATGTAGCGAGACATCTAGGGATGCGATTGGAGTCTGTGCCGTGGACCGGAGCATGCGGGGGCGCCCGCATGCGCAGGAGAGCATAGGCTCCTATAAAGAGCGCCGTCCAATTGACGCGGCAGTGCGTGTGAGGACAGGATGGCGTTCACATAGCAGAATTCGACGACTGAGGAGTACCGGGGCGTTAAACGATTTCTGACAGCGGAAGGTTCTAAACCGGCCACCATTCATCGTCTGGGATTTCCATGCGTTTTGTCCCCTGGAAAAACACCTGAAAGGGAAGCGCTTCAACTAGGACAACGAACTCAAGGACGCTGTGAGGGACTGGGTCTCGTCACGGCCACATGAATCCTGGGAGCAAGGAATCCTTCGACTCGTTCATCAATTGGAGCGTTGTGATCAGGCACATGGTGTACACTTTGAATAAATTATTCATTTACACCCACAGTGTCGTTTCGTACCTTTTCATTTGAACACCCCTTGTAGAAAGACAGAGAGAGAAGGGGAGAAAAGATAGAAGGCGAGAGAACAAGTACAGAGAGAGGGAGAGAGAGCGAAATAGAAAGAAAGTAACAGAAAGAAAAAAGATGAAAAATGAGAAAAACAAATGACAGAGAAAGAAATAGACAGAGACAGATAGAGATATAAATAAACATACACAAAAAAAGAGATAGCAATAAAGAGAGGCAGCAAGCATAGCCATGTATAGTATAGTATGGCAAGGGGTGGCAAAGGTAAATGGTGGTGAGGAGGAGAGAAAAGAGGAGGGCAACGCCACCAGCTCCGCCGCTTCCTTAGTCTTCGAACAACTAGTGCGTATCTGTCCCAATTTCTTTAGACTTCTTGTATGGCTCCTTCAAAGATGTGGCTACGAAAATGCGCATATAAACTCTTCCAGACATTTAGCATATGAAAAAAATGCGTGCATATAATAAAGGAACAGACGCATTTCTGTTTTCCTAGCTCGCTTTTTTATATATTGTTGCAAGACATTCAATTTTTTCAATGAACCTTGACGCATGTGTTTTTGAGTGCTGCAGAATCCCTCTGGATGCTATATATAGGCTTCGGGAGTATACAATTATTAAATCCAATATGTAGTCGCGAAATAGGCAATTGCAGCAAAGGCCAATAACCGCCCATCGATGCAAGGCTGTGCGCGTTATTGTATGCACGTTTGTCTTTTCACGGAGGAACGGGAAATATTCGTGCATCTTGTCGGCAGTCGAGGCCGCAAGTACTCCACTGAAGCAAGCCTTGAAGTTGTGCATGCGAATGCTCAATGAAAATGCGGAACAAAAGATATTTCCAAGATGACTGAGACCAGTGACTATTTCGGAGGAAATTTCATCTGAAACTTCGAGGTAGGAGAAAGTACTGGTGTTTCTATGAATTAGTGTTCAAGTGCAAACAAACCATTTTGTCGTCGCTGCGGCTCTTGCACGGGAAGCTCGTGATAATTGCTGCAATTAGCGGAGTACGCTGTTGCTGCCGCTAGTTAAGTTTCAGGACCACAGTCCACTTATTTCAGTTATCATGACAGCGCGTTCATAGGATTATCTGGTCGTGCGTATATCGACCAATGTTGAGCCATAGAACAAATTGAGTACGTGACGTTAACACGCACGACCAGAGGCATCATTTACGGAGGGAGAGGGACAGGAAATTGTCCACGGGGGCCGGGCCGCATACATTTTGTTCTAGATAGTCTCGCACTGAAATTAACCTTACACGAACAAACTTTCGCATTTTAGTCACAAGAGCGATAGCCGCGCTCGACTGCTGCGCCCAAACATACAGCTCTTATCACGTGGATGACAAAAACGCACCTTTTTATGAAAACCAGCTAATTATGCGCCCCCCCCCCCCCCTTGCGTTTAAGGTAATAAAATGAAATGTTAAGAAAATTGTTATCGTGCTCTTTGGCCACATACCCACGACGTACACTCAAACGCGTACCATCTCTAAGCGTCAAGTACACGCTGGGCGTCTCTGTCCGACGAGAAGATATAGAAGAAAATTTATTCGTTCGTATGCTTATTTGCGTGTTTACTTCTTTCCCCCTTTTGTTTGTTAGTTTGATCGGAGAAAAGAAGATCTGCGCATGTGGCTCCATAAGGGAGAAAGTTCCCTCAACTTGACAGCCACTCGGTGGCAGCCGTCTTTCTCCTTCGAGAAATGGGATCCGCAATGTTGCCATTTCCCTGTTGCTCCAATTAAAAACGCGCTCACGGAGTCTCGCGCTTGCCCCCCCCCCCCCCCCCTTCCTTTCATTCGAAGGCGCCGAGGCACCGGGGGAAGGGACGCGGGCGGCTCGGACCCCGAGGCGGCATTTGTCTGCCAAGGGCCTTACTCAAAATAGACCCCCGCGGAGCGTGTCTAATTGGACGTCGGCTTCGCGCCCCAACGCGAACCGCAGAAAGTCTCTCTCTACACAGCGAGCTTCTTTCTCGGAGGGGATATTTTGCGCCGGCGCGCGCTGCTGAATCACATCTGCCGCACCAGAAGCGCCGCCTTTCCTTGAAAAAGGCCCGCACGGGCTGAAGAAGAAAGAAAATGAGACCTTTCTTGTGTGCCGCCTCTCTTGCGCAGCGGCGGTGTCGAACGTCCTCTTTGTGAGGCGCGCAATGCAGAAGCGGCAACAAGAATGTTTCCTCGCACCGAGGCTGGGGAAAACCCGGAGGAACTGGCGCAAGTTTGTTTGGGGAAGCGAGACGCCGCGAAGCGCGAGTCCGTGGGAAAAGAGCGCCAGCTTCGTTTTGCGGGAGGGCGAGCCGGGCTCCGGTGATACGCAGCAGTCGTGCCTTTAGTTTTGCCACAGCCAAATGAGTTAATATCCAGGTCGAAACCGCCAGAGATGATCGCCCAAGCAGACAGCCTATGACGGTCAGCCGCAACCTCGGCGGAGAGTGGGCTCTTGAACACATTACGCCGGCTTCGCTGGCTGCCACTTCAAAGACCATGCACTGCGAATCCCCAGGTAATCGAAAATTATGCGCTATAGGGGCGTAAAAGATGCCACTCCTGTGCATCGGAACGATGCGGACACTCCTTCGGGAGTACTTAAATGCTTGCCCCTCTTGAGAAGGTCAGTAGTTCTCACAGGACACGGATGCTGACGAGCGTTTGCGTGAACACCTATAACCGCGCAGTGTGGCGGGTGAACCTTTCTGACAGTGTGGTTAGCAGCACGAACGAGCACCTTTTCCTTCTTGTTACACCTTTATTTGTATTTGTTTCTACTTCTAGTTGTACAAGGCAGCAAACCGGGTCACTTCCTTCATATATTCCGCCGTACACTGGGCTGGTCACCCAGTGTACGGTATGCTTCGTTATATCGCGTCTCCATTCGCTTTCAGCAGCAGGCGCTGAGGTCGTGTTACACCGTATAGCCGCCATCACGCAAATTTGCCCTTCCTCGAAAGGAAAGCGCATCGCCCGAACACTTCAGAAGTTTGTCTCTGCTTTTCCGCGGAGATCACATTTGATACAGTATCGCTGCAGCGTATCCGCGCGGGAAACTTCCCCTCACCACCAGTCAGGCTGCTTTCGGTAAAACTTTACAGGCAAAATATAATTATCTGTCTGGCGTGCACGATGGAATATTTCCACGCCGCTCGATTGCAATGGGTACGGTCTGCACAGTCATCGGCACGAGATGGCCTGGCTACTATGGGAAAGAGATGCGCCGTACCGGCCCCCGTGCAGCCGCTGGCCGTTCCCCGTCGGGCGGCATGCCCGCGTGCGCGATGTGGACAGCGTTTGTGCGAGCACGGCGCTCCTTTGTTGGCGCCTGTCGTCGTCTCCTTTTCGTCGTCGTCGGCGCGCGGCGATACGGGCCGCGCTGATCACGAACATCCGGAGGGACGGTCGCTTCCGCCGCCTGCGTCGCTCCAACGCTTGGCGGCGGCGGCTCCTCCCGGGCCGTCAAAGAAGGGGCGGGGGACTCCGCAGAAGGCGCGCCGTGCGGCAACACTCGCATGTCTGTTTGGACGCGAGCGCGCACACGCTTACTCACATCCTGACGTCTCATTGAGCTCGAGAATCGCACTGGGCTTGGCAAGTGCGGTCTTCCCAAACCTATACTCCCTCTCCCTTTACTTTATTTTCGTGTTCTTTTCGATGGAAGCAGACGTAGTGGCGGGTGAATGTCCCGCACACTATGCAGATGAAGAAGGCTCACCCTCACAGAAACCGACGCCGATCCGCTGCCTCCAGACAGCCCCACGCAATCCGCGTCATTAAAACGCTCTCGTCACCGAGGAGCCTGGTGGCCCAGTCGGCTGATCAAAATCGCGGTTTCCGGTCAGAAGGCGCGGCTCGCCCATTTCTTATTTAACTTTCTCCTCGAGTCTGTGCGCTGAACCGAATGATTTGTGGCTGGCAGCCGGAGCAGCCCAAGTCGTTACGAGTGCGAAACCCGCAGTATTGACGCCGAGACGGGCAGCCGAATACGGCAAGTGCGCCATTAATCCAATACTGAAGACATCTCGCACTATTATCTATATACCTATATCGAATCCCTTGGTGACCTTGCGGGGTGCGCAGTTCTCATGAATACTGAATTGAAAGGCAACTGGCGCGCAAAACATATAAGGTGCTACGTATCGTATATACGGTGCACACACGTCTTTTTTTTTTTTTTTTTGCGGTACTCACACTATATAAATATAGACCCAAGATACGAGTGATGCCTGACAGGAATTTAGGAAGAAAGTCAAGTTCATCTTCATTATCGGTGAAGGAAAAGAAACACAAGAATCAATTATTAACGTTTCAAATGGTTTCTTCGCGGCCACTAAACGCGCTTTTTTTTTAGCAACTGATAGCTTTTTTATAGAAGCGACTTACACTTGATGGTTGATGCATACTTATTTACACGACCCATCTTTATCACCACCCTCTAATGAACTCGTTGATGGTAAGAGAACAAAGAAATCTGTACTGCCTGATCACTCGCAGAGTGATGGTGCTAAGCCAAGACAAAAGTGCAGTCTAATCGATTTCCAGCAAGGAAAAAAATGTCGCTGCAAACACAAACTGTTCGAAACACAAACGTTCTCCTAATAGAGTATTTTAGTTTGACGTTTTTACGCTCCGCTCAGCAGCCAAGCGAAGCGGGGGCGCGAATGCGCATGCGTCCTCCGCTTAGCCGTAAGCGCGCTAGCGAAGCGAGGCTCACGCTCCGCTTAAGCTGTATTCACACGACGGACGAAATCGCGATTCGAGCCTGCGGATTGTGTACTACGTCACCGTACATCAGCCGTTCCCGCGTTCCCGCTTCGGTCCGCGCGGAGCGATTCTTGAAACGACGGAGGCCCAAATCACAGTTGGGATCCTCGGGGATCAAAGCCGAAATCCTCGCTTGTAGCGTGAATTCTCCCCTGTCGTGTGAATGCTGGCAGCGGAGAGATATGAACACGTCACATGTCATGTGACTGATCCGTCCGCGATCACGTCCGTCGTGGGAATACAGCTTTACAGGGAGCCTAAGCCGTTCCCGCTAGCGAGCGGTGTCGATGTGCGCGCCCTCCCTGACGCGTGCGTCGACTTCCCGCATATTCTAAGATGGCTGCCTCCAGTGATCAGCGAGCTTCCCACGTGCACGAAGGCTTCACGTTCGTCTGCGCAGCGGAAGCCGCGAAAGCGCTTGAGAATAGACGAACATTTGTGCTTACTTCGAGTCGCCGAATTAAGGAAAGTGACGCGAAGTAGACAAGACGGCACAGCTGACGAAAACATCGCTGCCGTGTTGGCGTCCAAACGGATTGGAGTGGATCTGGAATGCTACAGCGCTGGCTATCACGTGACTATCTTGAAGTCTACGCTTATTTTTCCATGAAATGGATCGGTAACGCACGCGCACGTGTGAATGCTGCGTGAACAAGTCAGAAATACATTTGTTTTACTTTGTAAAAGTGGCAAAACTGTTTTTCATTTTATTTAACGAGGCTGAATTTGCCCAGAGGGCGTTGCAGCTGCGAAAGGCCCACTGGGCAGCGGCGAACGGATAACTAAAACGAAAAAACCGTCCGCCGCTCCGCTACAGCTTAGCGGGCCAACTCGGAGCGGAGCGGACCGTACAAACGTCAAACTAAAATAATCTAATGTTACGGCTTACGTCTGTAAACCTACCCAACGTTTAAAGCGTTAGATCAAAATTACCAACAGCTTGGTAATTTTTTTACAGACATCCTTTCAACAGTGATGGTATTGCTTCAAGGATATATGAATTAAATTTGCATGCACATTTATTAGGCATTACTGTTACGTGACAGAACGTGCACGCATTATTTATTAGAGAAAAAGTGGTCCGTTCAATAAATAATTTATCCTCGGTAACCCATTATAACTTCTTACCCTGTAAGTCACTATCATGAGTGGCGTCTATAGAGGCCATTTATGATAAGTGATACCACTTACAGTATAGAACGCCGGCTAGAGAAGAAGCGCAAAATAATTCTTGCGAACACCAGTCTCGGCGCCAAATTCACACAGCATTTCGTTCCCAAAGATCTGTTGGTGAATCGCAAGTTCGCAACATACTAATATCATGTTTGCAATTCGCATGAGTCGGCGCTTGTCTATATGCGACAAAACTTTAGTATATAAATCATGTTGTAATTATAGGTGATCCAGCTCCAGCGCTGGAAATGACATTATCTCTCTACACCGTATCTCACAATGCCATTTCGTCAATTTAAGTCATCACACCGGGAGAAACACAAGGGCTGTTAAGCCAGACGGTAAGATGCGCCACTGTGGAATTGCTGTAAGTGCTGGAATAAATTCGTAACTAGTTCCACAGAAACGCACGGAGCTGATCGCTATGTTGACATAGCCTGTGAGCCTACATCACAGATGAAGAAAGTTAAATAGCTTTCGTGCCTCGGCGACTAATACTTCGAAGGCCACGCCAAGAACCAGATCCCCGGCTGCTGCGGCGGAAAAAAATATATCCGTATGCATGACTATGGCTACAGTAGATGTCAGAGTATAACGTACAACTAAACCCCAAACAATGTTAGATGATAAGCATGAAATTTTCACTCTCACATCTCTTATCACTCATGCATAGCTTTCAGGCCTGCAGCTAATTTATGTATTCTATTACAGTGTCGATAAAACAAAACAAAAATATTATGGTGACTTTAAAAAAAAGACGCGCTGGTATTTACCCCTTGCCGCAGTGCTGCCAAAAGAAAAAAAAAAAACAAATTATAGAAGTACGTACTTTTCCAGTTTTCACTATGCCTTAAGGCCCAACAGAACACTTACAAACACCTCAGCTATAAGAGCCGACTGTGTACGCTCATTAGTATTTATGAACGACTGCCGGGCTTCTTATGGAGCGCGATCCCCGAGACATGAAAGTTTGTTTTCACCACAATCAATGGCAAAGTAGAAGCAGAGCTATAGGAAATTAAAAAATACGGTCCCAAAGCGCCGACAGAAACCATTCGCATCTCGCTTCGCGGAAATTGCAACATGCGGGATTCTATAGAACAGTTATTTGTATACCGGCGCCAACAGACGCATCCACAGATGCGCCGAAACGGACACGCCTGCATAGGACTGCTTCACTTAGAATCCTCCTGCGCAGTCCTGATCACTCTATATTTAAACCCGTTACATACTATATAGCGCGTATATTCAGCCCCTGTAGCGTCAAGGCGGCTTCCTTCCTTTTGCAAGCCACCGAATGGCGCGGGCTGCTTCTCGGTACCGAGCGTGGGCAGCGAGCCACCAGCGCTCTTTTTCTCACGGGAAGGGGCCGCAGCCGTGCGCCCGATGTCCAAAAAGTCTCAGCCCATGTGTCCTGATGCGCCCTCGCAAACCCGCGGAACGATCATATCGTGGAGCCTTCCGAGAAGCTAGGCGTCGCACCGTCTGCTCCGGCGGCAGAAACGGTGCAAACATCAGCCAACTGCCGCTGCTGATGATCGCTTCTCGATGCTAACGGACGATAACAAAATGACGCACTGACAGAGCGAGCAGGAGAGGGCAACCTCATGAGCGACGGCTGAGACAGCGAAGTGGAGGGCTGCTTATACAATTAGCCGCGATCAAGTTTCCGCGGAGCCTGCTGCAGAGTTGCATGCATATTGTTGTAATCTGCGCTGTGACTAAGACGCGCGGCCCGCGGGGCTTTTTCCACGGCGGCGCACGCGAAAGAGCGGCTGTCACGGGGTGAAATTTTAAACCGCATCCATGGCCCGACCGCGAGACAGCTGACGACCGCTACATAGACCGGTCGTGTAGATAACGACCTTGGTTGCAGCCAGCCTAACTTCTCGACACATTTATCGCAGAGATTTATCTAATTTAACAATGCACCGTGTGAAAATTTACCCTATTCGCACTCACACGGACAGTACAACCTCAGTATGTTCGCTAAATACGCATACTTTGTTCGAATACGCGTGAATATTTATTTATTTATTTATTTATTTATTTATTTATTTATTTATTTATTTATTTAAGCGTCGCAAGAAGTTACCTTTTCTTAATAACCGAGAAGCGAATGGAACGAAGAGCGCGCGCGCATGATGTACTACATTGATGAGCACGTGATGTATACCCCGCGAGTGATGAACAGCACGCAACGTGAGTACCCCACGAAACAGTGGCAGCAATTCCTGGCGTTAGTGTGCAACTTAGAGACGCATTGAGATCTTCGCGCATGATGTTGCACATCGCCGCCGCTGCAGTGGTACAGTGGTATACGGTCTTGGGCTGCTGACCCGACCGAAAGAGGCGGGTTTGAACCCAGCCGCGGCGGTCGCATTTCGATGGAGGCGAAATGCTAGAGGCCCGTGTACTGTGCGATGTCAGCGCACGTTAAAGAACACCAGGTAGTAGAAATTGCCGTAGACCCCCACTGCGGCGTGCCTCGTGTATGAGATCGTGGTTTTGGCTCGTGAAGCTCTAGAAATCATTATTATTATTATTATTATTATTATTATTATTATTATTATTATTATTATTATTATTATTATTATTATTATTATTATTATTATTATTGTTGTTGTTGTTGTTGTTGTTCATCAGCGTCTTTTACATATCAATTGGTGCTTCTAATGAACTTCCCACTAAAACAAATAGCCCTATTCTTTTTCGACTATCAAGAAGGGCTGTGTACGGGACCGCCTTTAGAGGTACGCCTGTATTATTAATATGATTATTTGATATAAGAAACACACATATATACAGCATGAAGCGGAATATATGCAGGAAGCCTGTTGATAAGTGCCACCGAGAGAGACGATATACTGCTGCCTACACTAGGGAAGAAGGAATGGAAATAGAAGATGAAGATAATAAAAAAATGGAAGTAAAAAGGAAATAAACAAATAACCAGATGACAGGTCTCCGAAACAAAAGCATAGTCGCGACACAGAGTAGAACGCGCAAAACTGCATCACCGATGATTACGAAACTTCGTAATGCGAACTTTGAGCGCCGCTGTCTAAATGTCTTGATTTCGCGATATATGAGGCCAAATATTACGTTTCGGCGGCGCCGAGCTCTGGATTCTGGTGTCGACATCTCAGCTTCTAATCGGGTAGCTCATTCAACAGCAGCGGCACAGGAAGCACTTCCACCAGTTGCGTCGGTCATTACTCAGAAATAAATTCGCCTGTTTTGTATTATGAGTAAGAGAACGCTGTTAGCGTAGCTGGCTCGGAGACATGTGCTGTGCGGCACATGATATTGATGCGTGAATGGGCGCTGGTCACAGGGGTCGCCGAAGACAGACAGACTCATGCATCGCTTTGCTTCCAATTACGTTATCGGCGGACGCGCTCACCGCGCACCTTACCGATGAAGTAATCGGCGAGCGGACTATACATACGGCCCGCTCGCCTACAGTCTCTCTGGCGATATACATGTTGCCGCTCAAGCAACGCTGTTTTTCCTTGGTCGTTACCTCCTCATCCGCTTTCCTCCTCATCCATCCGCAGCTTCGCCCATCTCGCTCTCGTCACTGTCATTCATTCTCTGCTGCGCTCCGCGTTCGCTCTCTTATATATAGTTCGCCTATAGTTCGCTCGGTCACAGTGACGACGCGAAATCACAATCGGTCACGGTGACGACGTGGTCACAGTGACGACGCACGAGTGACCGATAAAATTGGATTAAGAACACGACACATAAGGAAAAGAAAATAACTATATGCAGACAAATGTGCATGTGGCGGCGCGCTAAGAGAACCTATCCCGACACCGCAGCCGGGAAAAGTTTGTATACGTGAACCATTTGAACATGCTGATGACACATGCAAAGAGCAGCGAAGAACTTGCGGGAGAGCCGTGGAGAAACCTGCGCTGACCATCGCACTCGCATGTTTCTACCACGCGTCTCCGAGGTCACGCGTGGAAAACACTGGACACTTCATCCGGGACTTACCCCAGTCGAAGGCCCTGCTCGGTCTGGCCGGCAGCAGCACGGCGCAGACGCAGAGAGAGAGAAGCCGCAGCAGTGGCCATCGTGCTCGCCGCGGAGACGACGCCATCGCTGTCCCGTTACGCACGCGTCAGCTTGGTCGCGGTCGCCTCACGTCATCGGTGGCCACGTGACGGGCAGCGACACTCCATCGTGAGGGGCCTCCTGTAAGAAGAAGAACGATGGTCGATGATGGGTCTTATTATCTGGTCCATGCAAAACGTCCACCAAATGCTATATGCGAATTGATCACACTGTCGTTCAAACGGCTCGTACAAACATCTCAACAACACACACTCAAGTAGTTCATAAAGTCCGAATATAAGGCTGGCAGACGCTTTTTCATTGCATCATAACCTAGGAGCATTGGCTTGATATGTCTCACGCCACTTTAAATGTTCTAGTCCCGCCGGATAGACAATCACGAGAGAAAAGGGGTCGATTCTCGGGATTTCTTTGCCGTGTGCAGACGTTTCCTTTGTCCAATGACAATCTGTCAATAAGACAGCCTCCTTATCGCTAAACAAACAACAGAAAAGTTCGAACAGTGGGAATTTGCAAAAAAAATCACGCACGCAAGGAAATGTCTGAAAGCAATAAAACATGCATGGATCAGCCAATCGTTCAGGCTCTGTAGTGCATGTCACATTTCTGTGCAAAAGTATACAGCGCTGCTTCCAACAAAAATTTATTCAGGCAGCCAGAGATCGTCACTGTGGCGCACCCTTTCTCCCAATCAGTGCAGAAGGGCTCCCCGATGACATAGGGGTCAGAAAGAGGTGTACTTGGCTTGGATATCGCGGTAGGCAGATCTCGCCACGCAGGCGAAGATCATTGCTCTGCGCCTATACTGATACTATAGTAACGAAACTGCCTTCCTCTCGAGCCGCTCGTCCTGTAGTGCGTCGGCATTTTTCTTGCGTGTAACTCGCGCTATCATTTTAGATTAGCATGCTGAGATAACTCGCGCAGGTCGGCTCACGTTTTGCACAATTTACGAGGTAATCGCCGAGGCCCGAGTGGTCCGCACTTGTGACAAGATCACCGCAGCATCAATACGGGACGTCGTCGTCGTCGTGGGTGATCTGCGTGTACCCCTTTCTTTATTCGGCCGCGGCGAGCTACTTTCACAGAACGATTGTGGAGCTGTAATGCGACGGCTTCTCGGTCTTCTTTAGCTCAACCTCGAGCCAGTGTTGCTTCTTATTTTTGTTTTATTTGTTCATAATCTCCTTCTTTGCACTGCGCGCCACGCTTCGCGTTCTCCGGGGGAAAGCAGCGTTCACTCGTCGCGCCCCTGTCTTATCCGCGGATAACACGAGGCGGGGCGCTGGCGGTCGTTTATTACGCGGCTTGAGAAATGCGGGCCCGACTGGAATCCGACGTGTGGGTCCCGGCTACGCGCTCGCTCGCTCGCAGGGTGCCGCATGCACGACGAAGCGAAGAGCGCGCGAAAGGGAAGTCGCGGCGAGACGAAGGGGAAAGCGTATATGTTGGCTTCGAACATCGACAAACTGAGTCGCGCCACCGGAGCCGCGGCGACTTAGGGCCCCGTCGTGGGACCGCCGCAGGCGACTGCGACGGGACGTCCTGCGATCTGCAGTACCCAGCGATCCTACTAAATATAGAACCCGAAAAGAAGGACTCGCGCATGTACATTCGCCCTGCGCCGCCTCGCCATGAGCGTCGTCGCCACTGTTGCTGCTGCATGGGTGCGACGGACCTTCTGAAGTTTCGCGTCTCTCTCTAGCCATTTCGTATTATTTCCTTTTTTTTTCCCCGTGGCTCGCCTATAAACATCGGCTCACCCTGGGCGACTCCTTCGGCGCGCCCATATATCCACGGCGGCGGGCGCGGATATCTCGAGCGTCAATAGCCGGCGGCTCGCTTATGAAAATATCCGAGCGCACCAGCCGTCTCTGCGCAGAGATGGCGAGCTCCGACTGGGTCGCTGTGAATGACTTCCTCACCCCGCGTATTGCAGAGTGATAGACACGCAGACCGCGCACGGCGAAGACGGAGCGAGGGATTCGAGCGCTCTCGAGAGCCTTGCATATCGGCACGCAGTCGCGCACGGTGCTTTCCCAGCGGTATAACGTACACCCGAGATGGCGGAGGCACTAATACGGCAGCACTGGAGACCCCCACCTTCTTCTGTGTTTTTTTTTTTTTTCTGAACCTCTGCACCGCATTCTCTTCATTGTCGCCGATCTGGAATACGGTGATTCACCTCTGTGCCACGCCTGGACGTGGTGCTCTATACAAGTGCGCGTCAATTCAACGTGAGAAAAAGTTCATGACCCGTTCTTCGCTTTCTGATATTTCAGAGACTCCTTGCATGCAGGCATCGTACACATACAGTTATAAAGATGATGAAGAAGTTTTTTTTTTTTATCGTCCCGTTTTACTTCATAGCGTCTAAGAGTGTAATATTCCTCATCTCAATAAGAAAAAAGAACAAGTTACTCCTACAGAAAAAAAAAAGAAACACTGAGATAATGTAATAAGGACGCGGACGGAAGATTTCGTTCGCTACCACGGAGGAATGCGAGAGCACAAGTCACTGTTGTTAGGTCGAAGAACATAAACGCAAATGTCAAGACTTTCGAGCGCCTCAAATGATTTGCTCAACAGACATTAAATCTAGCTGGCAGTGAAAGCACTCCAGCAATCAAAACTTTGGAATGTAAATTTGCAATGTTCCTGTCGATGCTGTACACCTCGTATAAAATAAGCATATCATCTGGTTTTCTGCGTTAAAAGCCCAACAGGGATATAAAGGATGCGGGCCCTGTGGGAACCACAGATGGTGCATGGTCTGGCAGGTGGAGAGCTGGACAGGCAGAGGACGAAACGTTGTCAAGAGCGTTCGTTAAGAAGCAGCCGCATTCTGACTTTCTTGGTTGCCAAATATCATCTGAGACGGGCGCAAATGATTGACATTAAAAGGCGGAGCTGTATTCTAGAGCATTCCCGGCTTAATGAGGACTAAACGCGGGCAGCATTTTAAACAACGCTAAGTCGCTTCACCTGTGCGAGTGAAATAAACTTGCAGACGTGCACGAACGCATGCAGGCATTCCAAGGAGCGTACGAAAGCACGTTCCCGTCCAACTTTCTCAAATGACTCGCACTTAATGAGCACATCGTTCGCTTGTTCTTGGTCCGCGCTTAAAAAAAAAAAAAGGAAAAAGAAACTGCCCTCCAGCGCGAGTATAGAAGCGTACCGGGACGGAGAAGGAAGAAAAACAATAAATGGGTGGGAAGATGGGCGAGGCCTATAAGCAAGGAGTCATCGACAGTTCAAAATATAAGTGAAAAAAAAAAAAAACGGAAGGTCGACCTAGTCGTTTTCTTTAGAAAAATAAAAGGCTGAAACGGTCGGTGAGGAGGGCCCATCTGTCGAAACTTGAAGCCACTAACTGGATCGGACAGCAGCGAGCGACGTGAGGCCCCTGCCGAATGTCGCGCGCCGGCAGGATCACTGACGGCGACGACGGGGGCTGGAGCGACGGCGGCCACCGGGGAGGTCCGTACGTGAGAAGCGTCGCCGAGAAGAGCGATTCGTCCCGAGCGGCTTCCGATGCCGACCGCTCGGCCGACAATTAGACGGCGCTGGTGCAGCCCTGGTCGCGACCGCAACAACCGCAAGGTTCGCGCCACCGCACAGCTATAGAGCGTCCCCGTAGCTATGGCATCTTATCTTCTTTTGCCTTTCTTTTTTCCAGTTTGTTTTCCACGCGAGAAAGCTGGCGACGTTAAGAAGGGGCCAGTGCGCGCAGCGCCGGCGAGTCCGGCCGTTTGGGGCGCACGGCGTGGTCGTGCTTCGCCCCGGGCAATCTGCAGATGGCCTTAGAGGTATTGGTGATGGAGGGGCGCGGTTTGGGGAGGGAAGGACTGGTGCCTGATTCGCTACGATGCTTCGCCTGGCTCGTACCTCATGTCACGTATATATATTTTATAACCGGTGGGTTCGCTCAGGTTCTATCTTGCTTTTTATATTACTATTATTATTTCGTTAGTTTTGTCCAGTCACCCCCCACGTCGTATAAAACGAGGAAGGCGGCACTATAGCGGCGCATGAGCTACCGTGAAGCGATATCGGGAGAGCCACGGCATGTTAAAACGAGATCTCTTGGTGCCGTGACGGCCAGTTGAACACGTGCGGGTACAAGCCAAGTGCACGCCGCAAGGAGCCGCGGCCACGATCACTATATATATGCCTCCATACACCGATAAGAAAATTTTAGCAAGTTCCGCTTGCTCGAATTGATACACGGAACAACGTACACCGTGTGAGACTAGAAGATTCGTCGTCTAAGAATAATAATACTGTTAAGGAAAAAAGAAACAGACGTAAGAAGAACCGCGCCAGCCAGAAGATGGCAACGACCTCGAAGTGCTGGTATCAAAAGAAGCAGCAAGCAGCAGCGTGCCTACAAAACCGCCAGGACTCAACGAGAACGTCGCAGGTTAGCTTCTCTGGACTTTGCAATGTTGCCAGCGTTGCCTATACGCATTCGATCGTGATTCGGACTCGCTCGCTCGACGGAGGAAGAAGATCAAAGAGAAGAGGCGCGTGGGAGGACGGGGTGGCGTGGCCGCCGCGAGCTCCAGCACGCGCGGCATTGAGTTACTAGCTTCTGCAGGCATCTCTCGCAGACCCCCTCCGCCCCCCTCCGAAAGAAAGAAAAAAGGGGCGCGCACACGCAGGGGGAAAGGGGGAGGCAGAAGGAGAGACGCCGAGACCCGCGTGTCGAGCCAGCGCGCATGGTGGGGAAGTTTTTAAGCCCCGGTGACATTTGATAGCTGCGCCGCAGAGCACGGCCCCGCTGAAATATGGCATCGCTCGTCGTCGTCGTCGGGAACCGAGTCGAGGGAGACGTGAAAGGCGAATAAAACACGCCGACATAAATCGGCCACGACCGTCGGGAGAGATACGAGGCCCGCGACTCGAGCGCTGTGCATACCTACTGCGCGGGACGTCATCTCGGCTGAAGGGGACATCGGGAAAGAGACGCAGAAAAATATCAGTTACGAATGGTAGGAGGATAGAGGGAGAGGATGGAAAAAAAAAAAAGACGAGAGGGTGAATAGACTGGAAAGGCAGAGTTATATACAAACGCTCATGATAAGCTGTGTGTCGGGTGGAATACGATAGGCTTCAGAATGCCTGCAGGTGGCTGTCACAAAACTGAAGGATACTCATAAACAGGGCTGCTGCGGCGACAGGGAGCGTGCATGTGGCGTCTGGAATGACTTTCGAAACGTCGTTAAGAAAATCTGTCGAAGGGCTTCGGCAGTGGATGCAGTTGACTTTGACCTGACGGAGCCAAACTCTTTCGACATAACTTATATATCTATACAGCTTGGGGAACACGCCATGAAGCCGGAAAAAAAAAAAGTGTAGCGAGAGAACAGCCTCTTTAGTGCATCGTCGGGTACCAGCAGGTGTTTGTTTAGAGAGCACAGTGGAATCCATCAGCGCAGCGCTCTGTTAATTGTGATGAGAGCATAGCAGTGGTTTTTTTTTTTTTTGTTTACAATAAACAAGAGCAAACGGTGTCATCCTGTCGCGAAGAGAACTTCGCAGGCACGTCAGACTACAGCTAAGTTAAAGAGAGAACGAAAAGCTCTCCCGGACAGTGCAGTGTGTTATAGAATGATTCGGCCGAATTCTACTAAAATGCATGAGTGCGCAGAGCACATTGCAGTAGTGCATTCAATTTGCGTTCCTTTGAGAAGCTCATGGTGAAAATGAGACAACTCCGTCGAATAAGCGGCTCTATTGTGCATGTTCGCTATTGTCGCGTTTCACAACTTACATTATACCGCCACGCGCATGGTCACTTTGCGTGCACGATAATATGTATGGAAGACAAATAGTCCATGCCCTATACTGCTTCGGCAGTAGGATACAATGTTATCAGGGTTAGCCGCTGGAACAGAATTTTTTTAGTACCTCTGACCCTGTCTCTCATTGTACACTCGCTTTCATAAACACCACTGCTGCTGACTGGTATTTACACCACGTGCTGTTGCTCGAGGAGGGCGTGCATAAAGTTTTCTGAAATAACGCGGGGAAGAAAGGGGGGAGGGGGGCTTTTGGGCACGCTGTACTTCCGAAAACTTAATCCTGTCAGTTAATGGATCTTGCAAGTTCTTTAGTTCTCCAAGTTCATTCATTTCTTTTAAAGACGCAGTCAAGCGCTGGGTTATAGGCCAAGCAGATGCCGCGCCGGGTGCTCTCCCCGTTAAGTCAGTGCGCACCGAGCGACGCGCCTCATCAGCTACAGAACGCGGAGCCCGAAGTTTGGCGCGAAGCATTGGCCGGACCAATCTGCCACGGCCATCTGTCGCTTGTCCGTGGGTCGCTCTCTCTCCTCTAAAGTGGGTTTGGTTTCGGATTCCCGCGCCCCTTCAGCTCGCGTCCGCTTCGCAGCGCCTGCCTGCATGCCGAGGCAACCTTATGGAAATCGGGTCGGGAAGCGAGGAGTGATCTCATTCGTCTGCGGCTGCACGCGCACTTACCGCATTTGCCGCGCTGTAGTAGGCTAACACCGAAAAACGACACAGCGGAGTTCATGCTGATGCCCGAGAAACTGAATTCAGTTCGTATACGTTCAGTTCACAGCATTCTTTTTAGTTGTTGAGTTCACCTACTCCCCACTGCGAGATTTGATGGTCCACAATGATTGACTGAACGAAAGGGACATTTTTGAACACTCGCAGGTGCGTACGAGGCACCTGCGTGCGTTCAACCCTGCCTCTGAAGATACATCAAAGCCGCTATATTCAGTCTTAAAGTCTATACTGATTTTCTCGAAAATCCCTAGCTTGTAGACAAACGCTTCCGACTGTCGGCGAACATTTCTCTGCAGTTGTGTTCATACTGACTGCCTCTATTATACGCGCACCATGCGCGCTCCTAAGTTACTAAAACTGATGTATACGGTATCTTATAGTATCTTGTCACATGTACCTGTTTGTTTTCTTCGACAACAACCCGAAAGCATGAGTGCGAAACATGTTGAAGCATAAGTATGCTGCTATGTATATCTATGTGTATGCATAAGTATGTATAAGCGTGTATATATATGTACGCATATGTGGTGTTGCCTCCCTGCCAAATGAAAGGGTTGTAGACTCGTCAAGCTGTTCCGAGGACAGCTGTTTTTCTACAATCAACCCCCTCCCCCCATCGGTATCTGTGACTATACAAGATGGCAAGATAAACAATTTCCTTTGATTATTATCTACCTTCTTCCCTCGTAATGTGTAAGGCAGCCAGCTATGGTCTTGGTTAACGCTCTTTCCTTCTTTCCTTATTCTTCGTTCCCCTCTCTCTCTCCGAGTGTATCAACGTAGCAGTGCATCGTACAGTCTACGCTCGAAACACGCCAATCACATCGAACATATTACATGCGGCTTAGATTCAAGAAATTAATAAAATTGTTGATATATTCTAGGCAATAATGAATTACCATTAATTGCCTCGTGGTCGCGCACTTTGAATTGATGTGATCACGCGGGACTGCCCTCCAACCAAAATGCAAATGCTTTCCGATTGAAACCTTCGTCTAGCCTTCACTCCGTTATTTAAAAAAAAAGGGGGGGGGGGGCGTTGAGCGAACACTGTTCAGGAGATACAGGTATAAAATTCAGCAATTGATAGGTTCGTTAATTAACGCTGCTCATGAGCTTTTCAGTTTTTGTTCTCATTGGAACGTTCGAATGATCCATTTGCTGTTTGATTAACCTGCCGACATGCAAAGCGGTAGTTTAAGAGAATTCATAAAAACTTTACGCTGCAGCTCTCGCAGTTCCGTAATTGCTACAAATTCGACACTCCGTCACGGAAAGTAGCATGAGCAGGATGCCATGCTCACCTTCGCAATTATCCTTGTTATTGCTATTGTTATTATAGACTCGAGAAATCAAGTTCCTACCGATAAGGCATTTGCAACAACCCGACGGCTAACCCCCAGGATCCGTGCTCCAGAATCCTCAATGAACTGATTCCTTTCCACTGCAAACCGATCATTGCAATATACATTGAGGGATCTTTTTTTTTCCCTGAAGCTATATAGGACGTTTGAGTTCATCCAACGCTTCATTTTTTTTTTTTCGTCTTCCCGAATAAGAACCTTGAAATGGGAAACAATTGAAGTCTGTCAGTTGTATCGCTATCCGGCCCCCACCACTTGTAGGGAGGAAAATCCAGCATAGGACCACGTCGTCGAGCTTGTGGCGGCGGAAGGGTGCGCTCCACGGAAGGCCCATTTCCGTTTGCGCGAGAGGCCCAGCCCTTCGGCCTTACTTATGGTGGCTCGATCACGCGTTGCCAGTTGCACCGGTCCCCATGGTGACTGCCATTCGGACAGGCTCGACGAAAGTGGCAGGCTAAGTCACGGGCAATGACTCTGGTCCCGCGCTTTTGTTTCAAAGAGTGCCGCCCGTTGGGCTGGACCAGTATTGATGCTTCCATCCTGCGCTGTGCCTGTGCCGAGCACCGCGCAACAATGATCAGCCATTCCGAAGAAAGGTACTCGTAAAAATACGCGTGACGGATTCATTCAGAAGGCCGAAAGTCCACCCTTAGTGAGGCACGCATTACTATTTCCGCTAATAAACCCGATATTGTTAATGCGGGCGCAGTATTCCATGTCGCGGCTATTATTGTCATTCGTTATTCGTTACAGTTCGTGCAATTTCTTGAAGATCTCATCTTCCGCTGTCAGGAAGAAGGTCGTGTGTACTACTTAATTTCATCGTCGAACACAATCCCCTCCCCCCTCTTTCTTTTGTTTGCCCCAAGCATACGAACCTCACCTCACGTGGCAATGTATACAGTTGGATGATATGGCACCGAACACCAACATAAAAGTACGGTATAAAGGAATCTTTTGTTGAGCACTAGGCTGCCCCTTCGAGTTGCTGCGGCAACGTTCATGGTGTGCTAGCGGAAGGCAAAAACACTAAATTACATTTTTTGGTGTCACGTGCCAGTTTTTGTGTACGTTAGAGTCCCATACTCATGCAAACCGATCGAAAATGCCTCAGGTAGAATTTAGCGTCTGCATATGCAGCAGAGGTGTCAGTAAGTGACTTCACACGTACTTTATCAACCAACTGGCTAATATACATGTACACTAGACAGCAGGCCAGTGTTTCGTTTGGAAAGACAGCATGCAGCAACTATTCGCGTACGCACGTGTTCCATGACTAGTCAATACTGCGAAAGCGTCACAGCGCATGGCCTCCTGCTGTAATGATATTATTGCGCGAGCGCCCGCCTAGCGAGAACATTGATATCGCGACGTTTTAGAGGAAGCCGCGGCTCTTTTGACGTTATACAGGCCCGCGTCCGCGCCCTAACGGAAGGAAGAATCTGTTCACCCTTCCTCTACGGAATGTCAGTGGTTCGAGTTCCCCCGACAACGGCGGCGTACTGAACGTTTATCGGTGAGTGACTGAACGGTACGGATACTAAAGCGAGTCTGATGCCGGCCCAGCAACGCCTCGGTCCTGTCGAGAGTGCAAACACGCAGCACGGCCGCGCGCATGCACGTGCTGCCGCGGCTGCTTCTCTTCCTTTGTCCGCTGCCTTTCATTGTCCGGAATGGCGGGTAGGTGAGAGAGAGAAGGCGCGGTTGGCACCTGCGATATCTCACCGGGGGATCGGACGCGCCCGCGGACCGAGGCGCTAATCTGCCCGGCGCTCCGGTAATCCAATAGAAGCGCTGCTGCTCTGACGCGTCCGTGATTCGATGTGACGCTGATGCCGGGCCCATTTTCGCCCACATCAGAGCTCCTCTGATTGCAAATCAATCACACTAGCTCCGGGCATGCGGCGTGCTTAACCTGGCGGCCGAACGCCTGATTGACTTCGTGCTCTCGCGCGCTGCTCCTGTCCAGGTAAGGCCGAGAGCTTTTTATTCGAGACCGGCCTCGGGCTAAGCGAGCTGCCCATCGGAGGCGGCGCGGCAGCTTGTATTCAACGGACTCCAGTCCTCACTGACGGCGTGCGAGACAGCAAGAGTAATAGAGAGAAGAGTCTTCGACTGTGTACGCCAGTGTTACAAACGTTCAGCACAATGCCGGAGAACGTATTGCAAAAAAAAAAAAAAATTCGGCAGATCCCAAGTACCCTGGGAATCGATGTTATGCGGAGCATGCGCGGGATTGTGACTGTGTCATAATTTTTCGTGTTGAGCGAAACGTTGCGGAATGACGCTAGAGAAATGTGGAAGTGGTATAAACACACTCATATGCTGAAGAGTCACATATGTTTTATATAACCAGTTGTTTACAGTTGCGTAACGATGCCAACAGCAACATGGGTGTTACCATCACCAGACGCGGTAAGCTGATATGTAGTGCTTATGTTCTTCTATACTGGATAGCGCGAATCCGAACAGCACAAAAAAGAAACACAAATGCACAGGACAGGCGTTACTCGCAACTAAGCTTCATTCAGCAAAGTTCCCCTGGATATACACATAGCCGAGTGGCACACGCAGGCGCACTGAACGTATACGGTACAGTCACAGTTGCAGTTGTTAAAGTTGCGTTACAGTTGTTATGCTTATACCTATCTGTTATGATGGGAACGCACGCGTTTGACGAACCCGTGTGTATGTGTAGAAGGGGTTCTTGACAGTTCTTGAACAAGGTCATTATCGCCGTGATCAGTGAGCACCAGCAGCTGGACCGGACTTGTTAATCGGATCCGTTCGTGATCGCGGCTACGAAAGGTCTAAGTGTAGTGAAGTGTGAGGTATAGCAGCAGGTGGAAATCCTGGATGCCTCTTACGATGAAATGATCTATGAGGCCTCCTGTCCTGCACGTGGCAGCGAGGTCTTTTGATACCCTGTCCACATCCAAGCCGTCTTTCACGCAGTATAAAAACCAGGCCTTGTTGGGTCTTGATAAGTCAATGTTGAAGCCACCGGTAATGATGAGAGGCCTGGTTCTCTCGGCAGATTTATTGTAGGAAGCATTGACCCTGGTTCTTGCGTAATCGACGTGGTCCACGTTTCGGACCACGTGAACGAGTGGACAGTAGTTAAGCGTATTCATGGGTTCTTCTATCTTTAGCTTCCTCACTTTCCTTGTGTCCGCCACGGTGATGTAGCGGTTACGGTGGACGGCTGCTGACCCGAAGGTCGCGGGTTCGATCCTGGCCGCGGTGGTCGCATTGCGATGAATGCAAAATGTTAGATGCCCGTATACTGTGCAATCTCGGTGCACGCTAAAGAATATCAGATGGTGAAAATTCAAGCCTCAACAATTATTATTATTATTATCACTTTCCTTGCGTGTCAATGTGTGTGTTGGCGTTTACTGTGTTGGTTGAGACTTTGTATCACCTGTGGCACATACCCGCATAACTTAAACTCTGGTATGCGGGTATGTGCCACACGTGACTGAGAGAAAGGGTTTCATGACGTACACGACAGGTATTTTGCGTTATTCATGTCATGACCAGTGAATCGCGTTCACCATACACTGATCCCCTGCTATGCCAATTTTGGTATATTAGAAGTTATGAAGACGACCAGGAGAGCGTCCAGACGTAGGCGGCTAAATAGATAGATAGATAGATAGATAGATAGATAGATAGATAGATAGATAGATAGATAGATAGATAGATAGATAGATAGATAGATAGATAGATAGATAGATAGATAGATAGATAGATAGATAGATAGATAGATAGATGGATAGATAGATAGATAGATAGATAGATAGATAGATAGATAGATAGATAGATAGATAGATAGATAGATAGATAGATAGATAGATAGATAGATAGATAGATAGATAGATAGATAGATAGATAGATAGAAACGCCCAAAGTGGCTGAGGTTCCCTAAGAAATGCTTCGCATTTAAAAGATGCATCGATTCTACCATGATCACTTACTCTGAAAAGGGGTTGGAAAATGCCATCAAAACTATACTTTTTTGCCTTGCCGCCGCGCCTTCCCTGGAATATCGGGAACCACAGCGCGTGATAACAAAACATCAATTATTCAGTAAAAAGTACGGTAATCCAAGCTAAACTGATTTATGCAAAACAGCAATAATATAAGCGACGACATATCGTAAAGTGTCATCAAACATATTAGCGCTCCAGGAACGCTTGCGAATTACGCTAACCATTTCTCGGAAAGAGATAAATGAACTAAGTATAACAAGACTTCACTATATACGAGCACTTCCTCGATCTCATGTCATTCTCACGCTCAAACTCGATTAACGTTAACGTCTACACGTAATTAAGGGCTCGTGCAAGTGACTGTTTGCGGTACCCACCTGACTGTGCTGTTATAATTGCGCGCTGTAAATTTTTCGAATAAAGGAAACAAAGACAGTGCTGCTGCGCTGCTTTGCGCACGAAGGCAGAGCTCTGTAGTTCGTGCACTCTCCCAAACTCAATGAAACACTTGAAGCTCGGATCACACAGAAAACTTTTGACGCGAAGTGAAATTGTAAGCATCACCGATGAATGCAGCTGCGTATATGGCTTGCGGAGGTTAAATAGTGGTCGATACCTTGATAGCTGCCTCTGAGGGCTTACAAAGTACGATAGTTTAAAAGCAAAAAGGTTTTACTGCTAATTACTCTAAAAAAGATTGTTGATCCCTCTGTCATATCGGAATAACACGAAAGTAAAGCGTGCCCTTACAGAAGTAACTGAATGTTTACTGTACATTAATATAAGAGAGTTTGCACAATGTATATTGATGTCTGGCAGCTACAGCACCGTTTAACGTGGATGAACCCACTCTGATGTTTGGTGGTACATCTCCATGCCGACGACTAACGTCCATGTTAAATGATTAAACAAACCCTTGTGGTAGCTGTAGTAAAGTTAACGGTGAAAGCGTATCAGAGAACGAGGTGTGATAGCCAGAAGAGCGTCGCTGATTGGACGCAGAACTTGGTCGCCATCCTGCGGCATGTTAAAATGCCATTGAACACCACGGCCGGACTAGAGGGAAACGCAGAGCGCGTCGTGCCGCCCCGGTAGCCCGGCCACGATTTTTCTCGGGGCGAGCGCGTGAGCGGGGAACACGGTGTTAAGCCCGAACCACACGTACGCTGGCCGAGCGCGCGCTGTACGTTGGCTGTACGCGCTCCGGAGGCCGCGCATGCGCAGACGAAGCAAGCGCGGCAAAACGCGCGCGGTACGCGAGTGTTTGCGGCGACTGATATCGACCTTGAGACGGCGCGCGCTTGGAAGCGCTTGGAGCCCAACTGTGGCATGGCTGTTACCAGCACCGGCTTGACGGACGGATGATGATACACATCATATGAAAAATTTTAGTTCTTATTTACTTTTGCATGCATCTAACAATAAAAAAGGTAACAGAAGGAGGTTTTGTAAGTATTCTGATGAACTATCAGTAATTTTGTACGAAACGATGTCTTGCACGTATGAGGAAGCGCGCGCTTCGCGTGCGCCTTCGCGCGTAGTGTGTGGGTGGAAACCGCCATAACTCGCCGGAGACGCCCGGGCTGCGCGCGCTGACGCGCGCCCCGTGCGCGTTTGGCAGCGTACGTGCGGTTCGGGCTTGACAGCCAGGTGAGGCAGGCGCGCGTCGCAGAGCTATTTTTGGTTTGGATTAGCGTGATGCTATGAGTGACGCCGACGCTTTTACGACGCTTGGGCTAAAATCGCCGCCTCGCGGTGTGTTAAGGCATTGACAAAATTGATCTTCTATTGAAAACGCGCCGAATGGCACGGACGTGTAACGCGTTGCAGGTGCTAATCGCGGAGGCCACAGTAATGACGAATTATTTTACTTTACCGATCCCAGAGGGCAACACCACCCTGCCGACCGGGAGAGTGGTAGATATAAAAGGCGCGTTTGTAAAGCTTCTCGAGTCTGTGACCGTGGCGCAGTGGATAGCGTGTCCGGCATCTGTTGTTGCGGACCGAGCAGTCATGGGTTCGATGCCCGTTGACGGAACTTTTTTTTTCTTTGCCATCTGATCGTGTAAATTTTTTCGACGTAATTTCCGTGACGGAAATACGTCACTGAAGTCTTGGTGGACCCCGGCATAAAACACTTTCGTGTTAAAAATTTGTCTTCCTAAATATTTACACTATGTATATAAAGAAACACGAGGCTTGTTCTCGTGTGTCTTTCTCTCGTCCGTCTGTTTCAAGTTCGCTGCAACCACTTAACATGAAAGATATTGATTCCGACCGGAATCAATATCTTTCAGCTATTAAACGAGCGCATCATTCAAAGCCGTTTATAGTGGTCAAATATGACTCGGTCGTATCGACAATACAGCTCGGGCTGATAGAACGGTACAACAAAATTTCATGGATGGTCAACCAAGCGCAGAGCGTAGAATTTCATTTCGGTAGGTACCAAGACACTATATTCTACGAAAAAGGGACATGTAGTGCCACAAAATCTCGGAAAAGCAAGTGCAGCGATGATAACGGGCAGCACGTCACCAGGTGTGCAAGCAGCATACCGTGCACTTTCGAGGCCACTCTTGCTTTTCAGGTGACAACTCGCGGTCACTGTCATTGGTCATCGATGTGCTCGAAGGTGATCTAAAAGACCGACATGAGGCCGGAGATCCGGTAGGGCTCTATACAAAACAGACCACCGAACTGGCGCCAGTTCATTACATTCACGTTTCTTTCTCGACTTGTCGCGTATATCACTTCAACCTTTCCTTCACTCGTTTGTGCTCTTTTGAAGATTCAAGACCCCTCCGCGAGGTTCGTAAACAGGACCCCCGCAGGGTCTTACGGGGGAGTGAGCTTTACACAGGCTGTCGCTACTCAAGTTGTGTTGCATTTTTTCTTTTCTACCCAGGACAACCGCTCACTTTTGGCTTCACAATGCGGCTCGGAACTTTTCCTACGTGGATGTGGGCGCGCGCGTGCGTGTGCTTTTGCTGGCGCGTTCCCCCACAAGTGCCGTTTTGAGTTTCGTGTCGTCGCCCAGCGGTGGCATAGCCGTGCTGGTTCTTATTGTCCCGTCCGCAGCCTATTGACGGCCGGCGCTCTTTGCCAGTGTCCGGTCTGCGTCTTCATAAGCGCTCACTGTCCCGTCGCCAGATTGATGTCCGGCTCGAATGGCAGATAAAGGACGCCTCGGCGGGCGACTAACGATCACTTTCCCCAGTGGGGGGTGCCTGCCATCAATGGCGCCTGCTTATCGGCTTGCAGCATCTCTCGAGAAAGGATGTCGGCACATCCCTTCTGGTTTGTACACAGCCGCCAGTTCGTAAAAAAAAAGAACAGGGAGAAGAAACTCGGGCTTTCGATGAAACGAAATGGCCCAGTCTAGAGACTCTCTTTCTCGTTACTGTCCTTCACAGCTTTAGAATTCGCGAACTGGCGAGAAAAAGTAGTAACAAGTAAGCAGGAAAGTAGAGAAGAAACTCGCGGGAACCCTGCTGGTCGCCCCAGTTCACTATGCACTTCCTCCCAGCGAGCTACAATTCGACACGCGACGCGCGTTCGAGACGACCTGTCGCATCGTCAGCATTTACGAAGAGGCGTGAACCTAGCTCGAAATCATAGGGCTGGGTTTTCACCGAAAAAGCACGAACTGCGGGTACATTTGAGGCGCACTGTTGTTGCTTTCGGTGGTGCAGGGCTAGCGCTATATATATATATATATATATATATATATATATATATATATATATATATATATACATTGACCGCCTCTGTGGCGTTCAAACAGTATATTGTCAACATTCTGTAGTTACGTTAAGTATAGTTATAGCCTGCAATAACATTCTTCGAAAGAACCCTGTGACATTCCAGTACAAACTTTTGTAATGGCGCATTTTGTTTTTTCAAGACAAATGTATGCGTAATGAAATGTTGACCTCTCGCACAGCACTGGTGCCTCATTGCGTAATAAACCAAAGCCTAAATGAATGCTTGAGTGTTACCACATGGCATGTGGATCCTGGCGGAAACGGCGCCAGCGGTTGTCGCCAGCACCGTTTTCTGTAAGGCCAGGACGCTTGCTAGGGAGTTACGTATCTTGCAGAAGCGTCCACTAACGTTTTTCTGTGCCCTAAAGAAAACTTTCGCCTGGTAGCCATCTGAGCAGCTGCGCCATTTCCTAAGACATCGATGAAATCTCAACCAAAGCATTCGCATCGTGATGGACGCGTGGCGTGTGCATGCTGTTGCCGCCTTTCTGACAAGCGTAAACGAACATTCAGCTCGATAATTTTCGCTCAGAGGAGCAAGTGCGATAGAAACTAGACCGGATACACGCACTAGAATCGCGTGTAGGCACGCAGTGGTACCCACGTGTGTCTTTTTCCTCGCTCCCCTTTTTCGTCCTCCACGCGGCTAAGCTCCTGCAGTGGCACA
The DNA here is from genome assembly GCF_013339695.2 of Rhipicephalus sanguineus. NCBI lineage: Eukaryota > Metazoa > Arthropoda > Arachnida > Ixodida > Ixodidae > Rhipicephalus > Rhipicephalus sanguineus. The sequence continues at coordinate 145,174,530 of NC_051176.1, forward strand.
AAATGAAAGAGCCCGCTATCCCTCGCGGTCAAACGTGGGATGGCTTCGTTTCCGCTGATAATTACCGCGAGTGAAATGCCATGTATATGAGAGGGAGAGAGACACGGCGGCCGAGCAGAGACGCCTGCAGCCGTGGATGTGCGCACGGCCTCGAACATTAAATGTGGACCTGCGTGCGCGCGACGGGACTGGGCGTGACTGCAATTAAGCCGTCATACGCGCGCGGTCGTGCACCTCGAGCGAAGCCGAAATCCGCGTAAATCACGTGAAATGTGGAAGCGACGCCGCCGGCGCGTATGTATATGCCTCTTTGTTTATGTCTTGGCCATTACATCCAGCAGTTTGCCTCCCCCATTCGCCACCGTCTAGCGCTTCATTCCGCCTCTTTTGTTTCGTTTTCTCTCTCTCTCTCTCTCTCTCTTGCTTCCTGCGTTCACGCTTCCGCTTCGCTCAGCCGTCATGACACGGTCCTCGCGGAAACACAGGGTATTTCTGCTGTTTTTTTTCTTTTCTTCACCTTTCACGCAGGGGTGTGTACCGACATAGACGTCGGTTGCCGCGCGCTCCGCGATTTACAGCGGAGAACAAACCTGGCGCAAATCACGACTTGCGCGCCATTGGTGTCGGCATGCTGCGGCGCGCGCGCTCAGTGCATGTAGCGAATATGCGCGTCCCGTGCGGACTAGGTCTTCATAAGTGGACGAACGGCAATAGCCTTGTTTGACGACAGAGAGAGAGAGAAAACGCGAAACATAAACGAAACGTCGATGATCATAACAAAGTTTGCAATGCTGTTTGCACGCAGTCGTATATCATTTTACAGTGGTAATAGCATGTGCTTTTGGGCACAAAGTGAGTGCGAGAGGACCATCAGCGCAAGAAAAAAAAAGGAAGAAAAAAGGAAAGGTTAATCACAGGGGAAAGAATAATGGCAACGCAGTCAACCTCTGCGCAGATACTCCATAAAAGTTGCTGCTCGGAGAGAGAGAATGCGCATCCTTCTCGACATCACCGATTGCGACAGCTCTCTCTCTATCTCAGCAGATGATATAATTGCGTCTCTAAGAATTTCGACCATTGACAAAGGAGCGAAACGGACAAGCCCGGAACGCGGGAAACTTGTGACGATTTCTTTCGGAGATAAAATGCCGTGTCAGACGGAGCGCTCGCAGCCGTAACGTGACGTGGACGAAGCACTATAGCACACTGACAATTTTCCAATATCCGAAGCGCACACGTACGTCAGAATCCCTCCTCCCCTGCGCGCCCCGCTTCCCCGCGGAAGAATCGGGGCCGCTCGTCCATCACGACCTGCGACGACGGCTGGAATCTCAACAACGACGAAGAGGTACGCGAAACGCGGTGCGTCCGTCCTGCCACCGGCGGCCGCATCAAATGTCGGCTATGCTAGCGGAGTACTGCGCCGGCCCGCAAGTCAATAAACACGTCAGAAACACGCGTTCCTCCGTTTAGTTCCTCTCGGCCCCGTTTCTCTTTCCTTAAAGCAAAATTCTCCCACACGGAGGTTTCTTCGTTCGTAGTACACGGCGACCGACAACAAGTAGTTCGAACACGTGTCCTCGTCATGTCCTGACAACGGTGCGGAGAAATTACGGGTCAACCGAATGAGCCTCCGAGACGACCCTAAATGAAAGAGGGGAAAAAAAGACCGCGGGTGGGAGAACATGGTTCGAAATAAACGGCGCTGGAGCGGACGAGAAAAGACATCAGCTCAGAGAATAAACAAGAAAAGGGGCGATGCGCGGCAGCCACACCAGCTCTATATATCGACGGCTCACGCGCGGTGGTGGCTCCTTGCTTGTGCGGCACCAGCGTATTTGCGGTGGCTGCTCCGCGAGGTTCCTATTTTATGACGCGGCCGCTCGGCGTACCGGTTGCCGCCGCTGCCGGGGCTTGGAACGCGCATTGAACGTCACGGTCAAGGGTGAGCGCATTACTTTTGCCGCCGCCAACGTCTCTATATAGGGACGCGCGTGCCCCGGACCGCGGGAAGGAGAAGAGGTCGTAAACGCGCCGGGGCCGATCGCCGGCTCCCACGGAATACCGAGAACGCATGGCCGCAGCAGCGGAGACGCCGACGAATGTGGCCCTTCGTACACGTCTCAGAATTCGGCACCGCGTTTGAATCGGCCGCCGCCGTATCGAAGAGAAATGTGCGCTGCTTTCCGGGAACCCTGCGCGCGCCGCGGAGCAGATCATCAGCGATGGGACGACCGCTTGTGCGCTGGCGCTGATGCGCTTTGTTCGTTGCTGCGTGTATATCCGCGCTCCTCTATTTTCGTAGGACGGCTATCGCTGGTGGAATCGTATCCTTTTTCTTTTGTTATTTCTTCGCCTCGCCGTTCGCGATGCGACTCACCACGAGTGATGACGAAGGATGAAATAGATCAATAAAATAGAGATCAACGAAGACGCCCCAGCCGCGCCAGTGTCCGGGTTCACGGTCGCGGAAAGAGCTTCGGTACTTCTGGTCATCTATATACAAAAGTGAGGATGATGTTGAGTGCGGGAGGAGGCTCTTGTATATGCTGCACAAGAACGAGTCTCTATATGACAGAGTAGCAGTCACTGCCAACATATGTTGAAAAAAAAAAATCAATATATGTATATATAGCCTACGTAGACTGGATTGTCCGAATGTCTGTTTTCCCAACTTGAATGGTCTGTGTCACAACCTGAAACATCCGTATCGTATTAAATAGTCAGTTATTATTTTTTATTTTCTGCTGAAGGAACGAAACTCCCGCATGTCTTCTTCTTGTCTCCGTTTTTCTTTTTCTTCTCTCTTCGGGAAGGGTATACACAAGTTCACGTTAGCTCAGGATGACCCATCTATATATACATTCCGCACTGCGAGGTTAAACCAACCGTACTGCATTCTGAAGCCAACATGCAATGGTCATTACAATTTGGCTTTGGAATGCCACTGCATATCTGCTTTGCGTGCACATGGCCTCACAGAGCAGAATGTATATGCAGATGACTCACCATGATATAGCGTTCCGTATAAACGCAACGTACAGGCAAAGTCCTTACGATACTGTCTTCTGAAGGTTCTTTCTATTGAGGGCTGCCGAATGTATTCGATAAAGTTGAAGTCATAAATGATAAATAACTTGATGCGCAGCTTTCTAGCTAAAAGTAGAAGTAGTTTTATAGCTCACGCGAGCTATTTGACTGATTAGGATATCAGTAATCTACGTACCCCTACATAGCGTTGGCGCCATAAAGCCTCCCCCCCCCCCCCCCTCATCCAACTCCCCATGCTGGAAAGATAAAGGGGAAAATATGGAGGTGGGAAGGGGGGGGGGTGAGCAAGACATAATAACAACACTATGACTGATTGTAGCAGCTATTAAAGTACCTCGAAGTACACAGTGTGCGCCGCGGAACTGCGGCCCGCGTTTCGCGAAATCCCAAGCCTCGAATTTTTGTGCATTTTCCTAAATGTGGGATTACGTACGCTTATAATGACGGAAAGATTTTATAGGCCCAGAACACGGGGGCAACAGAGAACATAGAGAAAACAAGAGGGGGGAGTGCAAGGAAGGCAGCGCATGAAACATTGCGAGGAAGCACGAAAGGGGCTGTCTTCTCAGCGGGGAGCGTAAGCAACCCTTCCATCCTGGTACAAACACGCTGTTCGTATCAAAATTCACACGCAGCGGGGTCAAAGTTGAACGCTATACTGATACACCGTTACGACCATGTCGGGTGTCCATTTGGGCGAGCGTGCTTTTCATATACAGCATTCGAGACACGCTCCCAGACATTGTTAAAATTCAGCGGGCGCGATGCTTCCCATTCGTACGGTAGCGCGGGCAAGAAGGGCAGGGATCAAGAGAGGGCAGGCGCGTCCTTCGCGAACCGTAAAAGAAAAAAAAAGAGTAAGAAAAGAAAAAAATTAAGAGAACGAAGTTGTAGGAGGAAAGGAACAAGAACAAAGAGGAAGGAGCAGAGAGTCCATTTGGAACTCCAGCAGGTATAGATACAGTGGAAGGAATAGAAAGGAAAGAAAAAATATATATATACAAAGCCAGAGAAGCAATCGGCGAGCGTTCGTGAAGCGAGGTCGGAGAAATGCTAATCATTTACATGAGCCCTTCGGTCCGCGCTCGTCGCTAACAGAAAGCGCAGCACCGCGGGAGGGAGGGTGGCTTTGGAAGTAGTCGCAGAGGCGGGTCATCACGCCTTGAGGAAGATGGAGAGCACGGCGCGAGTGGTGTATAGTGCCCATTTGTGCCCTTCGTAGGAGAGGGCTGCACACTCGTCGCGGACGAACGCTGAATACCTTATGAACGCTTCGGTTGCCACCGCCATGCCATCCCTATTCGCGGATTCCATCGCCGCGCGGCTCAGTATCGAAAAGGCTGCGTACGGAACAGGCTGGCTACACGCGGAGCCCGCGAACCCACAACTGTGTGAACCTATTGAGGAGGCTATATAGAGCCAATTACAATATACATGTATATACTACAGGAAGCGCTGTACACTATACCGTGACTCCGACAGGGGCCGCTTTATGAATTCAGAAGATTATCTTCGCCGGCGCACGTTCCGCCACGAGTTTAATGATGCGGGCCCAACAATGCATTTCGCTAAGGTGGCTGTATTGCGAGAGATCGGTACATGCGTTAGAAAACCTTCCTGCAGTATGTGCGCTCTAAGTCAATCCGCATTTCCGAAAAGCGGCGGCGTTCTTTAGAGCACCGAAATGCGTCTAGGAACACAGAGCATCGCCTTTACGAATAGTTAAGCGCGACGAGAACTTAACACCACACCGGACCATATATTGCCAGTCCCGCGAAACCCATGCTCGCTGAGTTCGTTCATCGCAGCCCATGCAAGCAAGAGTAAACTCAACCCGTGGCCGCCAACGTCAGAGTACGGTGCAAATACCGGCGTCACTGCGTGTAGCTTTATCTCATGTAGCGAATGGCCAGCAAAACAAACAAACACATTAAAAGCACCGCTCTTGCAAAGAAACCGCGCCGATTCTTCATTGGAAGCAACTCGAAACTACAAGCGCCACGCCGCACCATCCGCACACAACCTTTCGCTGCTTGTTTCATTTTTTTTTTTTCTCTCTTCATATACGCTCGCATTTTTTCAGGAAGACACTCAGCCCAGCGCGGCGATCATCAAGGTTCTTCTTGACGCACCGCCGCCACAGACGCGCCAACACACGCTGCTATAGCCCCGAACCAGAAATATGTTTTCGATTCCCGCCTCTATTGAAGGACTCCACCACACCGAAACAGATTTAAAGCGCGAAAAAGCAAAACAAGAGCAGATAAAAAAAAACTAAATAAATACCGCCCTCGGATGCCATTGCTTTAAAGCGAATACACATTCGGCGGCCCAGAGTACAGAGCAAGAGCTGGGTGTTGAAGATTGAGAGAGGCTCATTCTCTCGCGCTCTCGTCAACTCATTAGGAGAAGGATGAGCGCACACCAACCAAACTGCCATCCGGACTGAGTGCCGAGTGTGTATACGTGTTTTCTTTCTTTCTTTCTTTCTTTCTTTCTTTCTTTCTTTCTTTCTTTCTTTCTTTCTTTCTTTCTTTCTTTCTTTCTTTCTTTCTTTCTTTCTTTCTTTCTTTCTTTCTTTCTTTCGTTCGTTCGTTCGTTCGTTCGTTCGTTCGTTCGTTCATTCGTACCATGTTACCCCCATCCCCACCAATCCCATCCCTTTCGTAATCTTTTTTTTTCCGTGCACTAGCTGCGGTTTCATTGACTTCTTTTTTTGCCCTCTCTTCCTTCCTCCGTTAGCGTCACAAGAACTTTTTAATGGACAACAAACAAATGTGTCAAGCTACTCCCTTTTTTTTTTTCCATACCTCGGCAGCAACCTTTAACGAAGATCATATATAGCAAAGAAATGACGCAAAATTTTGCACGCACGTACCAAACGTGCGGGTATTCTATTAAACTTCTATGTACACACACCACACGAGTCAGCTTTTTTTTTTTGCCTCCGCTCGTCTTACCGCTATGATTCATTAGCTCTCCAAGGAGGCAAAAAAATATTACAAAAGAAAACGCGCAATGGCACCCGCTAGACATGCGTTGTTCCTCGGGGGACCAAAAAAAAAAAAAAGAAAGGCGTGAATGAGTGAATTGGGAAGTTTCGTGGCAAATAAGGAACAGCTGACTAGCGCAGAGAGTATGAGTAGAACGCTCCATTGCAGAATGGAACACGGACGCTCGAAGTTGCCAAAAACAAGGAGTGCAAGGAAGTGTGCCTTGCTCCAAAGCGAAAGAAAATGGAAAGGAAAATTAAACGGAGGAGCGATACGCGGCGCGTCTCCTTTTAAAGAATTGGGTTCTTGAGTTCGCAAGACAGTATTCTGATGACGTCGCTCGTCCGGGCTTTTTTTCTTTATCTCGCCACGCCTTACGCGACCGCCTCGTCGACAGTTTCGTTTCACCAAGCGGCCCGCGGAACGCATTCACTGGAACTTCCTTACATGAGGTGAAGTAAAGGAAAGAGACCGTGAACAAAAAAAAAAATGAATTAAACAAGGAAATGGCAAGAAAGTAAGCAACAAGAGCGAGCATATTTTCGGGAGTACCGCGCCACCGTTTCGACTGAGCGCCGCGCCGCAGAGTGCGCGACGCACAAAAGGTGGCTACGGGTGAAGAAATGGAAAACACTATCGCCCGCTGCAGCACGTAGTGTACGTACGTGTGACTATGAGAATAAGGAGCTGCAGAAAACTCTGTATCGATCCGTCCAGTTTCCATTTCGATGCTCTCTCCTTCGAGGGCGGCTGGTTTCAGCTGCGCGCGTGGAGCACACACACGAGCGCAGCAGAATCTGTTCGTTGTTTCGGCCGCGCCCGAATCGATGGCGTATCAATAGCGCGGAGAGCGATGTTTCGCGCGCTTAACGAGTGCTTTCATTAGCGGCTTTCGTGGCTGCCTCGAGCTGAGAGCGCGCTACGTACACAGCTCTCAGTGCGCGCTTTTTGATGCCGCTGCTGTATATATACTATGCGCGCTGCGGAGGCTTCGCGAAGCCGCGCTCCGCGCGGAGAGCAAGCGCCCCGCGGCCTCATCCAACATGTTGTCTGGCACGTGGAAGGAAACAAGTGCGAAAAAAAAAAGAGAGAAAAAGATGGAAGGTCGACGCGGGTGTTATTTATTCGCGGCGCTTCATACATCTTTGTCTTCGAATCAGTGACCTACACACGCCACGATGTGGTGACTAAGCTGAGAAAGAGATGATATAGAGTTCAAGTACGGCGCTCCAGACAACGCGGAACGAAACTTGACTCTGACGTCTAGCATAGAGCGTTTGAGCCTGGAGGAGGGGCGTGTGCGTGCTCTTTGCCCCCGTCTCGCGGTTTCCATACGCGTGCAAGCAGCAACGAGTCGAGGTTCGCTTCTCGCTCTCGGGTGTCTTCGGCGCGGCACCTTGGACCTATCCGCCAAGAAGCGCCCGCAGGCTGCCCCGTCAGCATATACTATACACACGCAGTGTGAAGAGAGAGAACAAGAACGCGCTACGGCCTCAGCTGCCACTGAGCTCGTCCGGTGATGATTTTTCTTTTTTGTCGCTTTAATGTGATTACTTTTCTCCTACGCGGATGAAAAAGCGTCTCCGCATCGCTGCACGGCTCCAAGAGCGGAGGACGGACCCGGTCGCGGGGTCGGTCGCCTTGTCTCGCGGGCGTCGGGTGACGGAGCCGGAATTGAGCGATGTGCGCCGTGACGCGCGCGCGCAGAGTGCTCTATCTTACGGGCAACACGCGGCGCGGTCTTATACACGCATCCACCACTAATCGAGGAGATGGGGACTCGCCGGTGCTTCCCGGCGGGACTCGCGAAGGAGTCGCTCTGCGTGCGACCCCCGAGGACCTGGGGGGACCGGTGCTTCCCCACTCGGCAGCAGCACGTACAGTACAGACGTCCCGCCCTCCCGCTAGGAGTTTGGCGGAGGGGGTGGCGCCATGTGTTGACCACGTGCTCGCGCTGGCAAGTGGCGGTGCCGAAACACGCACAGCGCTACACAGCAGCAAAGCGCGTCGATGCGTGCGAAGCCTGACCCGCCAGTGGCTCGCTTGAGCGGCTGCCCCGTTCGCGCCTTGGTTCCCGAGCGTTGCTCAGACAACGGCGGGGATCCACGACCGACCGCTGCGTGCGCCGCGGGGTGTGGGGAGGAAGGGAGGAGAGCGAATACGGGGCAATTCCTCCTCATTTACGCCCTGCGGCTCGCGCCCCTTGTTTGCTTTGTTTTGCCTCCCTCAGGCGCCGTCGGTCGGGAGGCCCGAGTCAATCATTCCAAGAGCAGGAAAAGAATTGCTGCCACGACAAATAGCCGGACAAAACTTGGGAAGTCTGTTCTTAACGCAGTCCTCATGATGGGGAAAAAGTCTCCAAAGTGTCATCGAAAAGACGAGCATCTGATGAGCTGCGGCGCACTCTGTCACTGTCAGTCTGCAGTAGGGGCATAGCGGTTCCACATTTGAAGTCTTGTTAGCAACAGTCGAGTTCCCCGTACTGCAATATTTTCTCCACGCGGTTCTTCACTGACTCCAAGGTATTCTGCAAATATTGCACAATAAAAGTGCGTGTGCGCGTGTGCCTTTGCGTGCCGGCGTTCGCATATTCATTGAGAACCATAATCAGATTAGAATCCCCAAGGTCGAATCACTGCGCGGTATAAGAAGCAACGAAGTCAAGAAGAATGACTTCTGAAAAGGCAGCAGTCGAATGAGGACAACAAAAGTACCTTGTATTAAAGAGATTACGAGACACACACAGTAACGTGAACACAAGGATTATTTTTTGAATAAATAGACCTTCTGATTTTGCTGGAATACGTAAACAAATACTATTTGTTTAAGTGTTTTTCTTAGCGTAAGCTAATTCCAGTAAGCATGGAATAAAAGAAGAATTCCCAATATTGGGCGACTGCGTATTTACGTTTGCAAGACGAAGATTAGTACGGGACGAAAGGTGAAATTATGTTGGATTAGGTAGAGTGGAAGCAAAACAAAAGTCGGTTATAAGGGTGCAATAATAAAAAAAAGCTTTCAAAAAAAAATAAAAAAAATCAGAGACTGTATAAACATATACGAATTAAAAAGGAAAAACGGGCAAGATAATACATTCATCGCAGAGATAATTAGGCGCCAATTTCAAAACCCAAGGTTGAAACAACTGTCAGGTAATTCAAGATATAGCGCCGTAATCTAGACAACTACACGAATGAATTTTGTACTCTAGAGCATTTACTGGAGTCTGCAATAGCGTGCTTATATATTGCAGTAGCACCCTCACTCCGATTGATTTTTTTTTTTAATTTCTTTTGACAAATTGATGGTGTTCTTGTGCTAGACGCCGATATAAGAGGTCTGTTTAATGACTATCATAATATTAGAATGCACGAATGAGTTACAACAGGTATAAAATAAGTTAGGTGTCGCGTTTTTGTTTATTTGTTTGTTTGTTTCCTGGACTGCTCGGTAAAGCTAACATATTTACAGAAGCTTACATCAGTATGCATAAGTCCAGGCAGTCGAAAAAAACTACGCGCACACGCCATGTGTCCAATGTGTTACTGAAGCGTGCTTAGTGCGATGATGCGGGTTCGATTATAAATTCCCGAGCTATTCCCAAAGCCACTGCGCGTTCACCACGCAAGATTTCACGCGCCGAAAGACCTACTTGAAGCATATATGTCACCAACCCATACAAATCCCCTGTAGCACACAGGGTTGGGGCGCACGTCGCGACACGGTATTTTTTGTTCTTTGGCCATTAGGCGCCCTCCACTCGCACGCGCTGTACATAACGCGCGTTTTTTGAGCTGCCCATAGCGGCGGTCTCATTAATAAAGCGAAGTCCGAAGGCAGGTGCAAGGCGCGCAGTCACCCGGCGCAAGCCCGCAGTGGAAACGATAATCGACGCATAAACAAGTATGCACGATTCGCAGAAGAGCGAATTTTCGCAGAGTAGCTTTTACGAGGAGAGCAAAGCTCCAGACAGGATGCTCTGCCTTCCTTCCTTCCTGCCCTGTCAGCGGTTGCACAATCCAACTAAGGATAAAAGTAAGAACTCTCGACAAATAGAAGCAAGCGTCCGGACCACCACAGAGAGGCCGAACCCGCAACGCCAACCGGCGTCTCTGCCACGGCAACTGTCTGTTCTGACATACTCTCTTGGAATATATTCTATTTGCCTTTTAGTTTCTTTCTAGTTTCAGCCCTCGCTGCGGCGGCGCATCTTGCGCGCCAGTGCAAGAAGACAGTCCAAACAGCGGGCGCGCTAAACTGACGAAAAACACAAAACGACGCGAGACGCCGGGTTCGTGCGAGAACCGGCTCATCCCTTATTATCTTTAATGAGGTAGGAGCCCCACCCACTTGTCCCGAGGGATAGCCTCCATTCAAAGCGCGAGAGCGAAGCGATAGCGACAAGCACACACACAAATAGAAGAAAGTGATCGTAAAACAAGAGGCCGAAGGACAGACTCGAACACCACACCAGCCGCGCACACGGACATGTCAAGGGGGAAAAGTCCGAGCTAGCCTCTTCTCGTTCCGCGGAACCGTTTAAGGCGGCGGTCTCACTCCGGCGGCACGAACACGTCGTTTTTGTCACTTTTCCAACCGACGCGGCGGCTGTTCTCCGTGCTTTATATAGTTGACTTATATATCATTGAAAAGCTTGATCTTTGTACTTTTCAAATATATTTATTAAAAACAAGTCAACCATTAGTATTTGGGGATGGATAGCCAAGAATAAGCGCAAGTTACACGGTTTTGGCTGACTGTACCTCAGCAGTGACCATTTTTTAAAAAATCTGCTACAGTTACAGCACTGTTCTTTGCGCAGCACATTCAAGACATATTTACCTATTTTCTCAACGTAGCAAATTGATGTTGGACTTCTACTTTTTTGTTGCTGAGCTTTTGAAAACAGCCAAATTTAGTAACTTCCGCAGCAGATTGTCCAGTAACTATTCGCTAGAGAAAGTTCATTTTCGGGGCGTATGTAGAGGATAAGATTTTCCGTCTGAATACCCAATTTCATCGATGTGCACGTGCTACTTTTTAAATTATATTCATCTAAAGTGGGCGATATTCTCAATATAGGGACCTACCGTGGCCCATTTTCGTGGAAAGCTACTGAAGTTCCATGGCCGAATTTGCACGTAGAGAAACTATAGTCCCCGATCTATTTCCTGGACCTAGCGTTTTTCAATAAAGCAAGCAGAAATGCGATACGAAGCTCGTAAACTGTCTTAATTTTTCATGCTGAAAACGTCAACAAAAGTGGAGTAATCTTCAAACTGCGCTGAAATCTCCGCATGCATAGCTTAAAATATAATAGTTACGGTCTCCTTATATAATTATACACACTAATCACACACAAATACTGCAGGAACACTGAGAAATCTGCATTATTCCTATCACTACAACGAAAATCTTCCTCTAGCGCCACCTAGACGGACAACACGAAAGCGCTGCATTGGAAAGCTCCCCGTCTCCCCGACTGTGGCGTTCGAAAACATTTTACTTCAGGGGAGAATGTCAACTTCAGACCATGCCCCAGCATCTGCAAGTCTTCTCTTTTTGTCTGCCTTTCAGACGGCTGCGCGGGAGAGCGTGAAAGCAAGTGTGAAGCATGGGCGCCTTGGGGGTGCAAAGCCGTCTTGCATCGCGGCTGGGGGAGGGGGGGAGAGAGAGATCTGGCATAGCTTGGGTGGGGGCAAGTGCCGGTGTGGCTGGAGGGGGGCAAATGCCGATTTTGCACAGAGAGTATGGGGTGAGCGTCGTCAAGTGAAAAAAAAAAAAAAAAGCCGTACTCTCGGAACGTCCCCCTCGTGTGCGTGCGTATGTTTGTGGCCCCACTCGGGCGACCACTAAAACCGAGGGGTGTGCAACGGCAGACAAAAGAAAGCAGAAAAACGGGCAGTGCGCGTGCGATGCGAGGGAACTGAGTAGATCTGCGTGGGCGAAGTATGTTTTGAATAGCACCTCAGCTTTCCTTTTCTTTCCTTTTTTTTAGAAAAAATGTCGTTTTCCAGAGGTGTGGTTTGCTGGGCTTGTTCACATGAATCCACAGCAATAAACATCATAAATACGAGATAAGGCACACATATATAGGAATGACACGACAACTGTTTTGTACTTGCTGCGTGTTCCTTTCTGCCACTGCTAACAAACTAAACACCGCAGAGTTAAACTAACTAAATTAACAATTAAGCACAATTAAGATGTATACCTCCGCTTCTAAAAAATGTAGGCCACTCGAATTTCTTTGGTACCGGCTTCCTTTCCTTTATGCGTCGCCGCATTTTCCCCGGGCAAAAGTGCGTGAGCGCGAAAGTAACCCATCCCGTTCAACTGGGCTTGCTGTGCTCTGTACTTGCTAGATTAGGCTACAAGCGGAAACTTGGCAGGATACGCTCGCTCCGATTCGCCGTCTATCATATACTTTGGCAAGTTATGCATCGGACTGTTTCGCTTCAGGACGTGGGTTCGATTTCCGCCTACGACAGGCGCATTTCCATGGCAACGAAATCCAGGAACACCCGCGTATATATTTCCGTGCACTCTAAGTGTTCAGGAGTGCCCCATAGCGGCGTTCCTCATAATTACATAAGGCTAGCTCCAAGGGGACGCGGGCGTTTGCGAACTCTTCACTCTGAGTCGGAACACCGTGCAACAAGGCGCTCGCGTGGTTACCCTGCCTCCGCCCCCGCTTCTATCACGCGCACCTTTAGACAGCCTGCGGTTACAGCCTAGGAACTGCGAGCTCACTTTGCGTATTTCTCTGATTCATTGCTCTTGCTTTGAATGATTGTACTTTGGGGTGTGGAACGCGGTTTCTGTCAGCCCAGTATCGCAAACTTCACACCTAAATTTGTATACCTGTTTGCTCGAATCACAAATAAAGTTTATATAAAAAGCCTTAGTGGTAAGCTTCGGCCGTATTTGCGGTCACCCTGTGGCATGTGCGGGCACATATTCATTGGGATTTTCCGAATGGTCTACTCTACATCTCTTCTGGCACTTGGATTTGTATGTTTCGGCCCTAAATAGTAGGCCTCCTAAGTTTTTTTATTTCTTCAGTAAACCTCCTCAGGCAAGGTTTTACAAACGGCAGGTGGCATACATGCGTGATACGCTTGGGGTCCCGGTTCGTTCGCTGCTGTATATCCTTGTGCGCAGACCATATCGGTGACTACGCAGCAATTCTTGCGGTAGCGGGAATTTGCGTCCAATGCTGATGTGGTGAGCTGGAAACCCGAAGTATGACATCGTTCCACGCAACACAGCTTTGCCGTCGGAAGACAGTGACATCCGATTGATAGCCTCCGGCCGGGAATCTTAGGCGCGTGCCTGTAGGCTTGTGTTGCTGCACTGGCGGCTGAAATCAACAGCTATTCCTCGATATCTGCGCAGTGCATGCTGTTGTGCTCGTGACACGCGATCGAACACCTCCTCTCTGTTTTCTTTGCTCAGCTCGTGCTTTATCAGCCGCCGCTTTCGCCTGAAGGAGAAACGTTAGGAGCTAACAACTCAACGTCTTGGAAAGTCTGCCGTGCTGAGAACTTGCGATGTCTGAGGATAGCGGGTCGTAAACTCGTAGCGTGAGTCGTAAGGCTGACGAGCCAACGTAGCCGAACTGGGACTTGCGCCTAGTAGCCAGACAAGAAGAGAAGCGTTTTTGAAAACGATAAGTTTATAAAAAGTATAGTTGGTATCGTTGTGCATAAAACACGTTTACATGAAAGCGACAGATGCGCATCGCGTTCATGTTAACAATGGCAATTCGCTAGGAAGGCGCATTGCAGTAATACGTCAGACAGGGATGGTATTGCGAGTCCCGGTCGAATCACAGGCCGTAAATCACGAAGAGAGTAACGGTGGCCTCCCGTCGTGCGAACTCCGGGCGTGCCTCTTTCGCTATAAGGTATTCATATTAGCGCAAAGCAAAAAACAAACACTCGAGAAGGAATTGGAAGGGAGCAGACAGGTCAGGCGCTGAAACCTTTCTGCTTCCTCCCACTTCTCTCTGTAGTCTTTGTTTCTTTGTTCGCGCTAATATGTATCTCTTTGTATAGTGGTTCATGAAGGAGAAAAGGTGGTAATTTTTGTCTCCCGTGCTTCAGACACGGCTAAGCGCATGTATCCCTCTGACATCAATGAACTCGGCCAGCAACCACATGGCCGCTGCGGCGAAGAGAAGACGAGGGGTTCTGTAAACGGCGTCGCATCGCCTTTCCGAAACGCGCTTGCAAAGCCGATGCGCTACTGTCGCATTCATGTAAACGGGATTATAACCGGCCAGCTGGGGCGACTCCATTCATTCAACAAGACGCCGACACGCCGTCTCCACAAAATGGTCTCCACGTTGTCTGAGTGTGGCCCAGTTCATCTTCCCACGGTAGGGAAGTGTGCCTGCGTTGACAGTTTGCCGTAAACCGGCACGGCACGCACCTCGTTCACACGAATGCGACAACTGGCGCATCGCATCCATGTAAACGGGTGTAAGCGCTGGAAAGGCGCATCGCACAAATGCGCCAGGCAGGTGTGGATTTCGAGGGGTAAGCCGACTCATGGACCACCTTACACAATTGAAGGGGAACGCCGGCCCCTCCTCGAGTCGGCCTCGAGTGCACCTCTTCGATACTACACGACAGCTGCGGGGGCAGAAAGCGAGGACTTCTCGGGAGGGTTCATGCACTCCATGTAAACGGCGGCGCATTGCTCTAGGAAAGGTGATGTGCTACCGCTGCATTCTGTCGCATTCGTGTAAACGCAGCTGGAACGCGGCACTGTTTCCCACGGCAATGCAGTCTAATTGAGTTAGTGGGGGAGACAAGGGTTTCCCAAAAGTCTGTAGGCTAACCAATCCTTCCCTGGGAAGAAGGGGTGCACTATGCACGAGGCAACACCACCAAGACTGGTGTAGTCTAGACCCCACGAGTACAGGAGATGGGGCATAACATCCACTGTGCTAGCCTGAAGCTGAGAGGCAGCATGGGGGGGGGGGGGGGGGGCGATTGAGCGAGGATGAGAGCAGGTAATAAATGTGTGCTGCAGCACGAAAGCCGACAGTCTGTGCTTAGTAACGGGAGACGCTAGAGAACGGAACGCATTTCATTCGCATCCACTGGTGTCCACTGCTCGCAGTAGATTTGAGCTTCTCGAAGCGTGCGCTGTGCACTCTTAGAAAAAAAGTTAGTAAATGGTTAGTAAATGCTTGCATTTACTACTTTCGAGCGTATTTTACTACCATCGCGAAATCTGTTTACTAGCCAGCAGTTAGTAAAGGTCGTAAAGTGCTGCCTTCACTAACCAGAAAGTTTACTTGGTGTTTTTAACTAAGTAACTACTAGCCACCCACATTGCCAGATCTTTCGTAGATGCGCAGTATACTTTGCCGTAATCGTGACAGTCTTTAGCAAAATTTAAACAATTTTTGTTTTGTTGATTACCTTGGAATTAAAGTTTCGTGCTACGTGATGGCACGCATATAAGCAAATATAAGGGCACACGACAATGTGTAGAAAACATCAATTATTCTTCTAAATTCTATGATTGCCAACCAGTACACGGTGCATAGGAGCATAGTCTTCAAGCCGCTGCTAGAGTAGATATCAGCTACGTAAAAGTCTTGCTATTCTGTGTGTGCACTTGCGTGTGTTTTCTCATTCGTGATCAATTCATGCCTCTATGTATGTTGGTTGCTTTGTGTACCTACCACGGTAATTACATGAAGTAATTAGCGGCCATTCGTTAATGTACGAGGACAATGCCACTTCGTTTTTTTAGTCCTTTAGGTACTTTTGTAATAGAATCATCTTTATATGGCAATGCACACGCACATATAAACAAAATAGGCGTAAGCCTCTAATTGAGTTGTTAGCGCGGTTACTAACAACTTAGTAATGGACTAGCCATTCGAGCTAGTACTATTCACTCACTAACTAGGTAGCAAGTTCCACTAGCCTGCATTTTACTACCTTCACTTACTAAGAGGCTAGTGTATTTTGTGACAAGTAAACGGTTAGCATTTAGTCAGTGAATATGCCGACCTTTTTTTTTCCAAGAGTTGTCGCAATCGGCGAGCCACCCTTTGCCTCGGGCGCCGGGACGGAATAAAGGCAGCCGCCTCACTTTGCGGCGATAAGGAAGACGCCGGCTGTTTCTCATGCACCAGGAGGTGCATGGTTGCAATTGCTCGAAACAACACCATTGTCGCTGGTGCCGAAGCGGTAATGCGACACATGGCGCCTTTGTGCCCCAGGAAAGGCCGTGACGCCGAGTTTCCGCCGAAGACGGACCTCGGACTACCGCACTGTGCGTCTCCGGCTGTTAGGCCGTCTACGCTTCGATCAGCGCCAGCTTGCTGTCAATTACTGACAATTTGGGTGAAACGACCACTCATCATGTTATTGTAACGAACTTTATTGAAAATCAAATCCTATTGAAATAGCGTACGCGAATAGAGAAGTCGTTCCCCCGACAAGAGAATAACGCACCAGGACCATTCATGCCACGCATATATGTCGCTGAAGACGTAATTGCTTCAGCTCTGTCATACAAATGGTTTTGCGGTTCATCTGATGCTTTGCACACGGTAACATGATAAATAAATGCTGCATCAACCAAAAGATGAATTGATACTACTCTGCTGAAGTTTCAATTCAAATGAAATAAATGACGGTACGTATAGCAGGGAAAACTGTGCTGCTTAGGCAGTTAGCACGGGTTTGACACCGTGGGTCAGAGCGGCAGCGTTGTAGCACGCAATTGCCAAACTACCCGTCTTTCGAACATTCGGAAGCTTAGGTTACATTCGGAAGCTTATGTTACACGGTGAAGGAAGAGCACAGCTAGTCAAATAGAATTTGTCTTCTCCTACAGACGAACGAGAAGTTGTGTCGGGTATAATGAGGGGAGGAGGGGGGGGGGTGGAGTTGTTACACACAACCACTGGGCGCGTTTCTTCCATGGGGGAAGGAAGGAGTACATACGAGTTTGCTTTCACCCCGTGTTGCAGGTCAGGGTAAAACTGTGCCGTGTTCCCAACAAGGGCCGCAGAAATAGCGTCACGACCCTCTACAGGGTATCACAAACGGCAGAGTTTTGACAACGGGACAGAGTTGAATGCTATCCTGGAGGCAGTCTCGTCTTTATTCTTTCTTTTTCTTCCTGTCAGACCACCATGTCTCACGTTCCAGCACAATTGCAGTGACAACGATGTCTTCTGCATACTTTTGGCGCAGAAAGATTGCTGTCAATTCTACTGCGCAAATATATATATATATATATATATATATATATATATATATATATATATATATATATATATATATATATATATATATATATATATATATATGTAACACACTCAGAAACGACGCAGGGTTTCTAGGTTCGGTAAAAGATTCTCAGAAAAGTCAGACACGCGTGCGAAGCAATTTTATTTACGTTCCGCTCGGGGTCCGAGCTTTATCTGATGAAGCTTAGACCTCCAGTGAAACGTAAATAAAATTGCTTCGCACACGTGTTCTTTTTTTCACTTTTCTATATATATGTGTGTGTGTGTACGCGAACAGAACTTCCCTGAGCATTTGCAAATAATTCATAAACTGTGAATAGAAGCCCTCATGTCACCACAATTATTTGGAGAATAATTACTGCATAATTATAGCGTTCTCTCTACAAAATATTGCTGTCAATTCTTTCTCGAGAGAAATAAAATCTTTAGTACATAGATCGATTGTGTCAGGGTGTGTAACGGCATATAGAGTGGTAGACGTAAGTGGCTGTTTACTTGAGGAAGTACATAGAAATGGAACAAAGAAAAAGGAGAGTTTATTATGATGACCGCTGTCTAGCTCAAGCAGATGACTGAGTAGTGACAATCAGTAAATGAGGTAGGAGTAAACGACAGCGACAGAGGGGATTATTTACATAAGTACACTGTACACGGAAGGATGTGATGTCTCATGGTTCGCTTGTGATGTGACCTCCGCGATAGAGTTTGTCACCCAAACCCGCATTTCGGCACTGTATGTCACGGAGAGCAGCTGGCCAGGCAGCCTACGTGAGCGGTTTGCAGCGCAATTGTTCCTCCCGTGAAAAGAACCGCACCGCTGGGGACAGGGACAAGTGAGCGAGGGTCATCACAGAAGGAGAGATAGAAAGAGGCGTCGTTGAAGGGGAGAAAAAAAAAAGCAGCCCTTGCGGCAGCGGCGCGTAAATAGTTATACTACCAGGAGAAAGAGGCACCTCTTTTCTAGACAGTGGCATGGGAGTACGAAGGCTCTCTGGGCCGTGCTTTTTTTTTTCTTTTGGGGGGGGGGGGGGGCGGGCGGGAAGGGGGGGGGGGCGTGAAGCACATCTGAAACTTTTCAAAGGAGCAGCGGCGCCCCTGAAAAGAGTGGATTAGTTGCAGCAGGGAGAGGCTCTTCGCTGTCGCGACGGCCGGAGAGCGCATTTTCCTCTCTTTTTTCCAAACGTGACTTGGGGTGCTATGCAGGATGGCCCGAGCTTCTCGGGCACACGAGTTTGCTCCGAGCCCGCCCTACGACGGTCATGATAGGAAGACAGTGTGGAGCGCGCGATAGAAGCGTTGATAAAAACGGCTACAAGAACGAGAATGGCATCACAAACGCATGCGCGGCATTTGCGGCGGTTTTCAAAGGAATACCGCGTGCGAACGCGTCAGCGCCGCCACTCAGTCAACATTTTGACAGTGCAGCGACGTCAGCGTGATTGTCGCGCTATCTTTTTGCCAACTGATGATCGCGCCTCCCACAAGCGTGTTCGTGGGCGTTTGTCATCTTTCGGAAAATTCTTTCGTTCCACCTAGTGCATGGAAATTTCCACTCTCGAAGGCAACAAGGGCGACCACGCAGCACTCTGGTGCAGCTCGTTTCGCTTCTCTGGAATATTACAGATAAATAAATGGACAGGCTATTGCTATACTTACATTACACGTATGAACATTTTTTTGTATTAGCGAATCGGTAGAAACAGTGTCTCCGCAAACAAGTAATAGTAACATTTCTCGCCGCAAATCCCAGTGGGGGCACTTGCTTCACAGCTGTTAGTGCTACGTCGTGAGAGCGGTGAAATTGAATGCGAGGCACCGTAGCCACGTGATGATGTAACCTTTAGTTCTTCGTGCGTGTGTGCATAGTCTGTGCGATTAAGCTCATAGATGAATCGTGCCGCTCGCTGGCGTTGCGCCGTGAACACTGCTCCTCGGTAAGAGGAACTGCGGTGGGCGGAACCGCTCTTCGCCGCGGGCGTCTGTCAATCAAATTGATTGACGCGCGAACTCGGGCACAAACTCGTTGATTTTGAAAAGGCCCCAGTTCAACTCGTGACTGTCATAGTGCCGGTGTGCCTGTCAAGTGTTTCATGCGGTGGACGCTACTCAGCAGCTTCTTTGCATATAAAATAATTTGTTCAGCTTGCAGTGCTTGTGCAGGGCTTGGGCCATCGGTGGAGCTTGTGATCACCTAGCTTCTTCCACCTTTTTTACGTGGCTCGTCTACTCAGTCTGCTTGGTCTGCTTCGGTGTAATCACCGCGACAGTTCGGTCTCAATATTGGTGCTATTGCTTAGGAAGGTCTTAACTAACATGATAGTGAATAGTCCTTATTGTTAATGTTTTAATTACCAGGACATTAATTAAACACATAGGTAATTAGCATAATAATTAGCACGATGCCAATTAACACGTCCTCGGTGAGTACGGTCTTGATTATCTTTGTTTTAATTACACACTCTTAATTATCGTCGTGTTAATTAGCAATAATTGATAATGTTTAAATACCGCGCCATTAATTACTCAGGTTTAATTCGCAAGGTCCTGAATAGTACGGAGGCAATTAGCGCAATCCTAATGAGCACGATCCTAATTAGCACGTTCATAATTAGCGCCGTGTTAATTAACAATAACTAACAATGTCATATTTACCACGACATTAATTACATTGGTTTAATTTGCAAGGTCCTGAATGATACAAAGGTAATTAGCATATTCGTAATTAGAACGATCCTAATTAACACGATCTCGGCGAGTAAGGTCTTGATTACCATGGCTTTAATTACACAATCCTAATTAGCGCCATGTTATTTATCATGATCTCAATTACCTTGTTCTTAGCTTTACACGGCTTCATTAGCATGGTCTTAATAAGACGTGGCTTAGTTAGCTCGACCTTAGCAAGATTTGGCCTAATCAGCTTCATCATAGCACGTCCTGACTTAGCTAGGTATACCGCCCAGCCAATTAGCTAATCAGCCGGGCACACGTGCTCTGGAACCGAGCAGACGATGAAGAAGAGAACGACGAGGGCGCGCGCCGGCCCAGCAACGCGCTAGAATGTACAGGCCGACCATGGTGATTATACACGTGGCCTCGGCGATTAGCTCTAGCCGCGGTGTTGTAAGGCGCTCCGTCGGAACTAATCTCGGAGGCCACGGTGCTGCTTATTCGAAAGGATACTTGCTGCAGACATTAAACGCTTGAAAATGAATTCAAACGGCCCGCGCACACATAAAAAATATAGTTAGTAGAACTTTCTGCCACTTTTCCTGCATGGGTGCACTTCTGCACTCAGTGGAACGACAAACAAATGAAAGAAGGTGCCTCTAGATTGAAGACACCACCCAACCTTCTCGACCGCCCTTGACGTGATGCCGCGTTCCATCGTAACCAATGGAACGGAGCGCGCGCTGAGGGACGGATTTGACCTTTTCGTACTATTAGCTCGTTCAAAAGGGGGCGTCGCCAGAGCTCGGAAAGATACCGAGTTTCGCCAAACTCGGGCCATCCTGCATAGCACCCTTGGTGGCGTCTTCTGGCGGCTCAGAATGAAACTACACTGCAGTGGAACCCCCACCTTAACAGCCCAGATCTGACTACGTCGCCCGGTGCCCAGATAAGCTTTGGCGACGCGGCCCCCTTTTCTCGTCCCGCATGCGTGGTGTTTATTTTTTTACGTACATTTCTTTACTGGACACGGCTTCTTCCTTTCCTCTCTCTCTCTCTCTCTCTCCGTGCACCACCTTCAAAATTGTTTCGTTTTATTTTTCCTCGCGTCTTGCGCTTCCGCCACGCATGCCGCGACCTCCCGCGGAAAGCGTCGACAAAGGCCACTTTCCCCCGAAACGCGGGAAAATAAGCCGCCGGAGAATGGAGGGAGTGTCGTGAGCACGAATGATGTTCCGAGCTCGACCCCAGACTGGCCCGGAAAACGCGAGCGCCTCCTTCGTGCTTGCAAGAGGCGGCAAGACCGGCCGCAGGACGAAGCAAACAGCGCGAAAAGCTCGCGAAACGCGCGCATAACACACTGTGCTATGGTCACTGTACCGCGTGAGCGACGTATGACTGGCTTTTTTGCTTGTTCGTTTGTTTTGTGTTTTTTGCGTTTCGGCTCAAAAATGAAGTTCGAGAGACGGACGGCCTGCCTGCGAGTAAATCACCTGCGTTTGAACAGCGCGGCTATAGAGCGAGGCAGTGGTGTTAGTTGGGTCGGTACACATACAGGAGGGAGTCGCACGCAAGACCGCAAGCGGAGAGAGACAGACAGGGGGAGGGAGAGTTTGCGAAAGCAAGGAAGGCGCTGAGTGGGAGTGGCAAGCGTCGCTGCATGGTTCTGCATCTCCCGCTTAGCTTATTTAGCCCAGTCTCTTTCTCTCCATTTCCACTTCCTCAGTTACAGCTTTTTTTCCCCCCTGGCAGCTCGCTAGTCGAGTTTACGCGTGCAATAAGGAAAAGAAAAATAATTATAGAACATGCGCACACCGGCCTTTTCGGCCCGGTCTGCGGGTCCGACTTCGGGGAACTTGGCGCGATGAGCCTGGCTGCTCGTTAGACGCGCGCGGAAGGAAAACGGAATGACTTGGTTGACCGCTGCCTCGCATCCTCTTCGTCCTTCGGGACGTCCTCACAGAAGGTTAGACACGGGGAAACAAGACGAGCCGGGAAGCAGCGAAAATAAGTAAGCGCCACTGAGAAGCATCGGGACGACGATGCCACTATCCGGTGGCGTGCGAGTTGCAGGGTCCGTGCGACTGCATCAGCAGCCGCGATAAAGGAGAGAGAGCAGGCTACCCACACGGCGTCTTTACGCAGGCCGCCCGCCGGTCGGTGGTTGGCGGAATAAGAAAGTGAAATGGGAACAGACTTAACTGGAAGCCGTCCGGCAGTTACCGCTTCGGTTTCTTTTTTATGGGAGTTCCCGGAAAACTAGTCTCAAAGAAGGGCCTGCCGCGCCTGCTTCACGAAGATTTCACCACTCCACACATAAATAAAGTGCGTTCGCAATGCAACTCTCGAGCACAAACCCGAAGACATGCAGCCGCGGCAAGTAATAAGCGTCAGCTGCGAGCTTGGCCCTGCACAGTAGCATCAACAAACACCAGCACCAACGCCACGCGGGTACATACATCCACATACCTAAGCACGTTGGCGATTCGAAACACAGTTCCCGCCTTCGTCGCATCCCGTTCACCAATCTGCATGCATTAAATTGTCGTTCTTGCTTTCAAGCGAGCTTTCAGTTTGTAAACGGTCTTTCACATAGTAGTCGAGTGTGAACGACGACTGCTAATGCAGCGTTAGGTATATAGGTATAACACGTCACTAACGTTGACTATCGCTCCCACTGCGTCAGTAATTAGGTGCCGCATTCGCAGTTTTCTTGCTTGCGCGAACTATTTGCCGTCTGCTCATAAAAATATCATATTACCAATTCGCTCGCATCTGATCTTATTGAAGGTGTCAGTGTATACATTCCTGGTTCTAGTTAGTTTACCATGTCCACAAGAAGGCTTTAGTAAGTCTTTTTTTTTAACATGGTATTAAACGTTTCAGTATAATTTGGGACTCCTATGCTTTGTCCAGTTGCTCGCATTGACGGGCGCACATGTAAGCTCGGGTCACTGCCACTCGTCCCCTATTCATTGCCGTCACTTTCATATTGAAACCCCTCGTTCTTCAATGATTGAGATCGCAGTATTTCTATTCCGACGTTTGATCTTTCAAGACATAATGACGCTTCTCGCATAAAAGCCTAAAAAAAGGGACCCGAGATTTGGTTTGTGTACCGATACACTGGCTACATAAACTTTTCTGTACATATACCAGGGAAGCGTTTTCAAAAGACGAGACGTTTTGTCAGCTGTAGACTTGACGTGCACTGAGCTTGTATACAAGCTATGAATAATCGCAGAGTTTCCAAGTACTCAAAGCAAGTATTATAGGCGCATAGTATTGCAGGTATAATTATGAGATGACATGGACTAATAGCGACCGGTAGATGCTATACAAAAGCAATGCATCATCTTCTGTATCAGCGTTACACTCATCTGCCGGCAATGAACAATAGAAAAAATTCGGCAGATCCCACGTATACCGTGGGAGTCGATGTTATGCGAAGCATGCGGCGGGAAGGTGACTGTGGTGTAATTTTTTTTACTGAGCGAAACGTTACGAAATGATGCTAAAGATCTGTATAAATTTTATACGCGCACATATATGCTGAAGAGCCGCATATGTGTTATAGACCAGTTGTTTACAGTTGGGTAACGCTGCCAACGGAAACGTGGGTGTTACCAACACCAGAAGCGGTAAGCTGATATGTAGTGCTTATACTTGTCCGTTATCGTGGAGAAAGCACGCACGGTTCACGAACCCGTGTGCATGTGTGGAGGGGTTCCTAACAGTTCTTGAACAAGGTCATCATTACCGTGATCAGTGAGCACCAGACGCTGCTCGTGACTTGTTATCGGTTCCGGTCGCGATCACGGTGGCGAGGGGTCCATGTGTAGTGAAGTATGTTATAGTACAGCTGTTAGAAATCGTGGATGCCTCGGTGATTTCGTCGACAAAGTGTCTGTCTATAGAGCCGGCGACATGTCGGAATCTGAAGTCACCCATCGCGTTGGTGAGGTTTAGGCCGTTGAGGCTGGTAGGCCTGGATAGGGCTACGTAGACCAACATCAGTGGATGACGCTTGTCGTATTCCTAGACTACCTGGGCCAGGCACGTAGGCAAGGGGGGGGGGCCCGGGGGGCCCGGCCCCCCCCCCCCCCCCCCCGAAATTCGTCCGGGCTTCTATATTCCCGGGAAACTTTTGTTTTATTTTTGCCATGGAAATACTTTCTTTCGAACAGTTAGGCCTTGGGCCCCCCCCCCCCCCCCCCGAAAAAAAATCCTGGCTACGTGCCTGACCTGGGCGTATGTGGACGGCCGTAGCCTAGTCTGCAAAGCGGCTGTCACTCAATCTGGCATCATCCTCGATGAGCATGAGGCCATCGCCCAGTCTTGTAAGAAATGAAGGGGACACTGCGTCGTTCTGACGGACTAAGTGCACTTTATGGTGCGATGATGTGAATATCACGCGTAACTTTCGTTAATGTATTCCTCCGGGGTCGAGCAATGCTTCAATATAGCTTGCTGAATCATAGGAATACAAATGTAATGCTTATTAGACTGCTATAAAAGCGGAGCCAACACTGGAATCGCGGATGTTAATCTGATATGACGTCTGTATACAGTAGAACTACATATGTAGTGTTTATTGCTTTCTTGTAAAATTAGATACCCAGCACCACAACCACGACTGACGTTGCACCGACATCACGCCTGCATAGGCTGTTTTTCCAAACCAGTTTGTAGACCTGGAGTGGCTTTGTGGTAGAATACCTGATTGTCACGCAGAATGCTTAGGTTCGATTCCTGCTTGGATCCTGATTTTTATTCTTTCCATTCGTCGGGTCAACGCTGGTGATGTCGGTTTTTCTCAACGCTCTCGCATTTAAATTACCAATGTCTGTTCTCGCCGTTCCTGGGTAGATAGAAATTGTCAATCACCTGTGGCGCATACCCATACACCGCGGCCGGTGGTAAACGGGTATGTGCCACACGTGTCTGGAGGAAAGGGTTTGACGACGCACGCGACAGGATTTTCACGTTATTCATGTCATGACCACACAGTCATATTCGTCAAGTCCTCTTACCCTCCCATGCTAATTTTGGTCTACACCAAGTTAAGGAGGCGATCACGAGAGCGCCCAGACGTAGGCGGCTAGATAGATAGATAGATAGATAGATAGATACGTAGATAGAAATGCTCAAAGTGCCAGAGGTTCGCTAAGAAATGCTTCGCATTTAAAAGGAATCGAGAGGAGAGTATCACCAACGCATTCAATTTAGACGCGGCTGCGCGGCAGGCTTCTCAGATCACGTGGCCATCTAGTCCACTATAGTCGTACAAATGTGTGCTGAGGAATCAACACCCTCTATCAGCAATGGCATGAACGAGGGCCTTGAGTCAGCAAGAAGCAACCGAACTGGCTTTGCGGATGCATATTGTAATTTTGTGACTTGTTCTTGCAAACGCGGTAACTACTGCGGTATACTACTGTTTTTAAATGCGAAGCATTTCTTAGCGAGCCTCAGGCACTTTGGGCGTTTCTATCTACGTATCTATCTACACTCTAAGCCGAAAAGGACTAAAATGGGGTATGGCATTGGTCCTTCAGGGGACTAAATGGGCTGCCACAGATTTTGAACCATTTTTGGACCAACTGCGGGAGTAACTACAGGAGTTCAACTTTTACTCTCTAGCACTTACTCCAGGTGGTTTAAACGTTGGTCCTCGTAGAATGCTCAAGAGGCACTAACAGTTGAACCGTCTGGTCTAACCGAGAAAAAAAAAAAAAGATGGCGATTCTTCGCTATGTCGGCGTAATTCTTGGTATTTCTAACTGAATCAGCATTGAATGATGCATTATTTGCGGCACAGACATACACCACACAGACACAGTGCACAGACATACAACCACACACAACCATTGCAACCCCCCGTTGTTCCCCTTCTTGCCGGGCGTTTGCGCACGACACGCACTGTCTCGCATTTACACCCTGTTGGACGAACCATTGATCCTTTGGTTTAACGACTGCCGTTAGTCCAATTTTGCCCAGTTTCGGCTTAGAGTGTATCTATCTATCTATCTAGCCGCCTACGTCTGGGCGCTCTCCTGGTCGTCTCCATAACTTGTAGTATACCAAAATTGGCATGGCAGGGGATCAGTGTATGACGAACACGATTCACCGGTCATGACATGAATAACGCAAAATACCTGTCGCATACGTCATGAAACCCTTTCTCTCAGTCACGTGTGGCACATACCCGCATATCAGAGTTCATGTTACGCGGGTATGTGCCACAGGTGATACAGAGTCTCAACCAACACAGTAACGGTGAACACACACACTGACATGCAAGGAAAGTGATAATAAATAATATTAATTGTTGGGGTTTTATGTCCCAAAACGACGATATGATTATGAGAGACACCATACCGAATGGCTCCGGAAATTTTGACCATCTGGTATTCTTTAACGGGCACCGAGATCGCACAGTAAGTACACGGGCATCTAGCATTTTGCCTCAATCGAAATGCGACCGCCGCGGCCGGGATCGAACCCGCGACCTTCGGGTCAGCAGCCGAGCACCGTAACCGCTACACCACCACGGCCGACGCAAGGAAAGTGAGGGAGCTGAAGACAGAACACCCCTAGAAGACGCTCAACTACCATCTACTCGTCCACATGGTCAGCAACGTGGACTACGTTGATTACAACAAACAACCGGGATGAATGCTTCCCTACAATAAATCTGCCGAGAGAACCAGGCCTCCCATCATTACCGGTGACTTCAACATTGACTTATCAAGACCCAACAACGCCTGGTCCTTATGCTGCGTGAAAGACTGCGTAGATGTGGACAGGGCATCAAAAGACCTCGCTGCCACGTCCAGGACAGGAGGCATCATAGATCATTTCATCGTAAGAAGAATCCAGGATTTCCGCCAGCTGCACTATACCTCGAACTTCAGTACACTTAGACCCCTCGTAGCCGCGATCACCAACGGATCCGACAACAAGTCCGGTCCAGCTGTTGGTGCTCACTGATCACGGTGATGGTGACCTTGTTCAAGAACTGTCAAGAACCCCTCATACACATACACACAGGTTCGTGAAACGTGAGTGCGTTCTCCGTCGTAACGGACAAGTATAAGCATAACAACTGTAACGCAACTGTATCAACTGCAACTGTTGCGCCTGCGCGTGCCACTCGGCTGCATACCATATATCTTGGGAAACTTTCCTAAATGAATCTTAGTTGCGAGTAACACCTGTCCTGGGCATCTGTGTCCCTTCTTTGTCCGGTTCGGATTCGCGCTATCCAATATTGAAGAATATAAGCACTACATATCAGCTTACCGCGTCTGGTGTTGGTAACACTCATGTTGCTGTTGGCATCGTTACGCAACTATGAACAATTGGTTATATAATACATATGCGACTTTTCAACATATGAGTGTGCGTATACCACTTTCACATTTATCTAGCGTCATTCCGTAACGTTTCGCCCAATGTGAAAAATTACACCACAGTCACCATCCCGCTCATGCTTCGCATAATATCGATTCCCACGGTACGTTGGATCTGCCGAATTTTTTTCTTTCTGTAACGTTGCCTTTTAAGCCAAAGCGTGCCAAGAGAAAAGATAGAGAAGCAGAGATGTCCGCCGGGGAGGCGCTTCTTTCCTACTTACGGTATTCACATAAAAAAAAAGGTGCTACAGCGGCACTTGCCATAAGTCTGCAGTGTGATTTTGAAACGCGGAAGCCCTTTGCAACGGGCTTATCGATCGCAAGCGATACCGCAGGACCCCTGTTCTATATACTGTGTAAACATCCCAACGCGTCACACTATAGGGGCACGGACGCGCAAGCACGTTCGCCGAGCGTATGAGATGGGCCGTTCGATGTCCCGCGAGAATTCTTCGACATATATGCCGCGGTCGCGCACGCAAACGTCGCAGCACAAAAACCGGACCGAAAATCGCACCGCCTGCAGGTGTTTTAAGTATTCCGTACGAGAAGTATTAGCTCCCCGACATCATTATGCATGCAGCGACACTGTATGTAGCGCGCATGCCTGCCCGTGTCTCCAGCGTGTCGGAATCCGAACGGAAAACTAACTGGAACGGTTGGGGCGCACGTTTTGGAAGCTGCCGTCTCTTCCGTCCGCTGGTTTCCTTCGCAGGAACAACTAAAGAAAGAAACACGCATACGATTGGCGTGGAGCAGATGCTAATGACCTATAATTGTACGCTTCTTTCTATACTTAACGATTCCCGCGCATATCGGTGCCTTCCTTGCCTGTGCTCTCGAGACGAGACGTTTCGGTCTACGCGTGGTTCTCGTCGTTTATCAGCAAGAGACGTTTCTGGAGGACGTGGCCGTAGCCGCCCTCCCAAGCAGCAGCGCCGTCAGCACTGTATAATTTGTATACCGTGAAAGGCAGCTGTGGCAACTGAAGAGCGCCTGCATTTGAGCCGGGCTCCTTCGAACTCCATTGGCGTTCACGATGCGGCGGCGGCGTTGACCAAGCCACTAACATTAGCGCCTGCACTGAGTCGACGCCACTTAACATAACGGTCGCTTCACGAGTGCCAGCCATCCGCGGTGGTCTGCGGCAAGGCAAATACGCCCAAATGGACGCACAAAGCTGCAATTAATCCAGATAGCTCAGTTTGCTTGTTTTTCAGTTCCAGCTTCTTACGAACTGATCTTGTTACCTGGCGGCGGTGTTCCAGTATTCTGTCGATTCATGCGTTTCTTTTTTTTTTTTCGTTAATGTACTTGACCCAGACCGCCTTGTGCTGCGGCTTATTTCACCATGGGTGGCGCGTGATCTTTGCTGCACTGTGGCTTTCGAAAAAAAAAAGAAAAAAACAACGGCAGAATTCTCCGCACCGCCATGACAACCCCGCATGAAAATTTGTGAGAAGGAATCGCCGTTCGTGTCGCCGTTCCAACGACTGACTACGACGTCTCGTATTCGAAGAGGACCAGCCAATGTCAAGGAGCACTTTCCAACAAAATCTTTATGAATTCGGCCTCAAGAGAGAGAGAGAGAGAGAGAGCGTGTGTGTGTGTGTGTGTGTGTGTGTGTGTGTGTGTGTGTGTGTGTGTGCGCGTGTGTGTGTGCGTGCGTGCGTGCGTGCGTGCGTGCGTGCGTGCGTGTGTGTGTGTGTGTGTGTGTGTGTGTGTGTGTGTGTGTGTGTGTGTGTGTGTGTGTGTGTGTGTGTGTGTGTGTGTGTGTGTGTGTGTGTGTGTTAAATTAATGCGCATTACTTGCACCTGGGCTTAAAGTCCATAACGAAATAATATAACGAAATTTATTAACCGACCTTTAAACTAATTTCTTTAGCGCGCATACTGGAATGAACGTGTTAGTCAGCAATTTCACAAGAAACATCCATTTGGAACGAATATTAGAACTAATATCAGTATTGAGAGAAATGCTGTCCCAAACTAACGATAAGTGGGTACTGTTATTCTTACTTTTTTCAAACAATACGTCGTTTTACATATTGAAGCTAAAAGATTTGTGGAACACACTGCACACCTAGAAAGCAGTATCATCTTTAGAATTTGTTTCGAGTGGATGTGACATTCGAAGACACCGGTTACAATTCGTAATTCGCGATGTGTGTAGTGAGGTAATTAGCTGAGCTATTTGCTTCACACGCGTGCTTCACTCAAGCTATTTGCTTCACACATGATTCACACGCGTCGAGGCTATATATAAACTTGTAATCAGGTCCCGCTTAAAGTGCTAAATATAGCCAGGAAACCGGACATGTTTCGTCTGGTTTCCTGGATATAGCCAGCAGTTAACCAGGACCTGATTAAGAGTGTAGCATCGACGCATACACGTTTAACTCGTCCATTTCGGTTGTATACAATCGATATGGACGAGTTAAACGTGTACGCGTTAAAAAAAACAATAAATAAATAAATCTGACGCATGACTACTCGCTTTTGTGCAACACGAATGACATCGTTTATGCACAATATACTCGGTAGGAATTATTGTTATGACAAGTCCTGAAGGTGATTGTTTGAAAACTCCGTTCATGTCGACTGTCATTTATGTATACTGCGAAATACTGTATATATGCAGTTAACTACCAAGAGCTGCGAAAGCGCACCATACTAAACGTACTTACTTTTTCTTCTGTAAGCACTTATCCGAAGGTTCGCAGTGATCATGCAAGAGGAAATGGCGCACATCGATTCCCACAATATTGCTCGCTTGTAAGAACCCGCGTCAATCATGAGCTGGCAAGTTTCCGATAAAATAAACACCCACATGCCCGGGTTAGAAAAGCACTGCTCACAAGACCTGCCCGCCATAATGTGACGAAACGTAGCACACCAGGATCCTCATAATTTTACACCATCAGGGACACGTATATGAACGGGCGCTATGCAGAGACAGTGGTTTGGCGGTTTATCTTTCTTTTTGTTGTGGTCGCTTCCATAACGTACAGCGGACGGCGTGGGTAGTAAATTCGGCACGCACACGAGGTAACCGGGAGAGCATCACTTCCTTGGATGACGCCGCCCAGGCTGGTACGCGTCTTTGGCGGTTCCGTCGCGCTGATACACGCGACATGCGCGGCCGTTCTTTCTTTTGCGCGGGAACAGAGCTATGCAGCGGTGCACTTTACGAGCAGCGTTTCAGGCGGCGCCATACGTTTCCACGAACATACACCCAGAAAGTGTGTGCGCGCAAGCCCATTATGCCTCGGCGCGGAACGAACGCGCGTCCTTATCGTGTACCGACCGGTCGCCAGGTCCGCGCGAGCCTTTCGGTCGACCATTCGCCCGCCTTCGGCGTATGTGTGCGCAAGGGTCGCGGCGCTATCCGCGATCCGAGGGCGGCGACGTACGGGACAAAGGACAGGTGCGAACCCCATATCCGACGCAGCCCCTCGTGCAGTATTTTACGTTTTGTTCGCTTCCCTTCAGTTGTGCTTCGGAGCTTTAGCTGCGCCCCGTTTTGCCGTTGTAACTTATTTTATTCATTTCTCTCCTATCTGTCCGCGTGACATAAAAAAGTAACGGCCTCGCCAAGCACAGTCGACGCGAGCATGGGCGGTAAAAAGAACAACTCATTTCTTTATGAAGCGACTGGGGCTGGTTCCGCTGCAGCAAAGCAGGCATCGGGCGCTGCCCCGCTTGGGCCAGCAGCACACAATAGGTGCAAACACTGGCGCGGAAAGCGATCGCAGCGCGCTAGCGTCGTTTCCTGTGTTCGCAGGGCGCGTTATGTACGGCGGGGCGGCCCGTCTCTGGAGGCGACGCCAGGGCGGACGGCACCTGGAGGGCCCCGAGCGACGCGATATGGCGCCTCCACCCGCAATGGGTCCCGGGCCCGACGTTGCATTAAAATAATCGGAGCATACCATCGTTGCCCCTCGTGTATACCGTCCGTATCGTTTCGCGTCCGCGCACGCCCGCGACGTCCTGTCGAGAAAGTACGAAATGTTACTTAGTATACTGGTTATAACCGTTGTGCCAATTTTTGTTGTCCTCGCGAAGTATACGGCACGTTTTCATATCGGGAGGAGAGTGGGGAAGAAGAGGTCAGAAATGACATTGTTTAGAGGAATGTATCGGCCTATCACAAGATTTGGTTATACTTTGCTCAGCGTGACTGACGCATATGCCTGTATACCAGCATATGACTATTCTTTATTTTTCTTCGTCTAAGAAATATACAGATACTACACGCAATTATAATGAATAGCATGCATACAACCCAACTCCCATACCATCGCCGGTCTTTAAGGGCCGGCGCCGGCCTTGGAGGCCCAACAATAAAAACAATCAAAATTTAGAAAGAGCCGAAAACAGTCGCAGAGGCGGACACCGAACAATCATGCGCTGGAGGCCATGCTCGTCGCCCCCGACCTGAAGGACCAGCGCAAGCTGGCGGACCACGTCAGGAAAGTTGCAGAGGCCAATGGCTATACCTGAACTGAGAAGGCCATCCACTTTAGGTGAAGAAAGAAGAACTCTTTCGCATTGATTCGTGCAATTATATGTTTACTATCTCTGCCCCTCTCTCGCAGTAGATGCGTTAAAGTTGATGCGGTGGCCTGAGATTTCGGGTGCGTATGTAGGCGTGTGTGTGTTTTTCCTTGTCATTTTTTTATTTCTCGCTAGTTTCCCACGTATACTATCAATCGCTTGTTGAATTTGCAACTCTGAGTTATAATCCCTGAGGTTCGGGCACGTTGTGTTTGCCGACATTTTCTTCATCTTCAAGCGTCAATGCTGGTGACTGCTTTACCATAGAAGACGCTGTATTTTCCCCTTAGCGGTATGTTAAAGTACTTCGACTATACTGTTATCGTCGCTATTTCATTCACTATTTCAAGTGTTTGCGCACATTACTAGCCGTATTTGTGTGCTGTATTGCTCCTCCAGATGCTCAGACTGTTTAGACTACAGGCAATTCCTCCTATCTGGAGAAAGCGTGAGTTACAAGCATGTGCGGCCTGACGTAGGTCATCTTCGGTATTTTGGTCCTTAAGTATATTTTCCACTCATAGTGGTGTGCATTGTCGTTATATAGTCGAGATAACGGCTGAATAATGCCGAGGGTGTCTCAATTTATTACGCAGGCGTATCTTACCGCGTTGATGCTACATTGCACTCCCTTTTAAGTAGGTTTCAAAATGAGGTCGCTTTGGAATTATAGTCGAGCAGTTAATCAGGCACTGTGTAGCGTGACACTTTCACCAAGGATGCATTAACGAGTTTATACAGGCTGTGCTCCGCTCGCTATGTCCGACTGAAGATACGCAGCCTCCAATGAGCAAAAGAAAGAAAAAAGCGAGGCTCCGGAAAATAAAGCATGTTGCTCCATATCCTCGTCAGCGCATAGTGTTGGCACAGGAAAATTGCCAGCCGTCACGCCACTCTTGTTTTTTTGCCAGTCCATTGGCTGTGCTTGAAGCTGCTACAATCGATGGTCCCAAAAATGAGAGCCTCAAATGCGACGATATAGCTGGCGAGTTCCGATATCCTCTGCCAAGCATGACGCGACGCACTGAAGCGCGACGGTGAGGACAACGTAGGTATACGCTTGCAGTTGAGCCTACGTCCTCCCTCGCCTTGTGGCGAGCCGTCACGTTACGTTTCGTTTCCAGAGGCCATTCTACGGCGTATAGTGAATAGACGTTAAGCACGCTGCTCTTGTAGACAGCGTTCCACCGTAGATGTGAGCGATGGCCCACGCAAACGCAAATACCTCATGACGCTCGTTTTTGCAAGTGCGAGCCGGAAGTTTCGAAGGAAAAAAAAAAAGCGAATGTAAACAGCAAGTTGTCACTGAACGTGTATACCGCGCACTGTTTGCGCGCACGAAGATGTAGGGCACATGCAATAGTGGATGCGGCAGAATGTATAGTCGCAACAGTTCCATTCCAGTGCTGTATAAGAATATTTTGCAAGTCGTTGTGCTTTCGTGCTAACTTTCACGACTGTCAAAGCCTCGCATTGCACTGTTATTCCGCGAAAACCACGAAAAAAAAGAGAGCATGAAGTCGGAGAGGATGACAAAAAACCATGTGCGTGTTCCCCCGTGCCTTTCCTCGTTGACAATTAATTATGCGTCATATACCAACAAGCCCATGTGTCTATCCTCTCGCAAGGCAAGCACACGAACGTGCATTAAATAACGCCGTGCACTCCTTGTGGCTTCTATATATATATATAAGTTAATCGGGGAAGGGCTTCCATCTCTGAAGACTAAATATGACATGAACTCTTCATTAGGCTTGAGCCGCGCGAGATGTGCGCGAGGCAAGAAAGGAAGCAGAACGTGGGAAAGCTTTCGCGCCTCGATGAAGGAAACAACGGCCTCTTCCCGAGTTTCACTTCCGTCTCGAGGAAGCCTTGTTCTGCGCTCGTCAAGCCCCTGACAAGGGCGCGCTCGGTAGCATCCCACCCAGTTCCGCGCGGTGCGAAGACGAAACGCGAGCCCTGAGAATCGGTATCTACGCCCCCGACGCTTCTCCTCCGACAGTCATCCTGTAAGCCGGGCGCGCGCATCTGCTCTCGGAAACAAACGGCGCCCAAGGCAAAAGAAGAAGCCAGGGCGACGGTCACTCGGTGACAGCGAGGTATAGACCGTGGGCGAGCGTATTCGGCCGCTAGAGGCTTACGGCGGGGTTCCTCGTGCACTCGTCCTGCTAGAGAGCGAGGGTACAGTGTCACAGAAGTACTGGGGACGAGTGACAGCCACCATTACGACGACAGCGGGTTCCGACCACGCTGCATTCCTGGGGAGGTACTGTGGGCGGAGAAGAAAAGTCGCTGCCGCTTCCGTTGCTCTTCGTGGGACAGCTCGATCAGCCCCTCCTTAAGCACCCCAGTCCAACGGCGGCCAAGGATGTCTTCGACGGCGCGGCCAAGGATGGCCTCCTGAAGCGCGTACTCCTGAAAGCGCAACATTCACCTCGCCAAGACGAGACAAGGAAAGAAAATTTCGGCCCGGTTACAGCTTCATTCCTGGCTTGTTCGGTTTGCCCAGAGTAACCTGTATGCGGCACAGCGAACATGCAGATATACCTAAGCTGAATGTTATTTGTACTGCATCACAACAGGTCTATCTACTGCCCACTTAGTTACGTCATTACCATTACTTCAATAAGTTTTGTTGTGAAACTAAATGCATTCAGTATAACAAAATATGGCACCTGTGATTACATAGGTCGGCAAAGAAAGTGGAGCTCACTCAGACTCACTCAAATAATGTATTTTCCGCTTAGGGCTCACTCGGACTCAGACTCACCAAAACTTTCCTGAACCGGATTCACTCGGAGTTAGACTCACCAAAATTTTTCTCAACCAGACTCACTCGGACTCAGACTCACAGCTCGATCTTAGTCTGAGTGAGTCGACTTAGGAATCCGTTATCGTAAAATTAGCTTTCCCGATCAAGGTGTCAACGCTTTTTAACACCAATTTCTCACATAATCGGTGCTCTACGACATGCCTTTTGATCTTGTACCTTCAAATATGAGTTATCAGTGGCTTCAATCCAGTAGGACATTTTTATGAAATACGCGATTCACACGAACTATTTTGATCAGGAACTTCCCGTGAAAGAGTTTGCGGCGGGGGGGGGGGGGGGGGGGGAGATGATGACACCTTCCCCCCCTTCCACCTTAACTGACGCCTCCAATCAATAAATATTGAGGTGGCGCATGAACACTAGTGTGTTGAGATATGTGTGAATAGACTTCAGTATAAACGTAAGCCGATATAAGGCTGATAGTAATGCTGAAGATGAGTAGATAGAACGATAGGTTGGCAATATAAAATGGAGCTCACTCAGACTCGCTCAACAAATATACTTTGCGCTTAGGACTCACTCGGACTCAGACTCACCAAAAGTTTTCTTCAACCGGACTCACTCGGACTCAGACTCACGGTTCGATCTGAGACTGAGTGAGTTAGAGTGAATCGACACATGAGTGAGTTCGCCGACCTATGCCTGTGAATGACGTGTGCGCGGGAATACAGAGGAGAGCACAAGTTGGGGCTTTAATTCAGGATCAGCAGTACATTATACGAAGGCCACAATAATTCATTACGACGCCTCACTGGCTCCTTGTCAGCGGGAGTTGTAAGCGGCCCGCTGCACACTGCTTTCTTGCGGTTTTATTGCCGCCATTAATTTGCTTAGAACACTTGAATTCCTCACAAGAAAAAAATAATCCCCTCCATAATCTAACATTATCAATTCGAATACGATTAATAACTGAATGCGGTTTATCTGTGCTCGAGACACATCGCACCGACATTCCGACGTCACAGTGATAGGGGACGAAATTATACAGATATGCGGGTAACGATAGTCGAAATATTACGGCCTCCGCGAAGACAAATGCGCTGAATACACTTATCATGGCGGGTTATAAGTCCTGAAATGCTGCAGTTGCTTTTCCTGCTCTCTCTTTCCTATAATACTGTCTCGGTTTCTCTCTGTTGTTGCGAGAGTTGAGCGATACTGTCACGGGTTGATGAGGACAGAAAATGAGCAGCGCTTGAAAAAGTGGCCTTTTAACGCGGAGCACCCTTTTCTCGTCCCACAGGACATTGCTTTCTACACGAGCATCCACGCAACACGGTTTCGTTTGCGGCTTGTCGCATGTGTCAAGGTACACCGAAAGTCCTGTAGGTTCTTTAAAGAGATTCTCTCGAGAGCTGTTGCAGACACCAGCTTAACGCCCTTATGCGTTCTTAAGGACCAAGAGTGATGCAGCCATTAAGCTTCCCACGTAATGAACATGGCTCGCAGCGAGTTCATCCCGAGCGCGTGGTGCGCCCGCAGGCACGGTGCACGACACGCATGGAAGGTGAATGTCTTCGTATTTCAGAACACCGAAAGCGCGGGTCGCTTCATCATTTTGCGAGCAATCGGAGCTGAAGTTGCGTAGCAGGTTGCAATGGCTGGTATACCCACTGCCTAAGCGCAAGTGGACTTCTTTTTTTTTTTTAAATCAAGGATATCAGCCCTTATTTAAGAGAGGCATGTTCTAAGTGTTTCTTCCGTGTGAGCTGTCGTGTCTGCTTGGAGCGCTTTCATAAAGAATTCATGATTACGTTTCAGACGCCACGTCAACCCCCTCTACAAGGAACCCCGCGTCCTTTTACTGTAATGCACGCTGAGGCGCCAGCACGTGAAACGAGATCTATATACAGTAGGCTGTTATGAAAATCAGCGCCATTCAACTTTTACCGTTAGTACATAATGCTACGTACCATGCAGTGGCATCGCGATCAAGAAGACGAAGAGAAGGACGACAAAAAATAGAGTGGCGCGAGATGTTCGCGTCGTCAGCGCTGCTCGCCTAATAAGTTATTTGCCTGCCCGCCTGCTCGCCTAAACAGTTGTAAATACAACTATACCTATTCAAGTCTTTGTCCTTCCCGTAACAAAATTAATATCGCAGATTTTCCTAAAAACAAATAAAAACGCTACAAAGCACGTGAGAAACATACATTATACGTGATCATTTATCTAAGAAACAAGACACCAGACAGCAAAGCATAGACCTTCGAAAAGCTCCAAGCGTTAATGATAATTTTTGTGAACTCGCTTCTTTCAGGTCAGCAGCCGAGTAACGTAACCATGCTGTATCAAGGAGGCGACATGCATCGAGCGTTGCTCACTATACTTTTGCTCCGATAATTCGCATTACCTATTACAAGTTTGAATAACGTTGATGTTACTGTGTTATCAAGAGTTTTTCTTCGGTGATGGCAGACAACGTACCCCCATGAAGAGAGCTTAGCAGAATTTTAGCTGGGCTAGTGCATCGCAATATCAATACAGCGCGTGCCCAATGAAATCCACGAGAAAATCCTAAGTGCTCAGAAAGCCGAAGCAGGCCCCAATAAATAACACGCACGCGCGCAAGCACGCACGCACGCACGCACGCACGCACGCACGCACGCACGCACGCACGCACGCACGCACAAACTCTAAAGTTGGGTCCAGCGGCCCGCGTGAGAATGCTGTCGACCTCAGATTGAAGCTGGCTATGAAGAAACGCCTGACGCATTCGCGCCGGGGCAACCAATTGTCAGTGTGAGTGCGTACGGACATTTCCAGAGCCTCGGAGTCCCCGAACTCTACACTTCCACTGCTCCCCTTCTCGGACACCTCTCTTGCCAAGTTTCTCCTCCCAGCAAAGCGGCGCACCGAACACATGGCGATTGCCGATGGACGAATCGGCGCGAAGTGCGGCGCGCGCCTGCAATTATTGGCGGCGGCGACTCTTTTCCTCGGCTTGACTTCTTTACGAGACAAATTACGGCTTCGCCTATCGAGGAAGGAAACGGGCGAAATTCCGCCGCGCGGGTCCCGGTTTTTGCACTGCAGCGGCCGCGCTTGATTTATGGCGGCTCCTCGTCCCCTACACACGCCGCAAGCCGACGACGACGACGCAGCCGATAGCCCGTGGCAACGAAACACTCAGCCGTCTGCCTGGAAGCACGCACTGGGCTGCAGACAGACCCCGCGCACGTGGTGTTGCAGCGGTGAAGGCTGGCGCAGTCTCGAGAACATGGGGCAGCCAGTAGGAATCTCGATATGTATGCCAGTCCGTGCGCGCGAGTTCCTTGTGCGCAGCGCACTTCGTGCGAGAAACGAGAGAAAACGAAATACTAGAAATTGATCAGGAAGTCGGCAAGTTAGGTGAGAACGAGGAGAAAATAAGAACGTGAACTTTTCAGGGGGTCGAGGTGCAGGAAGCCCTTTAAACAAAGAAAACAAAACAAGAACGCCTTCCAGAGGGCGGCCAGCAGCGCTATATGCAGCCGCGAACTACAAAAATAAAGGAACCGGATACGATAGAAAAACTAATGAACCGTGATGTCTCGCAGAAAAGTCTGCGCAAAGCAATAGAAGAAGCACGAAACAAGACAGAGAAAGGGAGCGAGAGGAACG
Source organism: Rhipicephalus sanguineus (assembly GCF_013339695.2). NCBI lineage: Eukaryota > Metazoa > Arthropoda > Arachnida > Ixodida > Ixodidae > Rhipicephalus > Rhipicephalus sanguineus. The sequence goes on from NC_051176.1 coordinate 145,212,942, forward strand.
GATCATCGGTGAAGATTTTCGACGTTTTAAACTTTTTAGTCCCCCACTTTTAGCACTGTTTTAACGAGTGGGTGGAATATGGAGAGGAATAATTAATTGCGCACTAAGTTTTCTCGCCTCGTTCACGACTACAGCTTATGATGCCTCGAGTGTAGCTGGAGTGCTTAATTTGCTTTTCCGCTTTCTTTTCTTTTCTTTGCGACCGTGTTTGGTTTGGCTGTCAGTGAACCGGTCTCGTCGCTTGTTAAATCTCAAGTCTATGCCTCCCCCTGTGTCCGCGGATTTTGATTCTACACGTTCCGGAAAGCAATAGCTAATAAAATTAAAAGGAGCCAGTGCACTTGAGCTGTAGAGAGCAGCTTAATTAAGAAGGAATTAGGTGGCGCGTTCCCAGTACAGTGATTTATACTTAATTACGCAAGTGATGACTACATAAAACGAGAAAGTGGCGTGGTCCATGCGTTCAAACAGCGCTTTAGCGTACATTGACGGATTTGTATGAATGGTCAAAGTAGCAAATTTGTTTGTCTTCTGAAGTACCTGCTTCGAAAAGTTTCCTGATTTAATGTAACCATGTACCTCGATTGGAACGCAAAATACAGACATTGAAGACAGAAAGTTCAGCTTTGTGGCTCTTTTTTTAAGTGCCATCATTAGTGTTCGCTTGCAGTATATATATACGTCACCGTTTTCAGAGCGTTGTGTAGCTCGTGAAATCGTGATGCCATTGCGCCAACAAAACATACAGATGTCCTCGACTTCGTTCTTCTTCCTATTCTATTGAAGTTTGGCAAAGCTAAAAAAAAAAAAAACAGGGGTGTGCGAATATTCGAGTTTCGAATTCGAATCGAATAGTTCCTAATCGAATAATTCGATTCGACTTTCGAATAGCTAGTATTCGAAGTTTCAAATAATTCGACAGGACGAATATCTAAAACGCGACAAAGGCCAATGGTGCTACTTGGTTAGGGAGGGTGGCTAAAACTAACGCTAACATCACCGTTCGTTAAACTTTCACTAACATCCTGGTTCAAAAACTTCTTGCGTAATTCGGTCGCATATGCCGGAAGCGCCGTAAAACGACGTGACTTTGGCCTGCGAAACCCTCGGTGATTGGCTTTGCAGGTTAAAATTTGTTCACGCTGGGCAGTCGCCACGGCCGCACCGCACCACTAGTTCAGAAACCCCCATCGTTCCGGCGAGCAGTTAAAGGGGTAGTGCCACCAAATCACCAAATTTGTGGCTTGCGCGTTCTTTGCTGCAAGCGTTTCCTGTAGCTCCAGGAAGCATGATATACGCATCAAGATTCAGGTATTCTCGCTAAATAACTTAATATCGCTTTTTGATGTGAACAACTTTCGGTTTCGGTTTCTAGGCGCCGAGGTTGGGCAGTAACGTAGCAGTGTAGGGGGCTTGGTCACGTGACCACACAAGGCTGTCACGCACTTGGCCAGGATGCGATCGAAACTCGGCGAGTGATGTAGCAACCGATGCTTTGCCGGTACTATAGTGAACTAGAATATATTCTAGTTCACTATAGCCGGTACGTGCGGAGGTGGTGGAGGTCCGGAGGTCACTCGCGTCACTACAGCAGATCTGGTGTGACGTCACTACAACTTTCGTTGCCCCTCCTATAGAGCTACGTCAGAGATGGCGCGCTATCGATGGGTTTCGATCGGGAAAATGGGCATTTAGGTACACTTTAGAAGTGAATTAAAATATATTATAAACGTTTGCTGTGTCCGACCCTTCGTGTGGAGTGTCCTTGCATACAGAGGACACCCACAACAGGCTTAGCCTCCAAATTTGATGGCACCACCCCTTTAAAACGCTGCTGTGAACGGGCGCCCGAAGAATTTAGGCCCGGAGAACCCATGGCGATGAAGCACAATATTACCGTTGTCAGATGAGCCTTATTGCTCGACTAAGGGGAAAGAAAGCTAGCTACCGTATCCCCCTCTCTCAGGAGGTGAGGAGTGCCGCTGCTGACTGGAATGGCGGCTCTTCTATTAACATGCCTGAGCGCCCACAAAAGCTGAATCAAAAGCCACTCCCGAACAAGTGCGTAGTGAAGCTGTCATCACGCCGTAGCGTCCCTGGTTTTTCGTTTGTCTTGCCGTAACTGGCGGCACACATTTCGTGAATATATACTATACGATATTCGATATTTTTGGCCGCTATTCGGCACTATTCGATTCGAATTCGATTCGAGACTAAATTTCACTATTCGCACACCCCTAAAAAAAGCATAGTGTTCCAGTATTTCGGTCCGTATTCACAAAAACGCGCTGGCGCCATAACACTGGACATTTCATTAGGGAAGGCGGCCGGCCAATGGCGAAGAACCTCCTTATGCACGACAAGCACTCTGTGGAATAGGTCGTATCAGCCCAGTGGAAGATCTCGATAAGGTTATTCAAGTTTCTCTATAAAGACGCTAACTTAATTGGGGGCTATATTTCGTCGAGTATACTTCAATGTTATTATGTACCTGTGTTTACAAAACCCTCGTAGGCTGTAGAAATTTTCGTAAGGGTAAATTGCAGCCAGACTCGATGCCGGACGCATAATCAGAGAAGGCCAATGGCAGAGAACACTTACGATTGCTGAAGCATAAATGCCATATGGCATCTGCTTTGGCGGTGAACGAATGGCTAGCGCGTCCAGTGAGTGCGACATCGGAGGTCATCACGTCACACGTCAGGGCTTTGAATCCTCTTGCCGAGAAGTGACACACCAACGTTATTTTGACCTCTCGCTTACTACCCTGCAAGGGACACCACACTCCCGCCGTAAAAATCTGCCAGGTTGTACTTATCTCTCCTGAAACATTTAGGTTCTCGGTCATTTTATGCTTCCTCTCTTTCTCTCTCTCTTTAATGCTACGGGCGCTTTCTATACGGTTTCACATACATATACAGTGCCTAGACTGTTGACAGCACTATAAGGGAAAAAAGAAGATAATCGTCCCTGTAACGAACGCACGTAGCAAGCGAGCACCCGTCCCCCGGATGGATGGATGCTATGAGCGTCCCCTTTAAAACGGGGCGGTGACATGTCTGCCACCAGGCTCGAAGAAAAAAAAAAAAAGAAAGAAAAGAAAGCTTCCTTGTTTCATGTTGGCCTAATACCTTATCTACATTGATTAAATCTATGTTATTATACCAAAAAATATAAATTCACGGTCCATCTCTCTGCCTCTTAAGGCAGAATGACCTTATTTTTCCCCCATTATTTATTTTTGTTCTTTATCTCTACTTTTCTGCCACCAATACTCTAACCGTCTCTTACTTATTTCTATCGCGGACGTGTTCAGCTTTCCATTGTTGTCCCTAAAACCCAAGGCTTCATGTAGACTCGTGCCCACACGTATACCTGGGTGAATATCGCCACATTCAATCAGTACATGTTCCATCGTTTCCTTAGTTCCCCCGCAGCATGTACATTGTTCTTCTTCGTTACTAAATCTCGCTTTATAACTACGCGTTCTAAGGCAGCCCGACCTTGCTTCAAACAGTAAAGCGCTTCCCCTTGAATTATCGTAAAACCTTTCCCTCCTTATTTCGTTTTTTCCTTTTCGGTAGTTACTCAGAGCCGGCTTCTTTTCCATCGCTGTCATCCAATAAGTCCTCTCCGCCTCTCTGACCTTCCGCTTAATGCTCCTTGTTGCCATATCGCCCGCACTGCCAGCCGTATATTTACTGGTGAGCCTCCTAGTTCTTTTTCTCCACTGCGTGTCAACGCTTTTTCTATACAAATACCTGAAAACCTTCTCTGCCCATCTACTCTCCTTCATTTTCCTCAGCCTCTCTTCGAATCTCATTTTGCTCTGCGCTTCCCTCACTTCAAAGCCTGTCCATCCCATATCACCCTTTACCGCCTCATTTGTCGTCTTCCCGTGAGCGCCCAACGCGAGGCGGCCCACCGTCCTTTGATTTACATCCATTCCTGATTGCACCTCTGACTTCATGCACACCACTGAGTTCCCAAATGTAAGCCCCGGAACCATCACACCCTTCCACAGCCCTCGAAGCACCTCGTACCTATTGTATCCCCATAAAGCTCTGTGCTTCATAATTGCAGCATTCCTCTTTCCCTTTGCTACCGATGCTTTCTCTTGTACCTCCATATATCTATCCCCCTCATTTACCCATACTCCGAGGTACTTGTACTCGCTTACCCTCGGTATTTTTTGGCCCTGTATTAATACCGTATGGTCTCCGTGATCATTGAATACCATCAATCCACATTTTGTTGCACTAAATCCTAGTCCTAGAGCCTCACACTCCCTTCCGCATATATCTGCCAGTCGCTGTATATTATCTTGACTGTCCGCAAATAAGACAATATCATCAGCATAAAATAGACCTGGAAGCTTCTGCTCAACCATCGCTCCGACCTGTTTGTGTGACAAATTAAATCCAATGTTGCTACCTTCTAGCGCTTTTTCCATCCTCGCCATGTACAGCATGAATAAGAGCGGGGACAAAGGGCATCCCTGTCTCAGCCCCTTGCTAATTTCAACGCTGTCCTTGCTACTTATTCCTTCCCATTCTATACAAACTGTATTTCCTCGGTATATTTCCCTCAAAAGCTGTACACAGTCGTCACCTATGCCCACTTCCTTCAATATATCCCACAAAATTTCCTGATTAACGTTGTCATACGCCCCGGTGATATCTAGATAAGCTACGTATAAGGGCCTGTTTTCTATTTTAGATATTTCTATACACTGGGTAAGAACAAACAGATTATCGTCTAACCGCCTGTCGATTCGAAATCCATTCTGAAGTTCTCCCAAAATATCATTTTGTTCTACCCACGCTTCTATTTTAATTTTACTGCCTGCATCGCCAACCTGTATAGCACCGATGTAATTGTTAGCGGTCTATACGAGCGAATGTTATCCTTTTCTCCCTTGCCTTTATAGATTAAGTTCATTCTACTTTTTCTCCAACTGTCTGGTATTTCCCTCTCCTGTAAGCACTTTTCTACGGCTTTCAGCAGTGCTTCTTTAGTGTTATGTCCGAGTTCGTTAATGAGGCTGACGGGAACCCCATCTAAGCCCGGAGTAGTGCGCTTAGGAATTTTTCCTTCGGCCTTCTTCCAATTGAAATTCTCTAGTACTACATCTTCGTCGGTTGCACTCCTTTGCGTACTTTTACTCACCGGGGGAATCCCCTGGGGGACCTTTTTAAACGAATCGGCTGTTATCTTTCGGATGTAACCTAGCGCTTCATATCCTTCCAATTTATTTCCTCCTTCATCTACCATATGTTGTTGCATTGTGACAGACTTCCTACCCAGCGCTTTTAGGTGGCTCCAAAATATCCTAGGCGCGGCCTTCTTCTTTTCGCGAATCTCTGTCATCCAGCGTTCACTTTCACCTTTAATTTTTGCCTCGACTAATTTCTGCACAATGGATTTTTGCTCTAAATATATTTCCCATATTTGGTTGACTTCGTCCTGTGGCCGCTTCTCCCCCTTCCCGCCATACAGCGCCCTCTCTGAGCGTCCGTCCAAAAGAACACGTTGCACCTCTTCCATTCGGCGCCCTTTAAATGGCCCGGTTTTTATCTTGTTTGTCTTCTTTACAGAACAGCGGACTTCTGTTGATGTGTCAGGCATAGCGGGGGAGTGCAAGGTCAAAGGCGCCAAAGGAAAACAGCCAGCGGCGAGCATCCCCAATTCCCCAACCCACCAGGCAATAACGTCAAAACTAAAGCAAAACGACAAGAATATGAGAGTGGAAGGGGGTGTTGCAGGGGGTGATGACACCATGATGCAGCGCGCTAAAAGGCTTCTTCTCCGCTTTTACAACACGAGAGAAAATGCGCAGGGCTGTTGTCAAGGGCCGTACACACAAGCGGGCCCACTGATGTACCCATGGCGACTGCTGGGCAAACTGGCGTCTCGTCGGGCTCCGCGTTCGCGGCGTTTATGGCACCGCGTAGCGGTCCGCGTCGAGAGAGCCCGCGGCGCGTGGGCCGCCGCTCGCCCCCGGGGACTAGCGCTCCGAGCGTGTAGGGAGGCGATGGACGAGGTGGCCCGCGCCCCCAGAGCGAGATGGAAAACGAGCGTCGGTGTGATGCAGAACTGTCAGCGGGTGGGCAGGCAGGCTTCCGAAGGGGCGACCAAGAGCAGTGGCTGAGAAGCGTGACTCCGGTGGTGCGTGCACGCCCGGCACATGGGCGTGTTAGGCTCATGCACGAACGGGTTCGGCGGGCGTCCGCGCGAGCGGGTTAAACCGCGGGTGACTATACGGATGCTATAGGTGCACCGCACAAGCATGACGCGCTGTTTGCTCGAAACGCCCGTTGTGTGCTGTGGTCGGCGCTGTCTGAGCGGTACCCTGATTGGCATGGGGCGCTCGGGCACTGCATTCGGGCCGGATGCAATGCCACGTGGCCTCAGCTTTCGACTGAGGCCGCACCCCGTCGTCTGGGCTCTGCCGGATGCTCAGAAACAGCACACAGACGGGACATGGCCACAGAGGAGTGGGATTGACGAAATGACGAAATCTCAGATAGTTACGAAGATTATAGCTACCGTAAGGTCAATGTAACGAGAGAGTGAATAATTTTCGTAATTAATGCGTTGCCTGTTTAGCATGCAGTTGTCTCCAAGGGCGCCGAAATAAGAAAAAGAACCTGTCTTGATGGAACAGCTTTCGCACATTATCCTACAGAATGCTCTCTTTTTTTTATTTTCCGTGCACCGACGAGGCTTGACATAATTTGCCCACTCGATGATGATCATAAAGGACAGCGCAATGTGTTATACGAAGACCAGTTAAAAGGCAAGCTAACAAAGCTCGCCGTAAATTAGCGCTCGCGTGCAATAGTTAGCAACATTATTAGCGTTGCCTGACCCGCGGGGGGCCAAATCATGTTGCAAAGCCTTTGTTTCGCCAAGCAAAGTTTTCTTACGCGACCACTCCTTCGATTCAAGTTTTCAGAAGATTAATGAGATGGTGTTGCTGCCGGTTTATCGTTTTAAAAACATAAAGAAAAACGCTTACTGCATTTTCAAATAAATGATCTTCGCAGCAAAATCGAACGACGATATAACAAGTCAGGACGAGCGTCCACATTTTGGAAGTATCTTCGTAAAGTTTAGAGGCATGCTCTGAACAAACGCTGAAGGTGCAACACGATTAAATTGCGAGAAATAAAGCGTAAGCCTCCTCTTTTACCGATCTGAGCCACGGCTTCAGTTTGCACCACACGCGCACGAAAGAAAAAAAAGGAAAACAAAGAGATAACATTCATACGCAAATAAATAAAGAACGGCGCGCGCGAGGAGGGAGGGGTCAGAAGGCAGAGAATGTTTTGCAGCGTATAGCTGCTTGAAACAAAGTCTGCCGCCGAAGCGTTTATGGAAAAAAAGAAAGAGAGAGAGAGAGAGATAGCGGAGGATTGGGGGGGTAGAGGGGGAGCGTCGGGAAGCTGCGAGGAATAAAGAACACGGACAACAGCAAACTTGCAAAGCGGGCAATCACTGCGAGATGCAACGAGCCAAATCCCTCGAAATCCCCGCCGTCGCGATGGCTTAAGCTCCGAAACAATAAGGTTTCGCATCGTGCACTATTATTACTTCTTTTCCGCCTGGGTAATCAGCGTCCGCGTGAAAAAAGGCTTGGATTTCGCAAACGACGGATGCGAGCGGCGCTTGTATATAGCTCGCACATGATGGGTACCAGCGAAGCGGGGAACGCAAGCGCGAATATATACGTGCATACGAAGAGCCGGCGCGCCGAGTTTCTGCGCTTTTCGCGGGGTAAAGCGCAGGCAGTCGAGATGCATATTGCCGGCTTCCGTCGCCACAGGCCGCTTTTGTCCTGGCGCGTCAATTCGGCAGTCTCTAATCGAGCTTTTTTTGCTCACGCTTACGCTTTGCGGGGAAGAGGTCGCACGGGTACACCTTCAAAGGTGCCAGACGCACAGACCCGTCACCCATGCTCTTACTCAAGATTAAGTCCGCAGTTCGATTGCGTTCGATTAAGTTTCATTTTGAAACGAACTCAGTCAGAGAATACGATTACAGAACGTGCAATTACTGTATTTAATATGGTCAACATTTTTCGCATCTGATATTCCCCACATATGCTAGCGACAAATGTAGGAAAAAAGAAAACTGCATAAGCACGCATGTAGCCATGTACCAACATTCACGCACGACAGCTATAAATGAGCTCTTCTTTGTGAGAAGGTGAACGTGAATGCGCAGCTAGCCCTCGTCATCCACGCGTTTATTATCCTACGTCTCTCAGACCAATCACTGAAACAAGACACCCGTCGAATTTCCCACGCCGCCATTATAGACAACAGCGAATCACAATGGCGAGTTGCTTTTCGTTCTACTACTGATCAAGTCCAGGCTTCCTCTCCGCGTCACTCTGTGTACACTATCGTTTTTAACTTATGCATTTTGCAGCCCTTGTCGTCGGGTCAAATACCCTTCAAGCGCGTCCTTATAGTCTCGCAAGGAGCGCGCTGCGTCATCGCTGCGTGCAGCGAGTTGGCAGGGCTGGATCCTCCATTTGTGAAGCGCTAACGGAAGAAGAATTAATTTCCAGTGCCAGACACCGAGGGCGCAGCAAAACAGTCAAAAGACATGCAAGGAAGCCACGCGATAACAGAAACGACCTAAGAGGGAGAGGGAGAGAGAAGAGGAATGGAAGAGGAAAGACATGGGGGTTGAGCAGAGCGAGCACAAGGTCCGCGCGATGAACTGCGATGTTGAAACGCGAGAAAATAGATGTTTTCCGAGCAGTGAGCAGGCGGGCGCAGCGCGCGTAAAACAAACAGGCGCGCCGATGACTCGCGTTCCCCACGTTTCTCTCGGCGCTCGAGCGTGCGTGCAACGGGGCCGCCGGGCGCACCATCTTCGGTCTCGCGTCAGACGACGACGACCTGCTGAAATACGCGTCCTGTCTGTGTAGAGCTCGCGTCTCGGAGGCCATTTCGCTCGCCACGCAGAGTATTTTATCTTTTTCTTCCTCCTCCGCCGGTGGTTCCGCTCAATCTGTGGTCGCGGCTGCCATCAAGCGAAGCCTGGCACCGCTGCGCTGCCAAGAAACGAGGCGCGGTTGTCGTGGCGCGCGCGAGCGGTGATTACCGTCGATCGGCCGTCGTTAGCGGCCCTCACGCGCGGCGCCACCGCTCCTTGCTTGCTTATTCGCTCTATTGCCTTTTTTTTTTTTTTTTAACGCCTTCCAGTGTTTCTCTCCTCCTTGAACGTTAGCGAGAACCCGGAGCACGTACTTCAAAAGACGTGATACGATTATTGCGAACGTATAGGTTTGTCATTCAAATGACTATGTGTGCATTAAACGTGGTGCACCGCTGCAGGACAGTGATTAAGTGCACCAGCTGCGGCTGCCTCAACTACCGCCGCATCGAGGTACATCTAATTCGAAAATCGGCGCAGCGGCAAATCTTGACGGATGAGTTGGTTACCATCGTAGACCTCGTGAGTACAATAATTACTGGCTATATTAAATTCCTGTTACCGCACTCCTCAGAACACAGTGAGCTCAAGGGTACATGGTGCACTGCAGTCTGCAGGGTACGTCCACTCGAGCAGCGCAGGCACGTTGGCAAGACTTTTAACTGCTGTTTGTGCTCGGCTAACCCCCGTATAGCGTTCGCAAAAACTATCATCATCATGCTGGCGTGCGCTTTCTTAAGCCTGTTTCACATGCGAGCGACTGAGCGGCGGGGCCCGCGGCGATTGAGCGGCGACAGGACGCTCGCACGCGGCTTCGTTTCACATGCACCGCTTTTGCGCGGCGCGCGCCTCTGCGATGCGCAGTGATGGTTGTGGAAAGCGCCCCTCCGAGTTCGCTTCTTTTGGTGCACTTGGGTTGCGAGTTTCACCAGCCTTCTACTTCGGTGCTCGATTTTCACGCGCCTAAACATTGAATGACGAAAATGTGCAGTGTATCAGAGTGCAATTAAACAACTTCAGTAGTCACGTTTATTTCCGTTACAGCTTTCTTTTTTTACCACGCAAGTCTTCTTGCACGCTCATACACTTGGCCATGGAAAAGCAAAAAAAAGAATTGGTTTTTGTGGTTTTAAGCTTTCAGAGTGCTTTCGGTGGCTTTTGCTCTCGAATGCCGCAAGGCGTTGGTGCGCCGTCTGCGCCGGCAACCATTGCAAACCCACAATGTCGTCTTCGGGGTACGTGACCATTGAAAAAAAGAAAAAGAAAACAGTAAACTATTCGAACATGCTGGGTCAGAGTAGCAAAAAAAAAAAAACTGAAACATGCGACCAACAAGTGCGCAGTGCCGTAGGGTCCCCCTGTACGGACCTGTGTTGGTGCCACGATTCTATAAAGATACAAAAGAACAAAATGACACGTGCAAACGATTTGTCTGCTTTGATGGAAGCGCAGTAGAGAACAACAAAACGAAAAGAAAGGCGTTTCTACACTGCCAGCTCGTTACAGCGAATGTTGTCTGCTAGGAAACCGAGTTCCTCCTGGCGCACGCACCCGCTCCTCGACTCCGCCCCTGCAATCACGTGCTCCCCACGTCACTGCTCTCCCATTGGGTGACCTTGGGCAGCCGCTCTGCCGCTAGCGAATTTTTCCAACTCCGGCGATCTCGATCGCGCGTCCACTGGTCGCTCTAAAAAACCTGTTTTTGGGCTTCCGCGACGGCAGCCGCTCCGCTCTTGGAGCAAAATCGCTGCATGTGAAACAGGCTTTAGCCATCTTCTTTATCTTCTTCTTCGCTCCCCCAACACATGCGCCGCTGTTAAAATAGATAGAAAAACATAGACCAACGCAGAAAGAGAGAGAACCAACGAAATAGAAAGAGAGGGAGAAAGAAAGAGGAAGCGAGAAATAGAAAGAGAAAGAAAAAAGGAATTTAAGGGCAATGTGAGGAGAAATAAAGAGAGAAATGGAGAGAAACGAAGAAGTACAGATAGAGAAAGAGATAGGAAGAAAGAGGAAGCGAGAAATAAAGAGAGAGAGAGAAGCAAAAAGGAAGAGGAGGGGAACGTGACACAAAATCACGTAACACTGGTCACGTGACTTACGTTCCGGCCAAATAAATCATGTAGCATTATTCGCGTGAGATATTTCCGCCAAACCCATGGCGTTCAAGCGAGGCAAGGATACGGGCTTGGGAGGGCATGCAGCTTCTTCCTCGGGATTCCGAGCACTAGCTCCGCTGTTGGTTCCGGCCTTGCACCACTAGTGCAAACTGCGCCAATTCTTTTGTTAGAAAAGCGAATATTTTTATTAAGGAAAAGAACGGAGAGAGGGAAGTGGGAGGGTTCATCGAGACGGAAAAGTAACTATGTGGGGTACACATAAGGTATGGAACGGAGCATCCTCAACGCCCTGCAAAGACCGAAGATGTTCCCGTATGCCAACGCAAAAAAAAAAAGGGAGATAGGTTAAAGGAAAACTGAGAAGGACAAAATCTTGAAGTCAGCAGGAGGGGAAGCGTAACGGTCGCTGACGGCGAGCGCGGCCCACGCGCCCCGCGTGATCAACGGGAGCGCGGGAAGAGGCGACGGCCGCGCATGCTGCGAGCGAGACCCCCAGGTGCAGAAGCTGACGACCTGGAAACCGATTCCATATCTCAGCGGCAGCACAGCGCCCCGCCTTCTCCTCCCTGCGGCTGCCACCGATGACACGCCCGGCGCCGCGCGGCTCTTTAAGCCGGCCAGGTTCATTTCAGCTGGTCCCCGCGTGTCTGCTGCCGCAGGGGGCGCGTTTTCACCGCCGACCACCGCCCGCCCGAGCGGCCCCTCTTCCACGCTCGTCTCTCCGCACTTCGCCCTCCGACGGGGACCAAGGCTGCCCCCGAGTGCGCCTGATGTCATTCCTACCCTACGCGAGCACCGGCGGTTTCCCATGCTCCGCAACCCCACCCAAGAGCAGCGGCGGCAAATACACGAGCGCCAGGCTTGCGCACCTACGCACCGGGCCCTAAACGACGCCCTTCGCACCGCCCTGGGATGGTAGCCCCGCCAGGGCGGGCCACCCCGTTTACACACGACGAGGCGCGCAACGCGGCGTCGCGCCGGTGCTCGGACAATTGGGCGCGCACGTGTCGGCGACGCTCACCTGTCTGCGCCGATGCGAGTTAACATACGGGCACGACGCACGCGAGGCTTTTACGACACATACATTACCGAACACACGCTCTGCAATAATGGAACGGGTACGAAGCAAATCGCAGAACGCACGTCATCACACAACTGTACAACGAGACATTGACTGGTATTTAAAGAGCCGCATATGCGTGCAGTGGCATCTGATGCAACTGACCACCTATAGTTTAGATCGCTTTTTATTTTTAATCAAATGCAAGTGCTCAACACTCCTTTTCTCTCACACACCATTTGATACAATTGTAATAGTTGAATCACTCAGATCGAATCACTAATTCGCACTTCTAATCGACGTTAGAGTTCGCTCTCACAACAGAGAGATAGAGAGAAGCGTTTTTCTAAGATGGTAAAAATTGAAGATAAGTGTTCTGTGTACTACATCCTCAGCCTTGCCTTTCTTTCATTTCTTTCTGAATATGAGCTTGCTTTGCACACATTGAAGCTGAAACTGCGGAATTCCGCTGTCTAGGACTCGATCTATACCCTCGCTCATGCCCGATAGCTTTCAGAGAAAGCAGGTTCGGCGATTTGCCCAGTAAGTGGCACACACGTATGCATTATTTATGACATAAGCGTCGATACAGGCAAAGTGGATGCCGCAATCATTACATATATGAATGATTGTTCTCTGATGCCATCGCGGACCGGCCCTTTTATAGACCGACTCACTTTCGCCCATCTATACGGCTCGATGAGTGGGTTTGCGCATATACGCGCGCACAATTATGTTTTACTTGTACGCTGAATCTATACAAATGGCACGTTTCTTGAAAGTAAAAGCCTAATTTCCTTCGTCACTCGACCAGTACTTTGCCCAAGCATTCACAGAAAAGCCAGATGCACATCGCAACTAAAGACAAAAGAGAGAGAGCGGCGTACCGTGTCGTTTTATGTGTGTCATCACCTCTGTCCCCGTTTTCAGCGCTGTTCGTGCCTTGCTGTAAACAAGTAACAAGCCGATGCTTTAACGGTATTTCCCTCTGTTGGTATTAGCTGAAAGACTTTTTGGCCGTGAGATGCAAAAAGGAAGACACATTTGCGCACCTCCCGTGTCGTCGTCAATGTGTCTTCATCTTGGTGCATGTCCTCTTTGCGGCAAATGCGTCACTAAGCCGGCCTGCTTCGTCTTTTCCGTGGGAAGCTGCTCGCGAGTTCAGTCTTTGGTATAGCCTCGCAAAGTGCGCCGGATAATCCTCGTTCTAATACCCAGACATGCGACGGGCGTAGGATTAGCGCGAACTCTGATCGAACACAGTGACACGAACACGCAAGACAGCAGTTATCCAAACAGGTTTGCTCAAGTAAGCACTCATCATGTCCATCGTTCACAACTGTGATGAACTATATAGCTCAATTTCATGTAGCTGTTTATACGCCGCGACCACGTACAAAGCGTGGCGTACGCAATACGAACGCTCGAAGAAAGCTTCAGAAGTTGGTTTATACACTCGCGTAAGCGTATAACCCGGGTGACAGGAATGAAAAATGACGGAATAGGAAACAGACGCATGCCCCGCTCACATAGTATATACACGAACTACACGCTCAAACGCGGGCCGCTTATGTAAGATGAGTGTGGGCCGTACTTCTCCGGGGCAAAGGGCTATTCCTCTCCAGTTGCGAAAGACCGAGAGAGTCGGAAGGAAAGGGCAGGGCGAGGCGTTGTACATGTGTTCACGTATGTGCACGTGCGTGGCTCGAAGCTGCTTCGATGGAGGAGTTTGCTGAGGCGCTTCCTGGGTTGGGCTATACAGAGCACCCGACTTCCTTGCTGCGGGCCGCGCACTGCTCTACAAGGGGGAGAAGCAGGCGGCAGCGCGAACAACCCCCGGGACCTTAGCGCCATGCCGGAGGAGGAGTTAAGGGAGTTCTAGACGCAGGCACTGGCGCTCTCGGCTTCTCTCATCTCTGGTTGCTGACAAACGACAAAATTCTCCTCGCTGAAAAGAAATATTGCCGCCCGTCGAAGGGCCCCGCGCGACTAGCTCGCGGGGCTCAATCGAGTGCGGGCCGTGTCGCTTGCCGATAAGATTGCAGCGCCGTTGCTGCCCGACTGGACGACAAGACAAAGAGCCGAGTGTACTTTCTCCCGGCGACTCGTGTAAACTGTGCGGCGAGCGCTTTTGAAGAGCTCCGGCGACGTGTTTCCGTGTGGCTCGTGCTCTGTGTTGCCACTCGGCGTTCAAGTGCGCTTTGCACTCCCAACTAGGCCCTTGTTTTTTGCGTAAACTTCACGCTTCCTCAACGATCCCCGCTTTGCAGTGGATATCACTGATATCCCTGACGTATTTGCGGGATCGTGTGCAAGCATTACAGCAGATGCTCCACATAATCAAGAACAAAAGGTGCACGGTACGTTGCGTAATACGTGGTTTGAAGTAGTTGGTTCAGGATGCTTGGCACAGAGCTACGGAAGCTAAAGTTTCGTAATAGAACGCGTCAATCTATGGTTTAGTAGCAAAAATACAAATAAGGACCCGTATACATAAATAAAACATTTTATGGTGGGATTATTCGCAAGAACAAACTACAGCCAACCCTTGGTGCTTCACATGGATTATCTGCGAAGGCGGCCAGGCGATGGTAAAGAGGAATCACGAGCAAAAAAAGAATTCGGCGCGAGATCTATAGTTTCGCCGAAGCTATACATCAACAGTACATCATCTTTGACTGTGCCATATTTGCCGCCTTAGCCGTGTTTCTGCGCGGCTAGAAACCACTAAAATCACGTCGATTATCCCAGGCCACTAGTTAGAACTTACCGTTATTCTGTCGCTCTAGCGTAGTAATTGGTCACTAATTCGGCCTTACCCCTACTATGTTCACCACCTGGCCTCAAATCGCCGGCGAACGGACGTCGTTGAGTCAAAAGTAAGGCAGAGTGCGGACACGAGTGCATGTTTTTTTTTTTTTTTTCCCTGCTCTGGGGGCATCTCGCAAGAACGGCCACAACATGTGCGGGTGAAAGGAATTCCGCCAGGAAAATTGCGCTAATGGCGCAATTAACGCCTCGCGTAGTGCAAATATCACCGCCATCGCGCGTAGCTGGCAGCGCAACGGTAACGATTGCCATCGTCTTTAGTAATCAGGTGAGGAACGCCCGGGGTGGTCTCGTGTTGCATTATTACTGCTTCCTGCAGCCATTACTCAACGCCCGCTCTGTGCAGTGACGGCAGCAGTCCTCTGCAAGTACAGCGAGTCGGTGGCGGTAATCAAAGGGAAGCGAGTTCCGACAGCCCCCTTGCCACCACTGCCAACTACCAGTTCTCACCTTGGGTCGTTCTCAAATACATTACGAGAGACTGGGTTCCCTTCGAGAGGACGCGACTCTTATTTAAAGGTGTGGTGAAGAAGGCGAACACCAAGAACGACGGGGCCCATGTTCATAAAAACATTTTACACTAGAATTGTTTGTATAGAGATAATGTCAGCCAATCGCGGTGCTCGACATATTTTAGCGCTGTTAGTCGGCTAAAACATGCACGCTTTGCGATGCTGGTCGGGGGATAAAAACAAAAAAATCTTACGAAGAAAAATCGTTGTGTATTCAGCCCCTGAATCGCCAACGCTTCATGCAGGACTTACGCTGGAGCTATAGAATACAGCCCGAAGGGTTTACTCATCGATGCAAAACCTTGTTTCAAAGGAGGAGGACCGATTTTATTATGTTGAGTTTTGCGAACAAAGAGCACAACATAGCGTGACATGCTTCGAACCCCCCCCCCCCCCCGCCTTTTATTATGCGCAGTTTTCTTCATTTGGGAACGAAGTTTCGTAAGCCGGGGACGAATACGAACAACGTGACAGACCAAGCTTGCATCAAGAAACTCACCCGACAAGAATGCTTGTTGGGTGCGTCCCTGTATGCTGCCAGCTTTATTGAGAATAAGAGAATAATGACAAGAAATAATCAACCTAGATTTTTTTTTTCATTTAACCCTCGTCGACATCTCTGGGAGATAAGCTATAGCAGTGTTTTTGACCATTGCGGTATTCCGGGCCATATTTTTTTTTATTAATAAATGCGTATCATACCGAAAAATTAACCTTTACAATAAAGTAATAATTTTGGCAACGGCATCACTCATCTTCGCTCATGGCGACTAACCAAGGAAATGATCTGTAGCTTATTATTTCCTGTACAGCAACCGAATCACGACTTTGAACAATGAGTATCTTCCCTGACCGCTCGGCTGCCTAATAAGCGTTTCAAAATTTTCCGAGTGATGAACCGTTCGACACAAATACTCCCAGACTTAATTTCCTCGGCGATCTGGTCATTCGCTCGAATAGCACGACTATGCACGGATATGAGCGGTTGTCAACGGCAAATAGACTTACCGGCAGGATCAGCACCGGAGCCAGTGGAGAGGCGGTAGCCGCACCAGCGACCACACAATTCGGATGGACAACACGCGACGTCGAAGCAGGCTAAAGTGGCACGCCGCCCGGTATCCACACGACGCCGGCGGAGTACAACAGGCGAGCGACGGAAAGCGCACGCAACGACGCTCAAAGTCAGGCGTCCGTCCCAACGATGCGAGCACGCTCACATGCTGCCGCCGCCGCCAAACACGGCCGTCGCGCGGTGAAGCCTTCTCCGCAGGGCACAAGGCGAACAGTGCGAGCTCGGGGTCCCGACTCCCGTCTCGGCCACGCGCGTTCTGCCCGAAAGCCCACCTCGAGCGTGCGCCAGGCGATCCCCTCCGGCCGCTGCGAGGAGGACGGGCATAAACGTGGGAGAGGAGGTGGCACGGAGAGAGAGGGGCCCGAGCGCACTGCCTCTTCTCGCCTTTTTCCTGTTTGAATAGGGGAGAGCGTAAGCGTTTCGAGGGAAAGGAGAAAAGCGAGCGCGGGATGGTACGCCGCCTGTACGCGGCTTCGGCAAACTTGGGGGGCCCCCACGAATCGACGACGGTGGGTGGGCAAGCGGAGCACCAATTCATTTCAGGCGCGAGATGCGCGCCGGCGAGCCAAGGTTTGGCGAACGGAACGGCGAGTTGGCTGTAAAATAGCTCTCGGTGCTGAACCAACGAGGGCGTTCTTGGAAAGTTGTGAAATATGGCTAGAATACGAAGCAGGGATTATACTTGAGGACGCAAAATAAGCGTCACTCACAATCGAAAAGATCATTGCTGTAAGTCCTGATATTGCGGTTTTGTCTACTCTCGTCCGTCTTTGTTCCTGCTGAAGTAGAATTTTAGCTAGCTTTTCTTTTTTTCTCTTTCGCAAATACACTATCATTATGTAACGCACATGAATAAACATTTCAGTCGCGCACCTTTTCATATTTCGGTGCTTTATGTACTCCTTGTCTTATGTGCACATGTTGATCGTTTCCGTTATTGACAGCGTTGTAGCTGATATGCATTCATATTTTCAAAAATACGCGTCAGAAGATAATATAATTATGATTGTTCGTTTCATGATTTTGTCTTTAGCAGCATGCACGGTCCTATAAAAATACGTGTACCAAATCCACCCACTTTAAGCTTGCTGAAATACCGATACGGCAGGATGCGCACATGTTGGATGTCACGACCCGCCACACAGCCCGTTCAGGGTCGCGCTACGCATACTCTTTGCGTTACATTTGCACCGAAGGATCACGCACAACATGGTTTCTTGTCGTTTTTAAATGCGAAGCATTTCTTAGCGAACTTCTGCGACTTTGAGCGTATCTATCTATCTAGCCGCCCACGACTTTGTGATCTCCTGGCCGTTTCGTTAATGGTATGTATACCAAAATTGGTATGGCATAACATGGCTGTATGACGAACATAAATGAGGGGTCATAACATGAAAATCATGACTTGCATGTCATGAGTGGCATGATTTACATGCTACGGTGTTGGTGCTCTTGCGGCCGTTTCGTTAATTTGATATATACCAAAATTGGCATGACGTGACAAGAGTGCATGACAAACATAAGTGACAGGTCCTATCAGGAAAATAATGACACGCATGTCATGTACAGCGTGATTTACATGACATGGTCTCCGGGCGCTCGCGGCCGTTTAATTAGACGGATATATACTAAAATTGATACGACGAGACATTTCTGTAAGGCGAACATATATGACTTGTGGTAACATGAAAATTATGACGTATGTCATTTACTCCATGACATACATGACCCGCTCATGGTGCGCTTGCGGCGGTTTCGCTATCTTGACATCTACCAAATTTGGTATTGCACGACGCGACTGTATGTAGAACATAAATCACAGGTGGTAACATGAAAACCATGACATGCATGTCATGTACAGCATGATTTTCATGCCATGCTCATGGTCCGCTCACGGCCGTTTCGCTAGCTTGATCTACACAAAAATTGGTATTGCGTAACGTGCCTGTATGACGAACATAAATGACAGAAGGTAACATGACAATCATGACATGAATGCCATGTTCAGCATGATTTACAACCCACGCTCATGGTGCCCCAGTGGCCGGTTCGCTAGCTTGGTATACCCCAAAATTGGTATTTCGTGACGTGACTGTATGATCAACCTAAATGGCAGGTGGTAACATGACAATCGTGACATGAATGTCATGTAGAGCATTATTTACAAGCCACGCTCATGGTACGCAAGCGGCCGTTTCGCTGGCTTGATATGCACCAAAACTGGTATTGCGTGGCGTGACGGTACGCCGAACATAAATGACAGGTGGTAACATCCCAATCATGTCATGCATGTCGTGTAGGGCATGATTTACATGCCACGCTCATGGTGCGCTTGCGGCCGTTTCGCTATCTTAACGTGTACCAAATTTCGTATTCCATAACGTGACTGCATGAAGAACATAAATCACAGGTGGTAACATGAAAGCCATGGCATGCATGTCACGTACAGCATGATTTACATGCCATGCTCATGATCCGTTCG
Organism: Rhipicephalus sanguineus; assembly: GCF_013339695.2. Taxonomy (NCBI): domain Eukaryota; kingdom Metazoa; phylum Arthropoda; class Arachnida; order Ixodida; family Ixodidae; genus Rhipicephalus; species Rhipicephalus sanguineus. Next base: position 145,231,972 of record NC_051176.1, read on the forward strand.
CGCCCGTTTCGCGAGCTTGACATACACCAAAATTGGTATTGCGTGACGCGACTGTACAACGAACATAAATGGCAGGTGGTAGCATGATATTTATGATATGAATGTCATGTAGAGCATGATTTACATGTCACGCTTATGGTACGCTAGCGGGCGGTTCGGTAGCTTGGTATACCCCAAAACTGGTATTTCGTGACGTGGTATATCACGAACATAAATGGCAGGAAGTAACATGAAAATAATGATATGCACGTCATGTAGGCCTTGATTTACATGCCATGCTCATGGTCCGCTCGCGGCTATTTTGCTGGCTTGATATGCACCAAAATTGGTATTGCATGACGTGTCTGTACGACGAACGTAAATGCCAGGTGGTAACATGCAAATCGTGATATGATGTCATGTAGGGCATGATTTACATGACATGCTCATTGTGCGCTTGCGGCCGGTTCGCTAGTCTGGTATACCCCAAAACTGGTATTTCGTGACGTGACTGTATGACGAACATAATTGACAGTTGATAACGTGAAAATAATGATATGCATATCGTGGAGGGCTTGATTTACGTGCCACGCTCATGTTTTTCTTTTATTTTCGCGTCACGCAAGTAGAAATTATGCCCGAAATCGCAACCATTCGCAAGCGAGATCAAAGCAATCAACACGTATAACCAAGAGCACTATACTCACATTCTATACAATGATTCGTGCTGTAGCGAACTCTTTACGTCGGGCTGTCGCAAGTGTGCGAGACAATATTTGAGTCATTGCGTATATATCACCTGACGGAACGCCGCCTTCGCAATACAAGGGCAATGCTCACAGTATCGGTGTGCCTTCGTCTCTGTATGCCCGCTGCTACAGAAATTTCGCGTCAAGCGTGGTAACTTGTTCCTTTTTCGCGCCTCGGCTTTGCGCTTAAGTCTTTGGCGACGTGCGCTCTTGGTGAACTTTGACATAGCGGAAGAGCCACGTTTGTAAGGGCGCTTCCGATACAACCTGACGTCTTTCACCAGGTGCCAAATCCCATGCAAGTCACGGTGCTTCTTATAGGCCTGTGTGTGTGTGTGTTTTTTTTCCAAAGTCGTCCGGCTGTCTTGCGTTTCTTAGGACGGGAACACGAAACAGAAAGCGGATCGAACCAAATGTCAGTCTAACTTCCCGCGAAGCCTTCGCACGAAACATTGCCTCCTGTCGAAGCGTATTGCAGTGCGCCTCCGCTGCCTTGACAGATAGCATGTCGAATACAGCAGAGCGACATATTCACAGTCGCTATATGTCTCTCTCTCTCTCTCTCTCTCTCTCTCTCTCTCTCTCTCTCTCTCTCTATATATATATATATATATATATATATATATATATATATATATATATATATATATATATATATATATATATATATATATATTCGCTCTTGTTCTGCTTAAACTTCTGTTTGTTGCAGCTTGCAATCAAAAAGCAATTGTTCATGAATTGGCTCCGACCACATCGACTCCGGCTTCCTGGGATATATATATATATATATATATATATATATATATATATATATATATATATATATATATATATATATATATATATATATATATATATATATATATATATATATATATATATATATATATGCGTGTGTGTTTGTGAACATTTTCAGTTCCTTACAGCGAGTTCACTTTGCCTCTTCGTGTTTGAAAAAAAGTCACGAGACTTTACGCGATCACTTTGCCATGTGAATCCAAATTCTTCAGCGCTGTGTAATTTGTCTGCAACTTCAGTGGGTGACCAAAGGCGTAAGTAGGACAGTTAACTCGAGGTTGCCGAGCATATGACGGGGACTTTAGATAGGACTCGGTGTGTAGGACCTGAAGGCAAAAGCACTGCCGCTGGAAGTGGTTCTTTAAGGTCTTTCTTTTTTAACAAAAAAGTGTTTTATGCCCGGGGTCCACCAAGACCTTCGTGACGTATTTCCGTCACGGAAATACATCAGCAAAATGAACGCCATCAAATGGCAAAGAAAAAAAAACTATAGGAAAAAAGTTCGCCCGACAGAAGTCGAACCCATGACCTCTCGGTCCGCGACGATGGCTCGCGGCCGTTTAGCCCACAGAGCTACCGCCAAACACATAACGGAGGCTACATGAACGCGCCTTTTATCTTTCACACTTTCCTCTCACAGTGCTCTTACATGGATGGATGGATGGATGGATGCTATGAGCGTCCCCTTTATAACGGGGTGGTGACATGTGTGCCACCAGGCTCGAAGAAAAAAAACAAAATAAAAAAACGCGCCGTTGCTGCGACCGTCCCATTCGGCGCGTTTCCAATAGAAGTGTAATTTCGTTTAACACACCGCGAGGTGCCATGGTGGCTTGAGCACAAGCCTCGCTTATAGCGTCCATCCATATCGAAAAAGAGCTCTCCAACGCTCGCCTGGCCGTCGCACCTCGTTCCCCGCTCGCCCTGTGAGAATTAACTATAGTATAGAGGGATGACATAACGCGCGTAGCGTTTCTCTTCGCGTTTCACGACGCTTTGGAGGAGTGCATATCGAGTATCAGTGTTTATTATGTGCTTGTTGATGCCATATTTGCGCGGGATTCACCATATGCGGTGTCCACGTATATGTTAAAGGGACACTAAAGGCAAATAACATTTTATGTCAGAGTGAAAGCTTAATATATGACAACTTCTAAAACGGCAATATTATCAACAGCAGTGCCCTACTTACCGAGAAATTAAGCTAAATGTATCACATAATGAGCGCCACGAGTGCGACATTTTCGAAGTGATCCCGATGACGTATGAGAGTCTGCCTACAATAAATCACTAGTGATCAAACTAGCAGCAATAAAAAAAGAACCTTCCATGCATCGAAAGATGTAATAAAATGCTGCTTGTTCGTTTCCGTTTGATTCATGGAAAAAAGAACCTCTGTGGCGTTGCCATGGGGAACGGCGCGCGTGGTTCAAAGGTTCCGTTTTCACCCAACTGCGCTTCGCCCGGCGCCCTGCTTCGCTCACGCGGTCGCCTCTCAGTTGTAGTTTCGGGATCACGTACTGCCGTGCGTGTTTTGCGCGCTCGTGAAAGTCGCTATGACAGAAAGTTCGACAAAATGCCGCATGCATGTGATATTGCCGGATGCCCGAATGGTGCACAACGCCAGTGCTGCAGCAAGGAAACCGATGTGTCTTTTCACTGGGTGCCGCGGGATGAACCCTTACGCTCGAAGTGGCTTAGTGTCATGCCATTGTCACGTTCTCCGTCCACATCCATTGCGGCGATTGCGGCAAGCTTCGATGGCTTCGATGGCCGTTGTTGCTGCTGTGGGTCCCGCTAATTTCGCTCTGCTGCTACTAGTGTCGGCGGCCGCGCAGTAAAGGCGGGCAACGTTGGGCACGGCAGCAGTGACGTATGAAAGTCGGATTTCAGGCGGGTGATTTGAAGTGCGCTAACGCGATGCGGACCACTAAAACGTGATTTTATTTCAAAATAAGCACTTCCTTGGCACAAAAGTAGCACTACGAGGTTTCTGGACCGCTATTTCAACAATCAACGTCGACTTAATATTTGCCTTTAGTGTGTCCCTTTAAGAACTTCAGCTACCGCAAGGGTTAAATCATGATCATGGGCGTTAGTCGTCGTTACGGAGATGTACCACTAGGTGTCAACGTGAGCGCGTCCACGTCAGGCGGTGCTACATCTGCCAAACAACAACAGTCTTTATACAAGCTCTGATAAACCAATGCACTAAAGCAATCAATTACTTCTGTGACGACCCGTTTCATTTTCGTGTTATACCGAATCCTATGGCAGAGGGATCAACGATCTTTTTTTTTGCTTTTAACCGCATCTCACAAGGCATCCTATTAGATTCAGTTAAATAGATGACGTCTGATGGAACAATCACAGCTATAGAGCTGTTAAGAACTGGTGGAAACGTCCGTGTAAATGCGTGCGCGGTCAAACTAGGAGTCGTACATTTATAACTGACTTCAGAGAAGGCGTTGAAGCCACAAAACGCATCAACATGCACAAAACGGTATATAATTGTACGCGTGACGATCGCGTCAATTGTCTCCAACAAACAAAAAGAGATAGCAAAAATAGAGCTAATTAAAGCAAGAATGCTTGTGTAAAGATCGGACGGCTATCCTATCCTGTGTTGCACGAGGATGTAGAATAGCTTAAAAATTGGAGAAAAGGAGGCGTGATTAAATGCAAAGATGAAGGCAAAATGAGCGACATGAGTGCAGCCTTCTCGTCCGAAAGGAAGTACCGTGCACGCGATGCATGTGACTTAATTCCCAATAAGAACACGTCCGAGCGTCCAACCTATATAGTTATCCTGAAGCCGCTGAGTAGATGAAAGCTACACAGCACGACAAGACAGCGCTTCACAAAAATGGAAGCGCTTACGTCATTCCGCTGGCCAGAAGAGGAAAGACGTCTCGCCCCAACTATGACGTAACCCTACTTGCTCTCGTTTCCTGTGCGCGTCTACATAAACGAGGGGTCATTTATGACTACGAGCTCGCTGTTTTCTGGCTAAAGAAACATGATCTCCAGCATCTTGCGTTACGCACTCCTACACAGTCGCACAGAATGTCTGCTTAAATCGGGATGTCGGGCTATAAATGTATCGCGAATGGAGCAGCGAGATGTCGGAAGCATGGATTTCGGAACGTAAACATCTTTCCACTTGTATAGCGTCAATGACGCCGGACACAAGAGCACACGCGATTGGTATGGGCACATGCGATCTAGCACATGCGATACGCAATACGGACAACGGTGAGTTTTGCATTCACCGGAATGGGCTGTTCAGACGTGGTCGCCCTGGCGTAGTATAGTATCAGCGTCTCTCGTGGCGGACAGTGCTTCAGGCTCACCCGCTGTGCCGTTGGTCCAGGGTGTGGTGGGCGCGCGTATGAGAAAGGCAACCCCCGCCTCCCCCCTCGAAGCGTCGCATCAACGCAGCGAGTACAGAGGGCGGCTCTGACCGGCCGCTTCTCATCCGCGCCGCTGGGAGCGAAGCCACTCTATAGTTCGGCGGGGGCACCCCCTCCATTCTGCGCACGCGGCTCTTGCATCACACGTTACGGGCCACTCCGCTCCGCGCCAGAGAATGGGCGCATCGAGCCGCGATGAACGATTGCCCAGGAGCTTCGGTCAACAGGCTACCCGGCTTTGGTCCCGAGCGCTGCCGGAGAAAATAGCTCGCGCGCACACCTCTTTCGCGCCGGGAGGGCAGCGTGCGGCGTTTTTCCGCCGCCTGGTTTTGAATGCGCCCATCCCCCGTCTTTCGCTATCGTTCCCTCTCCCAGCTGTTTATTCCGAAGGCGCTACAGGTGCGCTGCTGGGCGGTGCTCGACATGCACTCGAAAGAGATATCGTTCGAAGCTTGCAAAAGCGGCGCTATACAAATACTGAAAAATGCGGCTTAGTGCGCCCAACGCACGAGAAAGCGTCTCCATTATATACTCAGCGAAAGGGGCCATCCGATAGCTGAGGAAAAGTGCGTGTACATTGACCGATTTAGCTTATTTGTGCTTCCACTTGAACAACACCCACGCACGGGTACGCTTCTTTTTTTCTATTTTTGAAAATTTGTCGAGAACCTTCTTATTTTGCTAGATTTTTCACGAAGCCATCGAACGCGCTTTGAGGGAGATCGTGCTGCGTCCTGTACAGCAAGGACATTAGTTCATGGTCCATACGCGACGCAGTAGAGCAGACGTCACATAGTTTGTTTCCGAATCCCGTCACCAAACCTTCGGTTTCAGTCCCTGGATTCCGTAGTGCGGAGGGAGCACAGTGTTAAGCGTGACTCTAGACCGCCACGTGCGTGAATGCAAGACGGCTAGCTTATGACGGATGTCTTTATCATGGTTGCCATCATGCTATAGGGCTGGTTTATCTTCTAAGCACGGCAACTGCACCGCGTATCCGCCAAACTTATCAAAAGCCCCACTATTTTCGTGATACAAGCAAAGAAACAAGCTAGCAAACAAATGTATTGATCGACTTAAGCACTGAAGAAAGGGCTTCTTTAAGCCCTCGGTGTGTAGTTGCGTTGTGAGCGTGCACCGGACGCAGTTGTCACACTAAACAAATCCCAGTCACAGTTCCAATAACAGTGCAGTTGCGTCTGTTAATAGTAACAGATCTCTCTCTCTCTCTCTCTCTCTCTGTTGGTTCTGCATCCGCAAAGCAGCGCGCGCAGACATTACCCAGGCGTGCACGTGCGCACATATTAGCGGGCCGCCATGGACGCGCACCAATACGCGCCCGTGCACATCTGAGAATAGCGGCAGTCCGAGCTGCGGCGAATGCGGTGCGTGTGTGCGATATCTGCCGCCCTGATCGCGAGATGCAATCGCGGCCTCACGGGGAAGGCACCCACCCCACTGACTGGTAATTTGCCTTTCATGAGAGCACATCGCGACTCTCTTCGAGTTGATACCGCTGGTCCCACGTGATCATGCTTCCAGTGGTCCTCGAGGCGTAATTGTACGTTGGCCATAGAGCGCGATTATCTGTCGGCACGGTGCCGATTTTACGCGAAGTGATTGTCCAGCCAGAGTAATGGTCGGTCGGCTGTTCGGGCGCGATAAGCGCCCGCGCGTCAACCGCACGAGACGTGTAATTGCGCGCGCAACAAAAACGACGTTTGATTTATAGAGCATTCATTGTTCGCGACCGAAGTCGGTGCGTTGAAGAAGTGCCTGCAGCGCATGCAGGGCGCAGCGCGCACCAGCGCATCTTTTCGCGTTCATGATACAAAGTTTTACTTAGTTCGAGTTGTTCAGATAACGTCTTCTCGAACAAGAACAAAGTTTAGCGATAGAAACAGAGGGACAGCGACATCATTTATTGGATGTCGGAGATGTTAAAATTTTACAGAGACAAAATTTTATCGAAGTAATGGATTTATTCTGATACAAATTTAAAAAAAAAGACAATGGAGGTATTTATGCTGTCTCCTTGGTGTCGGATATATTAGCGCAGCGTAGCAAATGTACTTAAGAATTATAGGAGCTTTGTGAAATCGGACCTTGCATACTGTGCATGCCATTATGACAGGTGTCGGAAGCAGGAACGCACAGGTTATCAGCTTATTAACGCGAAATTCTTACGCCTCATGAAGCGGAAGATCCGGCGAGCGTGCATGCGGTGCCCGTCCGGCCAAAACACGATGGCAACAAGACACACGTGGTCACTCACGGTTACGATTACTGGACTGATTGATTTGATGAGGTGTCGGCGCTGAATCTTGGCTACGTATAGTACGCCGTATTGGAAGACATCAACTGGACGAAGGGGTGGGGGGGAGGGGGGTTGCTTACGGATCCCAACGAAGGCTTTATAATCGCCATCACCCTCTTCGGCCTGCTTCAATCGAATGCAATCATTGTCTGTAATTTTTTTTTCTATAATACCATTAAAGAATCTGGTGCTTTCCACGGTGGCGTTTTCCCCGTCTGTTAGCAGCTATACTCTATATATAGCTCTAATAGACCATCGGCTATCTGCCCGACGCATGAGATGGCCTGCCCAACTCAACTTCATTTGCACCAGGCGTTTTGGAACATTCCGAATGCACAGCAACGCACGCTGTCTGCGGCATCTTGGAATCGCATGCACGCGCGAACTCCTCGCGCTCAGCCTCAAAACGTCAGCGCCCGCAAACCACCTGCTGAGAGTGCGCGTGCTCGCATTATAGGACAAAGAGCGTGATTTCCGGGCCGCGAAAGTTCCGCAACGTCCAGAGGGTGAACACAGCGACTAGACTGAGCGCAGGTCCACTGAAAGAGCGATAAGAGAGATGCATAATTCAGCCCTAAACGGTGACTTCCCGCGGGTGCGTGAGGTGATGGACGCGGCGCCCAGGAGTCGCCCTGCCGTTGCTGCTCACCCGGTTGCGCAAGTGCGGCAGTTCAATCTTCGCGACGTGGTTATGCACCGCGCGCATGCGCTGGCCCTCTCTCTCGATGGAATAAGTTGCGGCCGAAGGGCAGAAGCCCGCTTTCGTTGTTGGCAAGCTATAGCCGCCGCCGCTTTGCGCCAGAGGACGCGCTCATCAGGGCCGCCAGCTCATCGAGGCTGCGCGGCCGGCGGACAAGTTCAAAATTAAACGCTCCGGGTCCCGCGTAGGGCAAACAAACATCATTTTCCGCCCCGGCAGGCGCGCGCGTTGCGCGTCCCGAGACTAAAGTGGACGTCTCGCCCCTTCCACATATGCCAAAACGTGGGGCTACCTTCTGCGATCCTGTAATATCCAGTAAAACCTAACCAAGATATCACTGTTAAGTATACAGTGGCGACCGAACTTTTGAACATATGCTGAGGAGAAAAAAGACGAAAACGCATACACATCATGTAAAGACAGGGAATGGAAAGCTTCATTGCGCTGTGTTCTGATAATTTTTCAAGGACGATAGGATGGAAGGCGGAAGGAGAAAGATACCGTGGAAAAGCAGCGTACCAGCTTGATATTAACCAAACAATAAAAAAAATGATCTGGCATGTTCAGTTCTTGATTTTATGCCCGGATTATTTAAGTTTGCTACACGGCAAATTGGTTGCAGACGTCTACCTCTATCTTTGTATTAATCTGACTCTCGAGATTTGTTTTAATCTTCGTCACTGGTAGGCATACTCCCTCATGAACTTCGCTGACTGAGGACTCGCTTCACATTGACTTCACTGGGGCGGGGAAGCATGTGATTGATTGCTGGTTAACGGATTAGTTAACATCAGTTAATAATAATAAATAATAATAATAATAATAATAATAATAATAATAATAATAATAATAATAATAATAATAATAATAATAATAATAATAATAATAATAATAATTATTATTATTATTATTTATTGAAAAAAAGATAATGGACAGTCAGCGTCTGTTGGAGTTACGCAAGTTTTATTTAAGATGTTTGATGGGGTGTGTTCGATTAATGAATGTAAATAATACCACAACCCTCTCTCCTGTTCTTTTTGAACACTTTATTGCTCGTGCCTGGAAATGTATTGTACTGAATGTTACTGCAATGCACATCTACACCAACCGTGCAGGGGTACAATGTTATCGCGAGAACATTCATGTGCTACAATTTATAGCGTATATATATATCCTCGAGTGCGCTCTTTCGAGCCTTGGAGAAGAAGGGCCTTGCAGTTATAGAGGAACAAAAATATTCAGGGCGAGTTATGTATGCGTATGCCGGGCTGCGTTGATCACGTCGCCGCACAATGTACTACCTGTATGTGCTTCTGTTCATGAAATGTTGCCATGAGTAATCGGCAAAAAAACAAAACAAAAAAAAAACCTGCTGGACAGCCCGCAGTGTCAGTAGTTACGCATAACGATGATGTTTGCATACGCACTGTGTAATTCGCAATTAGAAAAAAACCTCCCCAATTAGAAAAAATTCGGCAGATCCCACGTACCATGGGAATCGATGTTATGCGAAGCATGCGCGGGTTGGTGACTGTGGCATTATTTTTCATGTTGAGCGAAACGTTACGGAATGACGCTAGAGAAATGTGGAAGTGGTATAAACACACTCATATGCTGAAGAGTCGCATATATTTTATATATACCATATGTTTACAGCTGCGTAACGATGCCAAAAGCAACATGGGTGTTACCGTCACCAGACGCGGTAAGCTGATATGTAGTGCTTATATTCTTCAATATTGGATAGCGCGAATTCGAAGAGCACAAAGAAGAAACACAAATACACCGGACAGGCGTTACTCGCAACTTAGCTTCATTAAGCAATGTTCCCCTGGATATACACACAGCCGAGTGGCACACGCAGGCGCACTGCACTTACGGTACAGTCACAGTTGCAGTTGTTACAGTTGCGTTACAGTTGTTATGCTTATACTTATCTGTTATTATGGGAACGCACGCACGTTTCACGAACCCGTGTGCTTGTGTAGAAGAGGTTCTTGACAGTTCTTGAACAAGGTCATTATCACCGTGATCAGTGAGCACCAGGAGCTGGACCGGACTTGTTAATCGGATCCGTTCATGATTGCGGCTACGAGGGGTCTAAGTGTAGTGAAGTGCGAGATATAGCACAGCTGGTGGAAATCCTGGATGCCTCTTACGATGAAATGATGTATGACGCCTCCTGTTCTGCACGTGGCAGCGAGTTCTTTTGATGCCCTGTCCACATCCAAGCTGTCTTTCACGCAGCATAAAGACCAGGCTTGGTTGGGTTTTGATAAGTCAATGTTGAAGCCACCGGTAATGATGAGGGGCCTGGTTCTCTCGGCAGATTCATTGTAGGAAGCATTGACCCCGGTTCTTGCATAATCGACGTGGTCCACGTTGTGGACCACGTGAAAGAGTGCATGGTAGTTGAGCGTCTTCAAAGGTTGTTCTGTCTTCAGCTTCCTCCCTTTCCTTGTGTCCGCCACGGTGGTGTAGCGGTTACGGTGCTCGGCTGTTGACCCGAAGGTCACGGGTTCGATCCCGGCCGCGGCGGTCGCATTGCGATGAATGCAAAATGCAAGATGCCCGTGTTCTGCGCGATCTCGGTGCACGTTAAAGAATACCAGATGTTCAAAATTAAAGCCCCAGCAATTAATAATATTATCAATTTCCTTGCGTGTCAATGTGTGTGTTCGAGTTTACTGTGTTGGTTGAGACTGTGTATCACCTGCGGCACATACCCGCATAACTTAAACTCTGGTATGCGGGTGTGTGCCACAGGTGACTGAGAGAAAGGGTTTCATGACGTACGCGACAGGTATTTTGCGTTAATCATGTCATGACCAGTGAATCGCGTTCACCATACACTGATCCCCTGCTATGCCAATTTTGGTATATCAGAAGTTATGAAGACGACCAGGAGAGCGCCCAGACGTAGGCGGCTAGATAGATAGATAGATAGATAGATAGATACGTAGATAGAAACCCCCAAAGTGCCTGAGGTTCGCTAAGAAATGCTTCGCATTTAAAACTCTAATGCGGGGTGTGCGTGCCCCGCATTAGCAACTTGGCGCCAATAGAAATCCCACGTTATGCCTACGCAGTGTCCCACAAACGGAAGACACATGCTTTGAAGCCACAAGACAGAACTTATACTTAACGAGGAGATATGCCTTCACGTTACGTAAGAAATTGCTCTATTCGTCAGAAACACTTCACACAACACGAGTAAGATAAACGTGTATTTTCCCCGAGGCTCACACGGGGTCGAGACGATAACTACTCAGGGCGGCTATATACCAAGTAATAAAACCGAGTGCGCCTCTCGCATACTTCCTGCATAGAAATAAGCTCTTTATGCATGTTCACGGAGTGAAAGTTTCTGGGAGTAAGCTGTGTAAAGACATCACTAATTACCCTGGGTGCGCTACGTAGACAGAGCACATAGGCTGTGTTTTCCGACTCGAAACCGGCGTTACAGTGCATGCAGTCAACTCTCCGACGTGGGTGCCACAACAGTTTACGTACGAAATTGTCGAGCTTCATCACCACGTCAAAGAAAAAGGCCACGAGGTTGACTTTCAGTGGCTACCTGGTCATTGCGGGATCAGTGGCAATGATTCCGCAAACAACGCGGCTCGCACATCCCATCAAGAGCATACCGTTCCTATTCTTCTTTCACGGACAGTCGCTGCAAGCCAGCTTCGTCACCTGGCACGTCTCTGTCTGGCGGAGTGCAACACGCCAAGCATAAGACATACGAGATTCCACCAAATAAACCTTACGCTGGAACTCCGACCTCCATACGGACTTCGTCAACGTGAAGTTTCGCTTCTTTCTCGGCTTTGGTTGGGAGTTGCCTTCACGAAGGCATACAAAACATTAATTGGAGTGATCGACAGTGTGGCATGTGAAGTCTGCGGCACAGAAGACGACATCGATCTTTTGATATGCGCACAGCCCTCGATTTGCCTCTGAAAGACGAACACTTTCTGAGGCGCTGCGACGATTGGACGATCGACGTACCGCTCTCTGTGCAGATGCTGCTGGAGCACCGTCCCCATCGTTCGTCGGCTCACAAGGCAGTTAAAGCACTTTCGCGCTTTTTTAAGGACTACGGGCATTCGTGAAAGCCTTTGAATAATGTACAGTGCTAGCGCCACATACGGGTCAGCGCATTTACTGATCATTTCCTTATTTCCTCTCCCTCCTTTTATCTTTCTACTTCCCCAGCGTGGGGTAGCCAACCGGACAGGTTAACCTCCCTGCCTTCTCCCTTTTCTTTTCTTCTTCCTTCCTTCCTATTTAAGCCGCGGCTCCTTGGCGTACTCAAGTTACTAAACTTTGGTGCGCCTTCCGTTAGCCACGAGGTCTATACGGTGGGTTCGGCATTTTCGTTGCGTATTTATATCGTGAGACAAGGAGACAGCTGTCGCCACTCACATGCGCAAGAATTCCTACAAACTCAAGTAAACGACATTCATGGCCATGCTACACAAACTACGCGCACGCGCACCGTCAACACCGCAGAACATCTTCAACTTCAGCGGAGTTTCGGCAATTGCGGTTAAATGTCGAACACCTGCTGGCTCAGACAGCGTACGATGACCGATCGAATATACGCGGGCGCTTTTTCTCCATCGACAGACAAAATGGTGGAGCTTCCACTCCGTGTGAGGCGGGCGCGCGCAGATCCCCGGAAACTTTTGCGAAGCACTCCATGCAAGATCGTGCCCAGCACGAGGGGCAAAATTGCAATCGCTCCTGACCGGCCGCAGCGCCCGACTGCCGCCGCGCCTGCAATGCATATAGTCGGTCGTGCGGACGCGTAGGCAGCAAATTGATGTTGAGCCGATAAGATGCACCACAGGCGTTGAGTCCTCCTATTTATCTTGCTCTTTCTGGTCTTCCTCTTCACCTGTGCCTTCCTTTTTTTTTCGACTTTTTTCTTTTTCGCCGCAAGATCCTTTCCCTCGCCCATCTGCACCTTTCTGCCACGTAGCTTCGGTTGTTGTACCGGCGGCGAACTAAAACGAGATGTCCGGAGAGTTGCTCCATTTTTTGAAGAGCTTAAAGGCGCCGCGGGTGCACGTATCTATGCATGCGCAAGTGGGATGCAAAAATAAGTAATACGAAAGGGAAGAGAGAAAAAAAAAAAGAAAAGCGGGATGAGCGTAAAAACAGGCTTTTACGCCGCCTTCTCCGAGACTCGACGGATGTATTAGAGAAGTCACCTTCGCAGGAGGCAAATTCAGTGAACCGAACGGCAGTCACGTATAGGAGAGAGCGAAACCTGAAAGGGAGCGACGAGCCGGCAGTTTTTATCTCGGGGGCAAATATTAGCGTTCAGTTCACTTGTCGGGGAACACTAACGCGAAAACGCATCCAGCCTTCCTCTAGCTCACCAGGTAGAGCATTTTTTTTTTCAAAACTTTCCGTTTTGTGTTCTTTCTGCATCGCTGTCTTGTTCAATTCAAAACAGGCCGAAATGGAGATGCATAGGCCACCCGAAAACGCTCCCGCGGTTCCCATGCTTCCGGTCAGTTGAGACCGATCGGTCTTGGAACGAAGTGAGGCGACGCGCAACGGGTGGAAAAAATGCTGCTAGAGGAAGATGAAGAAAAAGACAAGAAAAAGAAACGCGATCCTGCGACAAACTGGCTGTCGTGTTCGGCGAGGATGTTTCGTTGAAACCTGTAGACCGGCTGGTTAGGGCTGGCGTAAGGGAGACCGGCCGTATTCTTTACGTGAGGTTTTGAAGGCACACACAAAAAAAAGGTGAAATAGCGGTGTTTCGCGTTCCCCAAGTGCCAAAGTATTTTACGGTGTATGCACGCGTGATAAATATAAACCATAACAAGTAATAACGAACCTTGCAAGCGAAGTTGTGCCACTCCGTCCTCGGCGAGGCTCCCCTTGAACGTTGATACTCGAAATTCTTGGAAAAATAACCCGACAAGGAAGTAATTAACGTACTATTTAAAGAAGCCTTTAAAGGAGCGGCAGATATGAGCAAGGAAACGCGCCGATCGCGTTCGCGTCTTCGCTGAGCAGGCTTCGCGCGTCAGGCACAGCGTGACGTCCTGACGTCGAATCGAACAAACTACGATGCGACTTCAAACCGAGCATTTTATAGAACCGGTGTACGCCACCGTAAGCCACGGTATACGCCACTGCGCAAGTAAGCAACTTGCCTTGCGCACTGAAGAACGCTAACAGCTTTCGATCTAACTCTCCTTGTACGCCATGCACGCATGTGCTTCCGGTCGTGCGCAGCGCTAATACAGGCATGGGCTCATATGCACAAGAACCTCTATAGCTTTTAACTGCTCATAACAGCTAATTCCTGTCAATCTTGATTTGGACATAATATTAGCGAAGGAAAACTAGCCAATGTGATGAAAACTTAAGAACAATAACGTTTTATGCAACGGGGCCATTATATCTGCAACGCTATTGTACATACATAGATTACATGGCATACTGTTAGCTCGTTCTACTTGAGCAACCGTCACGGTGTACGTGCTTTCCGTGAGGTTAGAAACACACGAATCCACGAGGAATAAAAAAAAAAGGCCAGTAAGTAAAGGCCACCTCGGGATGATACAAGTGCGCCAACTGAAGTGTTTCTTGCGCGTACTCTTACGTATACGCGCGCCTATACTGTGAGAGTTATCCTTCCGATGAGATGGTATTTCTAAAGCGTATTGATGAATCGAATGCTTATAATCGCTTTAAGCAATAACTAAGCTAAATAGTGACTGACCCCTGGTCGGTGCCTTTTTTTTTGTCTTTATTTTGCTCTTCTTTTTTTTCTGCGTTTATCGGTCGTTAACATAACAAAATGTTAACAATAACGAACGTTTCTTGCAAGAGCAGGTTATGAGTAGGGCTAGTAATTTAAATACAGACTATGTAACAGTTGATTTGCATGCACCAATTCTGTTAGGTGCATACGTGCTGGATGGCGTATTGAGCCGCGTCTAAAATATGAGGAATCGGCCACTAAAACATAGGTGGTACAGAACCGAGACGAAAGACGCTTCTTCGTCGTACTGTCTCATGCAGCAGTGGTGCAAAAAAAAAGGAAGTAAAATGCGATAAAAAAGGAAATTAAATAAAGAACATTATCAACAACACATCCTCATACGAAAGTAAGCTTATTTCATCTACCCATTACAACAGAAATTCGGTAGAGGAAAAGGAGGCAAAAAAAAAAGAAAAAAGCTAACGCTTGACGTCGTGTGGTGAAGTTAATGAGCGGCAAGTCGCGGACAAACAGCAGATGTTATACAGCTTTCTGCATAATGAACGCTGCGGTTCCGAAAGGTACGCAATAATCGTTATAAGCGCGGGAGCCTGCAATCGCACTGAACAACGCGATGCAGGCGAAATAATTTATGCCCTGTGAAGCATGCTAGCAAGTTTGTACCCGGTTGCTCTGCCGTTATCGACAGCATACATATCCAAGGTGGTCATGTGTATACATGCCACATAGAGCACGTAGTTTGAACTTATTCCTTAAACTGTTCGGGGTGCATTAGACATGTGCATAGTGGAGACTGTATGTAATGCATAATTAATTTTGTTCCACTGCCCAGATATAAACCTTACAAAAGTCAAGCCGGTGTTGTATCAGTCAGGCCTAAAGAGCTTGCTAAAAAAAGGACGCAAGATTTTTTAGTTTCTGTCATTAGGTTATAGCTGCAAGCGTTACATGTTTCGTTGCTGTTTGGTGCCATGTTCTCGCTGTTTCCATGCAGGCGTGTGGGCAGCAGGCGTATGTAAAAAAACTGAATGCGGAATAAATCTAGAGTTGGCAGTTCACGAATTACATTGAATCGACGTACATTTACCTAATTAACTTTTGATCAGAGGAAGAGACCCTCGCGTACATATATCGAGCCAAGTACAGCCAAAGTTGATCCACATACCATGGCGCCTCTCACAGCCCAGGCGTAACTTTTGGCATTAATACCCAGCTGTCACTATCAATGAGAATGATCTTATAAGCAAAACAATTTAACTATAAGGAACAGGTGCGGTTGTACCTAGGACGAAATGAACGGGCTAGCTAGACTTGCTGATTATGCCACGCCATCGGCAGATAGCTTCATTAGAGTAGAAAGTGAAACAGGCCCCCATGGACAACAAGGCGCAGAGAGCGTTGTGACGCGCGCACGCGCGCGGACATTCGAATTCCGACGTGACGAATCGGAGCAAGCCAGCATCGTGTCTCTTACATCTCAATTTAGAAAGTGTCGTCATTTATCTAATCTTTGTCAGCATGAGGATGCCGTACGTGCGCGAGAGTACAGACCTTATCCTCCAATAGCTCGTACTTGCGCTGTTCGTCACAGCGCGCCGCTTCGGAGGAATGCGACAAAAGACGGCGAGAGGAAAAAGAAGATGAAGTACAGGCGAAGAAATTGCGAGCGCGCCATAGCAGGCAACACGCAGAGGAAAGTGGGGCGGGAGGCAGTCGGGCTGTCCCGCACACTTTTGTTTTCTGGACGCTGCAGCTACCGGGTGTGACTCCGCGAGGTCCGATAAGCTATAGCCGGCCACCGCCTGCGCGCGTCGCGCGTGTAGGTGTCGGCGGGTGTGTCCGGCCTTCCAGTCCTGTATAGGTGGCCGCACGGGGCACGGGTCCAGATAGGTGGCCGTGTCGAGCAGCGGTGACACGCTGTAAAGGACGCCTGCAGTTCGTGCGAGAGAGCTCAACAGAAACAAGCACAAAGGGAGAGAGAGAAGGCTCACTGTGTGGGATTCAGAGTATAGAGGGAAGAAGGAAAGAAAGAGGCGGAGACACGAGAGTGAAAGAAAGAAGAGAGAGAGAGAAAAAAGAGGGACCAGCAGCTCGAAGCCGGACAAGATTGCTCCATTTGGGACCGCTTGTAATTAACCGCGAAAAGCGCGTTAAAACGTTTTGGCCCGCATGCAATCTTCACCTGGAGGCGGCAGCAAAACAGCGCGAGCTGTCTCTCTCTCGCTCACGAGTGTTCGCCGCGGCGCCTCGGCCGGGCGTGCGAAGTGCTGCTACGTATACGATCCCCGAATGACAAATCGCTTCGCTCTCGCCAAGCGGAAGAAAATTTCTTTTTTTTTCCCTCTCTCGCCGTCCGTAGCCGGCTTCGAGGAGGCTTGATTAAATATCTTTCTTCTCGAATTGTCTCCGTGCTTTCGCGTTGCCGAGAAATGTCACCCGAGGCAACGGCATTTCCTCAGTGGTGGAGAAAAAAAAAAAAAAAAAGAGTTGATAGGCGGGAAACGGCGAGCCGCATCACGATTCTCCGCATCTCAACGAGAACCCCAGCTTATAATTAATTTCTAGCCCGTGTTTCTTTCTTCCTTTTCTACGCTGTTGTCCTGAAACTGTTATGGCAGTCTCGAAAGTTTTGACTTCGCTGTGGGGATCGGGTATATTAAAACGCATGCACCGTCCTTCCTTCCGCTCGCTGGAAGAAATATTGCATCTCGACCGCCGCAGTGCGTCCTTTTATGGTATTCTGCGTCTGTCATGAGGCGGGTTGGAAGACAACACCTGCGCATGCGAATCGTAACTGGATGTTAGCTGTGGCACTTATAAGCCTTGGCCAGACTCTCAGTGAAGATTGTCTGTAGCCACGCTATTCTATGTCTTTTTTTTTCTTTTTTTTCCTTTTACTGTTGCCGGCGTAATCACGATACGAAAAAAAGAAAAAGCTCAAGAGCAGCAAGATTTATGTCGTAGCAGTTACCATTAGACAGCTGCGGCGCTCAAGCGGCGCTTCCACGAAATCGCAGTTCGAAGCCGGCTGTATATAGAGCTCGCTTTTTCGCAGTAGTGTACTGTGGCCGTTAATTTTAACGTAATTATGCACTCCCTCGGCGGTCTCATAACTTTGTAACGTACGCACTTCTCATGAAGAGATATAAATTTAGGTTCTTCATAGATCGTTTTCTGTCCGTCTCTCTCTCTCTCTTTCTCTGCATATGTGCGTGCGTACATGTGTGCGTTGCGCTAATGTAGCAACGGAGAACGCGTGAATGAGTGCAGCGATAGGTCGGACCATGTTGGCTTGAAACTACGGCGCTTACTTAGAATCTCCGGAAGTACCGGTTTAAATCACGCTACAGCACATCACTGAGTGTTCTGCAAAGCGCGCTAAACGTAACAAGGACGTACGTATGCTCCTCTTTCATTGATTTACGTTGTTATAAATTAACAGTAGAACTAACTAACTAACTAACTAACTAACTAACTAACTAACTAACTAACTAACTAACTAACTAACTAACTAACTAACTAACTAACTAACTAACTAACTAACTAACTAACTAACTAACTAACTAACTAACTAACTAACTAACTAACTAACTAACTAACTCACTAACGAATAATAAATAAATAAATAAATAAATAAATAAATAAATAAATAAATAAATAAAAAGCTTGCAAAAGCTGACAACGACCACAAAGCTATTGGTAGAGCAATCTTTGAAGAAATTATAGCGTTGAAAAGATGCCCTCGTGTCTGTTGCATATCGCTCATAGCACATCATTAAACGAAATGCTACTATTGAAGTTGTATAATACATCAGAGGGCACCTTGTGGAATACTTCAATTAACGCTGCAATGCCGCATCATGGGTTGAGTGTGCACGTGCCAAATCCAATCCGGAGCTAAGAAAAACCACGGTGAACGAAAATAAGCGAACTAAAAAACGGATTCGCATTGTGCGCGGCGTGACTTCAGTGTACGAGGCAGCGTGACTCGGGGACTTGGCTGAAAACGATAAATGAAAGAAACGCTCACTGCGACACTGTTTGGACAGGTTAACAATGGGCTATTCAAAACAATAGGGCATGATTGCGCTGCAGGAGGGTGACTGTCAACCTCTCACCTCCTCCTGGCCACAGCGACTCGCCTGGCCTTTGCCGGTCCAATAGAGCCCTGATTACGTGCTGCCTAATGGGAAGAAGGCCTCTTTGTTGTGTGCTACATGCATCGCTCCTCCGTAGCGCAAACTCTGGAGCCACGAGAATGCCATTTCAATTGAAAGCAGCTCTAGAACGCTCTTGAGAAGAGTGCTTTCCACCAGTGCCGCCTATCGGCCGGATGCCAGATTTTCGAGGTATTCGTTGTTGCGACAATTCAATCTCGTCGCGTTGCGAATGTTGCCGAAATACCACGTTTTTTCTTCATTGAGACATCTCCTTTTTTATGTGGGGTATTCATACGAATATGTTTCAAGCAAATCTGAAGCGCGGGACAATTCTCAGTCAGAAATGGCTATCTATGATTGAAGGCACCAAGTAGAGAGAGAGAAAAATAAAGAACAGAAACAAAAATGTTGTAGGGTAGTTGTCTGTTACCTTCTATTACCTATGCTGCTGTAGTAATTATTCTCTGCCGGCCGAATGAGGATATTGATCCCACGTTTGACACACTGCTCTATCGTCTACGCATTATACAGGAGTCCGTTTCTGTGTCTCATCAATCGAAGGACGTCCACACATTGCGCTTACTGCGATAATTCTGATGCATTAGTGGAGCATATTATCGCGGAGTGCCCTCAATATCAAGAACAGCGGTTAAACTGCATCATTGGTTGAACATCTTTTATAGGCGACCTCTCACACAGAGCAAAGTGCCTGGTCTGTGTCCATGGCCTGGAAAGAACAGGCTATTTTTTGTACGATTTTTTAGCGAAACAAGCCTAACAGACTGTTTATAACTGACATCAAAGTTTGTTTACGTTACACTGTGCTTAGTTGTCAACGCACCGATCTCATGGTCATCTTGCCTTTACGTACACGAAAAAACACATTACAGACTTTACCCGCGCTTACTGGTTGACAGTCCTACATGTCTTGAACTCGGACCACCAAGACATTCTTTGTAGGCTCGTGATCGTATCTGCATAGTGCCTCTAATTATTTCCTTCTTTTTCAACATCTCACTTATTTGTTAGTTGAGTATCGATGTCTTGATTTTGCGATAGCCGACTTTAACGCAGTCTGTCTGTCTTCCTCTGTTTTCACAACTAAATAAAAATAAATAAATAAAAAAGCTCCGATAAAATACATACATCCTTGATGAACATCTAAACTCATTAAAGGTTCTGCTCAATGTCATCGTCAACAATAACTAACGCACTCGGAAGAGAAAAGAATTTCAGCCGAGATAAAAAAAAAAAAACTTTCACAGCTAAGCTGCATGCCGTCAGGGTTGCCACATTGGGCTCTTAATAGGCTAATTGGGCTACTTTTTGCTTGGTTTGGCATCGAAAGGTTATATTTCGCTACGTGACTGTATTTGGGCAATTTTTTCTATCGTTTTGCGGCAGAATATAGAAATTTTGTTTCGTGAGAACAACAGCACCTCGGTTCTGTGCAGATATCAAGGTACGCACATAGTGTTATGCACATGCAGCATTATAATGTTTTACACCGCCTTTACAAATGTGCACTTTTTGGCTGTTGCCCTCAACGCTGATATCTCTGGGTTACGGCATATTCTCCGGCAAAATAAAACGCAGGTCAATGGGTCGCAAGGCCGATCTTGTGCGCTCCGTAAGGCCACACGTTAGGCCCGAGAGTTCTCTCTACATCGCTCGAAGGACTGTTGACCACTCCAACTCTCTGTAATACCAGTGGAAAAACACCATAGTTCAGTAAGACTCGTTTTTCTGTATCATGCATTTACATAAAGCCCTTCCAACTTCTATGTGGAGTGATAAGACGCGCAATGGCCTTTCCTTGTTTTGTAAAAACACAGCACAGCAAATATTAAGCACTGAAGTAAAGCATGATAAAGGAAAGGACATTACTATTTGTATGTTTCTCTCGGTTTTGAAGTGTGAGATGCCGTGTCTGCGGCACAGGAGAAAAGATTGACCCCTTGCTATGTCAGTGTCCTCGATTTGCGTCGGAAAGACAAGAACATTCTAACGTGCTACGACGACGGACGATCGCCCCCTTTCCGTGCAGACGCTGCTAGAACACCGTCCTCGTCGCTCGTCGGCCCACAAAGCTGCAGTAAAGGCACTTTTGTGCTTCTTGAGCATGGCGGGTTTGTGCGAGCGGTTTCGACTAGTGATGCAGTGCCGCCCGCGTCAGCCAATTCACTGTTCCTTCTCTTCTTTCCCTCCCTGATCTTTCTATTCCCCTTTCCCAATCCCCCAGCGTAAGGTAGGAAACCAGACGAGTAACCTTCCTGCCTGTTCTCTTTCCCTCCTTCCTTCTCGTTGTCAAAGCATAATAAGGGTGTCTAGCTACCTTTCCCTTAGCAGTCCATACATGCACGTATACTCACGTTCTATGCGTGCGCGTTGTCCTTTAACTTTACCCATTATCGTAATAATCCGACAATAAAGGAGAGCACAAAGGTGCTATTAGGCACAATTACTACTATATTTTTTTTCATGCTTTTCGTGTGCGCTGCCATTCAGTGGCAACCTGCCAGTGTA
Organism: Rhipicephalus sanguineus; assembly: GCF_013339695.2. Taxonomy (NCBI): domain Eukaryota; kingdom Metazoa; phylum Arthropoda; class Arachnida; order Ixodida; family Ixodidae; genus Rhipicephalus; species Rhipicephalus sanguineus. The sequence continues at coordinate 145,253,371 of NC_051176.1, forward strand.
GCTGCGCTTAGTGTTGAATAATGTAGCAATCGTGTTTCACAGCCAGTGAATCCTAGCTTGGAGCTTGCGTTTAGACCCCCGTTATCCGCTATCCGTTATCTCGGCTAAATTGGTTAACTTCGTCAATGATTTTAATAATGTAACACTGAAACCAAATTCGTATCCCCGTTTGTGGACCGGGCTTTTATGAGCGTTCTTGCACACCTAAAAGCGATCTGAACGCAACCACTACCTCTACTGTGCTGAAACTTGAAACGTACGTTACTTTTGTTTTTAAGGCGAAAGCCTTAAGCGTCTGGTCTGATCAGAAGACGGCCTTGAAAAACTCGGCGTGCGGTATAAAAACTCATAAGACCTTAATAACTTTCGGATCAATAAGATCGGGGCCCGAGCCGGAATCGACTCCAGGTATTCTTCGTGGCTGTCGAGTGTTCTACCACAGAGCGACGGCAACGCTTGAAGCCCCTTTGGAAAAAGATGCCATGCAATCGTCTTGTCGGACAAGGCGTCGTGTGAACGGGTGTAATATTTCGCGGCAGAAGAGTGGAATCGCATCAGGCGTCACACAATGTGAAGTGCATAACGAAAGGACGGTTGAAATCTGCAAAATCATTATGAAGGGCTGAGCTATAATTCAGCATCATCTGCCACAGCATCGACAAAGTGACCTCTCAACCTTCCATGATGATGACGATGATGATAAAATAGCCACACTGGATGGATTTCGCCTTGGAGTCGTCTTAGGCGAGTGGATGAGGGACGCTGTTAGTTTTTCCTTTAAGCCTCCGAACAGTACATTTGGACACTTGAAGTCGAGTTGTTTTCTACTGTAAAAACAGCAAAGAAAGAGTATTTCGGTAAGATTTATACAGAAAAGCCTCCACTCGTGTCGAGCATATGAAATGGAGTGCGCTACAGAGTCACTGCAGCGCACCATTTCGAAGCTCCCTGTAGCAACAGACGTCATAAAACTTAGTCTAGCTATGCAAGGTGACTGCTGAGAAAAAAGGTGTAAGGAGTTCATAACTACGGAATATGTTCACTCTTCTTCCATAAGTAAAAAAAAAGTAAGACACAACCCTCTAGAAGATTGAAAATCACATTGGCCATTTTTGGGCTACGTTTTAAGCCATTTGGCTTTTGTTTTCACCCTACCTGGTAATCCTGCGTGTCACCCTGGGCCACTTTGTGCGCGAAGTGGTCATTTCTGTTTTTAAGTTTTCGCCCAGTGTTCAGATAGCAGCTATGTAAGTTGCAGTAGCGGCGAGGCAGCTGGCAACCTTGGAGGCGTGCATATATCGCTTGCATGCACGGTGGCCATCCCGCGAATCGTGCCAAGTACACGGGACGCCGCGAAGCACTCTCTCGAGGAAAGGCACGCTTGAATGCATGACATTGGGAGAGGCGCAGCCACTCAATGGCCTGTTGGTATTGGCTGCTGCCGTCAGGAGCGGAGCGCACCAAGGGACGTATAGTGGCAGCGCGTGGATGACACCAGCGCGCCTGAGAGACGGATCTTGGATGGGAACAACGTGCTTGACATGACGCTATACGAGATAAGACACGCTGCAGGCAGGCATGCCGCAGGTACTGCAGCCTGACGGCGAAACCATTTTCTCGCCGGGGCTCCATCCATGGTCGCGCCGCGCGGCAAGGCAGTTCAACAAGCCGGTCGGCTACACGGAGGCCCACGGACGACCGCGCCGCACCCACCTGAAAGCGTTATCGATGAATGCCACTGCGAGGCGGACGCCATCGTCGCAACGCTTGCTTTTGTGGCGGCAGGCTGCATGACGTTGACGTCCGTTCTCCAGCGCGCGACACGGCTGCTGCAGTTGCGTGAAACGTTTTATTTTATTTCTTGCCTGTTTATACTTTCTTAAATTTTGCGTTGGTAAATGGCTACCACCATCCGTGGCTGCAGGAAGGGAGAGAAGAGTCACGCGTGGCAGACGTGGCCTTGTGTACAGCAGCGGTATTAGAACGAACGCGGAAGGAGTTTGTGAAGGGGGTATGATGGCCACGAGCCTGTTTCAAAGGCACGTTTAACCCGCAGTTTGTTGAAGCGCCTCGAAATTATAGCGCCGGGATCGCAATTTTGCATCGCCTATCAAGCCGATGAAAAAGCATGTGGAGTCAGACCATCCGGACGTTCTTCGGTATCCAAGCTTGGTGCACATCAATGGCTGCTACGACTGCCATTCCCGGGGTCAAACCAATCACAACCTATATCACCGCCGAATCTGAAGGTCACGTTCGATAGTTTTCAAGAGAGGAGAGAGAGGAGAGAGAGATGAAAAAAGGAAGGCCGGGAGGTTAACCAGATATTAGCATCTGGTTTGCTACCCAGCACTGGGGGAGGGGAAATAGGGGCAAGAAAGAGGGTCTAGAGAGAGAGAGGGGAAAAAAGAGGAGAAAAAAAACGCACGTACACACACAAGATAAAAAAAAAAAAACACACAGGGACGAAGTTCTTCTTACAATCGTTCAAAAAGGCCGGTAGATCGCAAGAAGCGCAGTAGCGCTTGCATGGCCTTCTTCTGTGACGTTGCGTCTTGTCGATGGCGTAGAATTCTTTCTTCCGACAAAGGTCGGTCGTCCAACTTGTTCAGCACGTTGCAAAGATATAGTCGCTGTGCATTGTACAGTGGGCAGTCGCAAAAAATATGTCTAATTGTTTCTGCGTTTCCACAGTGGTCACAGGCTGCGGTGTCGGCCATCCCAATGCGGAAAGCATAGGCGTTGGTAAACGCAACGCCCAACCACAGCCTACACAAAAGGGTCGCGTCTGCTCGGCGAAGTCTTGATGGGACTTGAAGACTTAATGTAGGGTCAAATGAATGCAGTCGATCATGTCTGAAGTGTGGCTCATTCCATATTAAGCACCATAATATTAAGCATAATGTTGGGGCTGGGGTACACTCTAACACAAAATCGAGTATTTTGGGAGTGTTTCTGCTGCCACACAACAACAATCGTCATCCACCTCGCGTGCTTTCCTCGCGTTATCACCGCGGTCGCGGCACTTCCCGGTCACGAACGGCGCGCGCATTATCAGCGTGACATAGCATTCTTGACAGGAAAGTGACCAGAGCTGGGTTTTCAAGAAAGGAAACGCGAGCAAGCCAGATGACGATTATTGTTGTGTGGCAGATATACTCCCCAAATACTCGATTTTGTCTTAGAGTGTAGTAACCATAACTGGGGTTGGGGCATTCCCAACACCAGTACAG